>NC_080797.1:1819000-2119250 GCF_028018385.1 Neofelis nebulosa | reverse complement strand
AATAAATAAGCTTTTACAAAAAAATAAAAACTATTAAAAAAATAAAATTCATTTTCCCTACACTTTTTTCCCCCCTGAGTACTCACTGTGTACTCGTACGCGTGGCAAAGACGTGGCAAGGTGTCTTTCCACAAGGAGAAGGGACAGGTTGTTGTGGTTTACTCTTTATCTCCGATGTCAAGAGCTTCAGGGCGCATTTCGCGTCCCACCTCAGTGTCTCCCCCCGGTGCGTCTGCACAGCCTGTGGCTGAAGGACCCCTGAAAGCCACACGGATCCACGATGTGACTGCAAACCACGTGCCCGTGGCCGTCCCACTCAAGTCAAATGTATTTCCAGCCTAATTCTTTTTTTTCCAATGTTTATTTATTTATTTTGAGAGAGAGAAAGACAGAGAGAGAGAGAGAGAGAGAGAGAGAGAGAGCTGGCAGGGAAAGGGCAGTGAGAGAGAGAATCCCAGGCAGGTTCCACACTCACTGTGGAGTCTGATGTGTGGCTCGATCCCACCACCCTGGGATCGTGACCTGACCGAAAATCAACAGTCGGATGCTTCGCCTGAACCACCCAGGCGTCCCCAGCCCCCTGGCACAGAGGACAGTGTGAAGGGGGGGAAGTGGCAGGGGAGAGAGACACTGGTCACCCTCACTGATTGTAGTGAGAATAACTTCTGTTTGCACAACTTACAAAAGTTTCCGATCCTGGGAAGACGTTGCCGGGGCCACTGGGGCCCTCATAAGGGGCCTGGTGGGGTCCTGGAGCTCAGGGCACCGGAGGTTCCTTGTCAGTCTGCTCTGTGCCTTCCGGGGCCGCCTGCCCGCCCGCCAGGCTGGGGGCCTCGGTGTCACTGGATCTGGGGCAGTGCAGTCGCCTTGGGACGTCCTGCTGTCCTGCTCGTCCGGCGAGTTTTCTGGGAGAGAGAGAGAGAGAGAGAGAGAGAGAGAGAGAATCTTAAGCAAGCTCCATGCTAGCACAGAGCCTGACAAGGGGCTCGATCCCATGACCCTGGGATCATGACCCAGGCCGAAACCAAGAACTAAATGCTCAACCGACCGAGCCACCCAGGCGCTCCTGAGTCCACTGAGATTTCTTTAAAAAAAAAAAAAAGTATCAACCTTGGCTCATCAGTTGCATCAAAGGTACCTTTGTATCAAAGGGAGGGTGAAAAAAAACGTAAGAGAAGAATAAAAAGAAAATTCCACTAAGCATAATTTTCTGTTCCCTTGTGTTGTTGGAAGGACTCACTGGAGGGGAGAGGAAATCTGAGTGGAGTGCACGGTTGTGAGCAGAACATTTGATAAAGTAAAACTGTCTTTCTGAGAGATGAACAAAACAGTGGGAGCCAACTGCTTCCTATAATAATGATAATAATACGTAAAAACGAAAGTAGCTTCCACTGTGCTTTTAGAAATAATTTTGTCACAGCAATCTATCAAAGGAAGACCTTAATCCATGCCAAAAGGAGACATGCTTTTAAATACCTACTCTTGGATTTTATTTTTTAAAGTAATTTCTGTGCCCGACGTGGGGCTCGAACTCACGAACTGCGAGCTCATGACCCGAGCCGAAGTTGGACACTGAACCGACTGAGCCCCCCAGGCGCCCCGTATATTACTGTGCTTTTACTTTGCATTTCGCTGATGGCCAATGGTACGTCGCACATCTCCTGTGCTTGTTTTCTATGTGTATGTCCTCTTCGGAGAAACGTCTGTGTGTTTTTTGCCCATTTTCTAATTGGTTTATTCTACTGTTGGATTTTGAGAATGCTTTAAAAATTTTTTTTTTTTTTTTTTTTTTTTTTTTTTTTTTTTTTTTTTTTTTTTTTTTTTTTTTTTGCAGAGGGGGCCTGGGTAGCTCAGTCAGCTAAGTGCCCGACTCTGGATTTTGGCTTGGGTCACGATTTCGTGATTTGTGGGTTCGAGCCCCACGTGGGGCTCTGCGCTGATGGCAGGGAGCCTGCTTGGAATTCTTTCTCTCTCCATCTCTCTCTCTGACCCTCCCCTGCTCGAGCTCTCTATCTCTCTTTCAAAATAAATAAACTTAAAAAAATTTTTTAATTAAAACAATTTAATGGCTCAGTCTGTCCAACTCTTGATTTCAGTACAAGTCATTATCTGAAGGTTGGTGGGACCAAGCACCGTGTTGGGCTCCATGCTGACTGTGCAGAACCTGCCTGGCACTCTCTCCCCCTCTCTCTCTGCCCTTCCCCCACTTGCGTTTTCTCTCTCTCTCTCTCAAAATAAATCAACATTAAAGAAACGTTTTTTTGAGGGAGAGAGGATCCCAAGCTGGCTCCACACTCAGCATGAAGCTCGATGTGGGGCTCGAACTCACAACCAAGAAAGACATCATGACCTCAGCCAAAATCAAAGGGTTGGACCCTTAACCAACTGAGCCACCCAGATGCCCCAAGAATTCTTTTTTTGCATATCCAGTATACATATCCTTGTGTAATTATAGTTGAGTGAATTTACTTGAAGAACTTGGACAGTATTTGGGGGGGATTGAATAATTTCTTTCAGCCCAGTCTATCTGAGCACCTTCTGAGGGCAAAGCGATACATGAGCACGGAGGTGTGAAACATTAAAGCCTACGTTAGTCATCTCTCCCCCGCGTGGGGCTTGGAAGATTCTTCACATATTCTAGACACTCGTCTTCTGTTTGGTATGTGGTCTGCGAATATCTTCTCCAAGCCTGTAGTCTGTCTTTCTACCCTCTTAGCAAAAATCTGTTTACAAAAACTCTCATGTGATCAATCAAATCTTGGCAAAGCCCGATTCAGGAAGTGAGAAGAGTGACGGGGCCACATGAGAGAGATTAAACGACACTTTTCCTGTTTTTATAGAAGTTTGGCTGGATTCCCAAAGCCGAGAACGATTGTGGATAATGGCCGTGCCTTTAAAAACCAGGGGAGCTGGATGCACGTAGGCAGGATTTACCAAGAGGTGCCAAAATAGGCCACCACCATCCCTCCCTGCCTCTGTAAGAGGGGACGAGGGAGTTGAGGAGTTCATTTCAAGGGCATTCTTACATGTGGCAGGAGATTCAAGTCTTTTTTTTTTTCTCCATATGGAGGGAGGGGATGCTTCCCTGCAACCCACTGGCCAGATGCTGGAGTCCAAAGGGAGCCACAGTAGAGACGGGGGTGTCTGTGAAGGGGGGACGACAGGCATGTCACTACCGGGCCAGATGGTAGGTAAGCCGCAGACGCTGTGGGGACGGCCGTGGACTGCTATTTGACAGGGGCAAGAAGAACTTTAGGGGCGGCCGTGGATGTGTCTTCAGGATTTTTGAGGGCACTCGTGGAGACAGAGACTTGTCCTTGACAGGAGACGTCTGAAGGCAGAGAACCGGGGCTAAAGCTGCCCCGTGCATCAGTGGGTCCTGCCGCACTTGGTCATCTGTCAGGGTGAGAATGTCATGGAAAATGTGAGCCTGGTGGACCCCAGGGATGCCAGGCTTGAGCCATCCAGGAAGGACCCTGCCCAAGAGCACTTTGTGGCAGAGTGAGGCTGAAGGAGACCGTGTGTGTATGGCTGAAATCTAGGATAGTTGGCCATTGGGGCAGGAGCTGATGGTGGCTATTGGGCAAGAGCCAATGGTGGCCATTGGGGCAGGAGCTGATGGTGGCCATTGGGCAAGAGCCAATGGTGGCCACTGGGGCAAGAGCCAATGGTGGCCATTGGGGCAAGAGCCAATGGTGGCCATCAGAGGGTAGCTGGAGAATCTGTTGTCCTTGGGAGGGGCTCCTATGGTGCAGAGGGTCCCATAAGAGTCTCAGAGGCACCACCAACAGATCCCATGGAAGGCCACTGTTGGAGGCCTGCTGTAAAGAGCGTCCTGACTGCCAGCCACAACGGCACCAGATTGCGGGCCTCTTCCATGAATTCCTCCCTCCTTCGCCCAACCCTTGACGCTCAGTGAGGAGAAGAGGAAAGAAAGGGGAAGGAAGAACAGAACAGCCCATGACTCCTGTCCTAGATTCTCCAGTGGCAGGTCCTGTGATACGGATCTTTATGAAAGTGATTTATGAGAAAGTGTTCCCAGGAAAACAGATAGGGGGATGGGGGTGCAGGAGGAGGAGGGGGAGGAAGTTATGCAAGGGTGTACCAGAGACTGAGATTCTTTGGAAAGTGACTCGTTAGGAAGTGTGACTAGGTGATCTTGAGCACAGTCCCAACAATGGGTCCTGTCCCGGCACAGCTTTCCCCAGTCAGGAACAAGGGACCCGGAGCCCTTCTACTCTTGCACCCAACGGCCATTGGTTCGGGTTCTGCCTGGGGTTGGCGAGAATGGGAATCCCAAGGTACATCCCACTGTGGGTTCCGAAACTGTGTTCGGGCAGCTTGAGGGCAGGCTTCTGACCAAGAGACACAGGTGCCGCCCATGAAGAATGAGAGGGAAGGGATCCGGAAGGGATCCGAGCAAAGCCTTGGCAATGTCTGCTGGAGCCCCGTGCCTGCGAGTCCCGAGTCGGGCTGCATGAGGCTTCGCTCTGGTCTGGGCTGGGCTTTTGTGACCTGGAGTTAAGACTGGTCTTAGAGCTGAATGCAAAGGAAGGATAAATCCAGGAGAGTCATCTGATAACAACAAAATGAGGTCTTGGTGTAGATGCCCTTTTACAGGTTGAGGAAACTCCTTTCTATCTCATTTGCTGCTAGTTTTTTTGTTTGTTAAAAATTCTTTTTAATGCTTATTTATTTTTGAGAGAGAGAGAGAGAGAGAACATGAGCAGGAGAAGGGGAGAGAGAGAGAGGGAGACACAGAATCCGAAACAGGCTCCAGGCTCCGAGCTGTCGGCACAGAGCCCGACGCGGGGCTCAAACCCATGAACCTTGAGATCATGACCTGAGCCGAAGTCGGATGCTTAACCACTGAGCCACCCAGGCGCCCCTGATCTGTTGTATTTTCATTGCAGTTCAGTTTAAAATCGTTTCTAATTTTTCTTGAGACTCTCTCTTTGACCCATGGATTATTGAGAAATGTGTTGCATAATTTTGAGGGTTGGGAGATTTTTATAATTATCTTTTTTGGTTTTCCATCTAATTGTTTTCTGGCTTAATTCCATTATTATCGAGGACAGATGTAAAATTTCAATTTGCTTACATGTGTTATAAAGTTTGTTGTGTGACACGGTCTGTCTTGGGGGCAGTCCCACGTGCACTTGAACGACGTGTCTTCTGCCACTGTTGAGTGGAGCGGTCTATAAATGCCCATTAGGCCGATTACAGAAACACGTATCGTGGTTTTGACCTGAATGCCAACACTGTGGGCGGGGGGGGGGGGGGGTAGGATAAAATAATGTTAGCGTTCACATAGAAGAATAAAAGCCTAAGCCCTGAGTTCCTTCAGGATGGGTCTCATAAGGTTTTACTTATTTATTTATATTTATTTTATGTATTTGTTATTTATTTTTGAGAGAGAGAGAGAGAGTGTGTGTGTGGGAGGGCAGAGAGAGAGGGGGAGAGAGAGAGAGAGAGAGAGAGAGAGAGAGAGAGAGAGAGAATCCCAAGCAGGCTCCACACTGTCATCGCAGAGCCAGACATGGGGCTCGAACCCACAAACCGTGAGATCATGACCTGAGGGGAAACCAAGAGTCGGACACTTAACCGACTGAGCCTCCTGGGTGCCCCTGTGAGAAATATTTAGATAACGTGGGAAGTCGTAAATTCATTGCCAATGTGGAAAATAGTAATTTTCTTGAAGTGTGCTTATTGTTCATCCCTGTAGATGCAATTTTAAATGAATTAGCTTAAAAACTTTCCTTGAAAAGGAGCACCTGGGTGGCCCAGTTGGTTGAGCGTCCGACTTCGGCTCAGGTTACCATCCCACAGTTTGTGGGTTCGAGCCCCGCGTCGGACTCTGTGCTGACAGCTCAGAGCCTGGAACCCGCTTCAGATTCTGTGTCTCCCTCTCTCTCTGCCACCCCCTACTCGTACTCTGTCTCTGTCTCTCTCTCAAAAATAAACATTAAAAAAAAACTTTAAGTAAATACAAGAGCTTCTGACAGTTTCTGAACCTCAGCAAGACAAAGCTTTGTTTCTCCCAAGCCAGTAGTCAGTTAAGCCATCGCTGAAACAACAGAGAAGGTATTTGTTTCTTGAACATCACACTGGCGAGAACTGACAGGTTTGTAGGTGAAGGTGTGGATAAATGAATATCCCTCTACACGGTAGGGAGAAGGTGGACTGATAACGACGTTTCTGCCCGTTTTACTTCTAGAAATCTATCCAAGAGCAGTCTTCGCTTCTAAGCACCAACAGGCATTACGAACCTGTTCACTTCAGCATCGTTAATCCAGTTGAAGGATCCGCAGCTCAAAAAGGCATCACCAGGGGAGTCATTTAACGGTCCATTAAACAGAAGGACGTGGTGTGCGAAAACCCTCAAGACCCATTTTTCTTCTAAGTTCCAGTCTTTCTCTCTCTCTCTCTCTCCTCTCTTTTTTAAAAGTTTATGTCTTTTGATGGGGCGCCTGGGTGGCTCAGTTGGTTAAGTGTCCGACTTCAGCTCAGGTCACGATCTCCCGGTCCGTGAGTTCGAGCCCCGCGTCGGGCTCTGGGCTGACGGCTCAGAGCCTGGAGCCTGTTTCCGATTCTGTGTCTCCCTCTCTCTCTGCCCCTCCCCCGTTCATGCTCTGTCTCTCTGTGTCTCAAAAATAAATAAACGTTAAAAAAAAAAAAGAAAGAAAGAAAGAAAGAAATCCTGGCCAGCTGAGGTGCTAGGAGAGGCAGCAGGGAGAAAGAGGTGGAAGACGGAAGCTATGATGGTCAAGAAGGCAGAAGCCTCCAAAGGCCTCAGAGGCAGAAGCATTTAGGAAAGAAAAGAGGGCAACTTGCGAAGAAGTCAGGAAGGGATCGGCCTTTGGGAGGACGGGCTCACGGAACAGAACCTCGGGAGGGATTGGGAGGAAAGCTGCACCGTCATCAGTGTTAACAAGCTTCTAACCTGCTCATGATGACAACACAGCACTGTTCCCACACGATGAACGCAGTTGCAAAAGGTCATCACATATCTTTAGGCGTCGGCTTTGCAAAAGTCAGGGATAAAGCGGTTTTTCCTCAGGACTCAGCAATTTATGGGAAATGCTCTAAGTGTACTTTATTTTGGGGCCTGGAAGGAGAACTACTTTTGTGTGTGTGTGTGTGAAACCCACACGAAATTTATCAGCAGAATCCTGTTAACTCTACCTTCGCAGCCTATCCAGGATCAGAACCCTTCTCACCGCCTCCGAGCACAACGCTCCGTTTCCGCTCTTGTCTCGTTTCGTGGGATTCACAACACAGGTGTCACACGTGCGAGTTAACATACAAGTCGGGTCATTCCCTCCTCTGCTCCGACCCCTCCAAAGTCTGCCCCTCCAACTTGGAGTAAAAACAAACACTTAACAATAGCCTGAGTGCCCTAATGAATTGGCGGCCTCCCTTCTCCCTCTGTGACTCATCTACTCCTCTTCTCTCTAGCTCATGTTTCCATAAAATGTCTGGCGAATGGAGAATCCTTGTACACCCTAGACATTCTTCCACACTTTGCACCTGCTGTGCCTTCCGTTTGGAGCCCTATTCCTCCTGGAGCTCCTCATAACTTGCTCCCTCACCTCCTGGAGACCATTGATCATATATCACCTTCCCAGTAAGGCCTTTCTTGACACCCTACTCTTGATGGCCTTGATAAAAATTGACCCTATCTCGGGGCGCCTGGGTGGCTCGGTCGATTAAGTGTCTGACTTCGGCTCAGGTCACGATCTCGCGGTCTGTGAGTTCGAGCCCTGCATCGGGCTCTGTGCTGATGGCTCAGAGCCTGGAGCCTGCTTCGGATTCTGTGTCTCCCTCTCTCTCGGCCCCTCCCCCACTTGCTCGCGCTCTCTCTCAAAAATAAATAAACGTTAAGCAAATAAAAAGAAAGAAAAGAAAAAGAAAAGACTGTGAGTGTGAATTCACACTGTGTGTGGCAATGAGATTTACAGGTGATGGGATTCAATCCAGTTCCCTCTCTTGAAGATGGCCAGGCCAGGGTGGTCTGGAATTCTGGCCCCTTGCACTCAGCACACCCATGAACTTGGGAAGCCCACGGCCCGGCTCTGAGCCTCAGTCTGCCATCCAAAGCTCCTCCCCAAGATTCTTGTGGGATCGGAACGGTTAATGTCTGGCATGCCTCCGGCACAATCCCCTGTTACAGATTCGATGCTCGGTAAAATTTCTCTTTCCTGCCTCCTTCCTCCCTTTGCAGCCAGGAAACCCCACTCTGCCGTGTCTTCTTCCCTCCCTGGGGGGGGGGGGGGGGGGGCGGGGCGCCCCAGGGGAAGCTCATGTGTCGGGACTTGGTGAGATTGAGCAAGACCAGAGATGCGCTCCTCTGGACCCAGCTGCGCACTGATGGAGACGGGTTCTGGGAACTTTAGATGAAGGAAGCGAAAGGGGGCGTGGGTGAGGAGAACCGACACACTGGCCTTTGGACCTTCTGGTCTGGCTCCCCTCTCCCGAATGGTAAAAATGAGGAAGTCAGGGGGGCTTAAGAGGAGGGGACAGGGAGTAGAAACACCCCAGAGGAGGAGGAGAGCGGACCTGCCCCGTATCCAGCCCCTTCCTCGTGCAAGCCTTCCGATCCCTTCCCCACTCCAGTCGGGGAAACGGGAGATTCCAGCTTAGAGCCTCCTGGGCTTTGGCACACAGACACCGGCAGGACTCTGGTCGAGTAGGTGACCCCCACTCGGGATCTCCAGGATTTCGTGTTTTCCAACTCTGGGCATTGCTGCGCAAGGAGTTCCAGACGCAGGTAACCAGCCTGGCACTTAGGGGAGACCAAGAAATGGTAAGGGACAGCTTGGGGATTCAGTGGCCGAGGGGAGGTTTTACACTCTGTTCCCTTCGCTGGGTTGGGCTTGAAGTATGGGGGGGCCGAATCTCAGGCACAGACTCAGCCCCGTTCCAGCCCCGACCCCGGCCGCGGCCCTAACCGCGATATTAACCCCAGCTTCCCCTTAAGCCCCAGCCCCAGCTTGGACCTCAGAATCAACTGGAATCTTAACACCAGCCCCTTCCCAAAGTTGACCCCGACTCTGTTTCCAGCTTCAGCACCAGGCGTAGGCTCAGCCACATCCCCGACCCCAGCCGGCAGGACGTGCCCCTCGGTGCCAGCCCGGCGTCGGCCCCAGTCCCAGCCAGTACTGCATTTAGATCCTACTTTCCCTCCTTCAGTCCCCAGCTCAACGCCACCCCGCCCGACCCCCAGCCCCGACCCCACGTCCAACCTCGCCCACAAACCCAGAACCAGGCCCAAGCCTCTCTCCGGCCCTGGGCGCGCCCTCAACCTGAGTTCACCTCTTCCTTGGACTCTGGGCCTGACCTGGGCTCCCACCGAGTCCCAGCCTCCCCGCTTCGCCCCAGCTCCTGCCTCAGCCTGGCCCCCCGGCCCTGCTTCCCTTTCAGCCCCAGTAGCCCCAGCCTTGGTCCAAGCATGTCTATGCAGTATGAAAAGTTCCAGCACTCGGAGACAGAGAAGCAAAGCCAGGGGTCTAGAAACGGTAAGAGGGATGGGGAAATGTTCCCTCCTTCAATACACTCTTCAGGGGTAGAGGGTTTCTGTTGTCATACGCGCACCCCTAACGTGTGTGGGCTGCAGGGGGGCCCCCATCCCGAGGGGGTCCGGCCCCAGCCTCTGGGGACCCCAGTGTGAAGACAGGGACAGAGAGGGCCACAGGGGGCCTGGGGTCCCTCTGCTCTGGAGGAGGCCGTGAGGGTTGGCATGGAGGGAAGAGTATTTGGGTTCAGAAGGAAACCCACCTGTGAGCCTGGCGGGGCTCCGGCTCTCTCTGGGTCCTTCTGCCCCTCCCCCAACTCTGATGGCGTCTTGCCCATCACCGTCCCCCTCCATCTGTGGGTCCTTGTGTCTGTGCGTCCCCACGGAGGCGCGAGGGTCCCAGGCGGCTGAGGGCTTGGGCTGGTCCCTGAGGGGTCAGAGGCCTGGACGCACCCCGCCCCACATGTCCTGCCTCGGCCTCCCAGCATTACCCGTGACAGCCCTCATCCCTGACTGGTCCCTGGGCCCTCTCCTCCTCCCTGTCCCGCCCTGACGCCCTCTCCCCTCACAGGGCCGCCTCCTCCTCTCCACCACCTGCAGCGGCTCTGCTCTGGCCCCCGGCCCTTCCTGCTCTCCCTGGGCATCAGCCTCCTCCTGCTGGTTGGCATCTGTGTGATCGGATCCCAGAGTGAGGGGAGCGGCGTGGGCAGGGAGGAGAGAGCTCACGGGGGTGGGGTGGGGGTGGCGGCGGGTAGGGTGGCCGCTGGCTCTGTCACTTGGTGCGGTTGGCTGAGTAGCCCAGTGGCCTAACCCCTCCAGACCGGGACACCGGATACGGATAGGGCCCGTCCCTCTGGGTTGGGTCATGTGAGGAGACGGCGCGCGGTGAGCCCGCTGTCTGCCGGCTCACAGAGGGCCTGATAAATCCCAGCATGCTTTGTCCCCTCCCCATCAGATTCCAAGTGTCAGAGGGACCTGGTGACCCTGGGAGCCACTTTCAGCAACTTCACCTCAAGCACCTCGGCCGAGCTCCAGGCCCTGAACGCCCAGGGTGAGCCCGGCACCCGGAAGGGGCTCCGTGGGGGCGGGGGTGGGGGTGGGGGAGGGGGTCCCGAGCACCGAGTCCCCCCCCCACGTGTCCCCCAGGCGGCAGTTTGCAAGAAACGACAACGTCTCTGAAAGCCGAGGTGGAAAATCACAAGCGGGAGCTGCAAGCAGGTGAGAAGCCGCGGCTCCCCGGGGAGAGGGGTGGGGGTGGGGGGGGCGGCCTCGGTGCTGACCCCCTGCCCTGCAGCCCGCAGCCTGAACGACAAGGTGTTCGCCCTGGAGAGCAAGCTGGAGAAGGACCAGCGGCAGCTGCAAGCAGGTGGGGGCCCTGTCCCCGTCACCGGGGCGTGGCGCGCACGCGGGACAGGGCGCAGAGGTCCCTAGGCTGGCCCGCGCCAGGACGCCTGGCTTCCGGGGGCTCGCTGAGCCCCCCCAGGCGCTGCCCCCGCTGCCCACCTGTGTGTGTGTCCCAGATCATTCCGATACCCTCGCTCGAGTCCAGCAGCTGGCCAAGGACCTGAGAACCCTGACCTGCCAGGTGGCCGCTCTCAAGAGCAACGGTGAGGGGCCTGGGGGTGCTGCGCCCCATTTCCTGCTCGTCCCCCCACCCCCACCCCTGGGTGGCATCTCAGACCCTCCCCGTCCCCCGCCCCTCAGGCTCTCAAAGTACCTGCTGCCCGGTCAACTGGCTGGAGTTCGAGGGCAGCTGCTACTGGTTCTCACGCTCCGGGAAGACCTGGCCGGAGGCTGAGAAGCACTGCCGGCTGGAGAACGCGCACCTGGTGGTCGTCAACTCCAGGGAGGAGCAGGTGAGCGCCTCAGTGCCGGGGTCCCCTTGAGGGCAGCGGTTCTCAACCTCGGCCGGGCTGTCGGAATCCCCGAGGGGGCTTGGTTGAGCTCTGTCACCCGCTGAGCCACTCCCAGAAGTTTCACTGGCCGGGGGCATCGGGGTAACCGTCCCCAGTGTCCCCCAACGGGCTGAATGGACACGCCAAGTTCAGAACTGCGAGTCCAGGGAGTAGGCTGGGCTGGAGAGAAGTCACCCTTGCCCTTCTGTCGCCCCAGAACTTTGTGCAGGAACATATAGGCTCCTTACACGTCTGGATGGGCCTCAGTGATGCCGAAGGAGCCTGGAAATGGGTGGATGGGACGGACTATGAGACCAACTTCAAGTGAGTGGGGCCTGGCTTTCTGTGCCCCTCTGCCCCCTTCAGCCCCTGCCCCTCCGGGGTCTGACCCCCAGTCCCTTGTCCCCGAGCCTGGGTTCTGGGCCCTCTGGCCATTGTCCTCTCTCCGCAGGAACTGGAGGCCGGGCCAGCCGGACGACTGGCATGGGCACGGGCTGGGCGGGGGCGAGGACTGTGCCCACTTCCACCCCGACGGCTGGAACGATGATGTCTGCCAGAGACCCTACCGCTGGGTGTGCGAGGCCCGCCTGGGCGTGGCCGGCTAGCGTGGTGGCCGAGCGCTGCCCGCGGGCCACCCGGCCACCAAGCTGCAGGGAGTGGGAGGGGGCCTTCCCCTGAGACCCCCGATAGGACCCCGTGGGACAGGACTGAGCCCTGGGAGTTTGGGTCACTGCCACCATTTTGAATGTTACCCTCCTTGGTGTTCAAGAGACCATCTAGACTTCCTTCAGGTGTTTGTGCGTTTGTTTTCATTTCAGCTTTACTGAGGTATAATCGACCCACCAAATTGCAAGGTGTTTGAGGTGTGCATCACTGCGATTTGATATTCGTATACACTGTGAAAGGGTCCCCCATGTGGTTAATCCCCTCGTGGATCCATCGCGCGCGCGCGCGTGTGTGTGTGTGCGCGTGTGCGTGCGAGGACACGCGAATCCTACTCTCTCGGTAAATCCCAATTATACGATAGCGTTCACGACTAGCGACCGTGAGATCCTCAGACCTTAGTCATCCCGTAGCTACAACTTCGTACCCTTTACCCAACCTCTCCCTACCAACCACCCCACTCCCCAGCCCCACCAGCCTACTCTCTGTTTCTATGAATTTGACCTTCTCTTTTTGTTTTTTTGATTCCACACATAAACGGTACCATGCGGTATCCGCCTTTTCTCTGGTTCATTTCACTTTGGCGGAACGCCCCCAAGGTCTATCCCTATTGTTGCAAACGGTTGACTTCCCTTCCTTCTCACGGCTGAACCCGGTTCCGTGGTATTATCTACACCACATCTCTGTCCGTTCATCCGTTGATGAACATGCAGGTTGTTTCCATATCTTGGTTATTGTGACGGATGCTGCAGTGAATATGGGGGTGCGGCTATCTCTTTCGTGCTCTATTTTCATTTCCTTTGGGTATATGCCCAGAGGTGACACTGACGGATCACGTGGTCATTCTATTTTGAATTTTTTGGGCAACCGTCATCCTATTTTCCATCAGCCTGAAGTTTCCTTACGCCCCGAGCCTGCTTCCTTTATCTCCAGGTGCTAATATTTAGGATCTGCTTTTTTTCTCTATTGATTGGTTTCGCCTATCCTAGAATTTCACCGTATATTGTTTCGTGAAGCCATATGTATTTCATATTGCCTGATTTTCAGCAAACTTTCTTTTTTAATTGTTAAAACTTGTTTATTTTTGAGAGAGAGAGAGAGACAGAGACAGAGCACCAGTGGGGGAGGGGGAGAGAGAGAGAGAGAGAGAGAGAGAGAGAATCCGAAACAGGCTCCAGGCTCTGAGCTGTCAGCACAGAGCCTGATGTGTGGCTCGAACCCGGGGACAGTGGGATCATGATCTGAGCCGAAGTTGGACGCTTAACCGACTGAGCCACCCAGGTGCCCCAATCTTTTTTTTTTTTTCTCTTTTCGATGTTTATTTATTTCTGAGAGAGCGGGGAAGGGGCAGAGAAAGAGGGAGACACAGAATCCGAAGCAGGCTCCAGGCTCCGAGCAGTCAGCACAGAGCCCAAAGTGGGGCTTGAACTCATGGACTGTGAGATCATGACCTGAGCTGAAGTCGGACGCTCAACGGACTGAGCCACCCAGGTGCCCCTTCAACAATCTTAAAATAGCAAAATGGAGAAAGTTAGGTGAGGCCTTGGAGAGTCCTATGTTATCGTAAAACGACATTTCCTTTTTACATACAGTTGAGTTCTTTTCTCTTGCTTAAAAGCTGTATAAACCTAGGGTGATAAAAAAAAAAAAAGGCAATTCTTTAATTTCTTTGAAGAGCCCAGAGTTGGGGAAATGTTGCTTAGATGCCCAGGTGTATTGGTTAGCTATTGCTGTGTAACATCCATCCCAATGCTCAGTAGCTTAAAACAATAAACATTTATTATAGCTCGTGAGTCTAGAGGTCAGCTGGATGGTTTCTGGTCTGGCCAGAGTCGCCCACGCATTTGTGGTCAGCTGGCGGATAGGCTGGGAGCTGGCTGGTCTAGGATAGCCTCACTCCCGTGTCTGACATTTGGTTGGCTCTGGGCTGGGACAGTGTGGATGTCTGGGTCGTGTTAGGCTGGTCTGGGCTTCTTGGCACAGTGTTTGGGCTGGTTTCAAGGGAGTAAGCGGAAGAGTACAAGAAGTCTGGACTCTTAGTTCTGGAACCGAAGCATCACTTCTGTTTCAGGCTATTGGCCAAAGTAGATCACACAAGGCAGCCCACATTCAAGGAGGTGGGAAATAGGGCTTTTGATTGAAGGAGCTGCAAATCCTATCGTAGAGAGGACGGATACCGTGATGGGCGGAGATGGCTGTTTTTTGCGATCCATCTAGCTCGCCATCTCAGCCACAAAGAGCCAACATCTCACTAAGGATTCCCACGAAAAGAGAGGGCAGGATCCACTGATTGCTAGATTCCCTCCACCGAGAAACCTGCCTGCATATAGGAGGATTTCCTTATTTTTTTAATATTTTTTCAATGTTTATTTGCTTTATTTTATTTTTTTCAGAGGGAGAGAGACAGAGCATGAGCAGGGGAGGGGCAGAGAGAGAGGGAGACACAGAATCCGAAGCGGGCTCCGGGCTCCGAGCTGTCGGCACAGAGCCCGCCGCGGGGCTCGAACCCGCGAACTGTGAGGTCGTGACCTGAGCCGAAGTCGGACGCTTAACCGACTGAGCCACCCAGGTGTTCCAGGAGGATTTCAATTAGTATTAATTAAAGTCAAAGAGGGTGGTGTCAAAGGGAAGGTATGGGAAGGGCCAAGTTTAGCTCTGGGGAGGCAGCCTGCTTCCACTCCTCCCTGCCCGCATCACTTGGAAATCATCAGGCTGGAGCCAGAGGGGTCTTGGTAGGAAGTGCTCTGAGGACAGCAGGAAGTGATGGGGTCCAGAGGGCACTGCCCAGTGTGGAAGAGGTTACATAAGGAGCATCCGTACCCAGCTGGTTCTGTGGGCACCAAATACTGCGACCCAGGGCGGCCAAACGCACAGAACATTAAAACAACACCAATAATATTGCAAATATATTGCAAAAAAAAAAAAGATGGCAAAGAAATATCGCAATAAAACTTCCAAGTATGTTTCACATATCATTTACACAACCTGACTTAATTAATTCTTGTTCTGCTGGATTTGGGGTCAACATTCAGGTTTCATGAAGTTCTCTGTGTCCGAACTAGAATAATCCGGGAAATCCCGACTCAGCCTGACGATAGAAATGAAGGGGTCTAAACATGTCTGCTCTGGAGCTCATCCTCATGAGTCTGTTCCTTGAAATAACTGTGCTCAAAAATACTTGGTACGATGCTTTTCGTGGGGCATACAAAATTTCTGTACACATTACGACATATAGATTGCTCTTAAATTTAACAGAAAGGAATTAATACCACGTGTTTGGTTTATTTCGTCATTTATATACTTAGTTTCAAACCTTCCCGGGCTTAGAGTATATTTCCCTGAAGGGGCGCCTGGCGGGGGGCAGTCGGTTGAGGCTCAGTCTTAATCTCAGCTCAGGTCACGATCTCACGGTTCGTGGGTTCAAGCCCCACATTGGGCTCTGAGTTGACAGTGCGGAGCCTGCTTGGAATTCTCTCCTTCTCTCTATGCCCCTCTCCTGCTTGAGTTCTGTCTCAATATAAATAAACTTAAAAAAAAAAAAAGGATAAATCAGCTCTACATGGAAAGATTGTCAGGGTATGTCATGAAATGGGAAAATTAAGGTACAGAATAATAGTATATATGTATGCTACTCTGCATAAAAAAGAAATATGTTTGTAAATGCATAGAGTATCTCAGGAAGAATACACATGATGTGATGATTATTTATTTGGCTTTCGGGGAAAATTGAGTGGCTGGGGGAGAAAAGGAAGGGAAAATTTTCACGGTGTGCTTTTTTCAACTTGGTGTCACATGCAGATATTGCTCATTTAAAACAAACAAAATGAAAATGCAGAAGGTCCAGGTGGCGGTCCATTTATATAGCTGAATTTTATTGATCTTAAAAATAACTAGATAATTCGGGTCGCCTGCCTGACTCAGTCTTTTTTTTTTAATTAAAAAATGTTTTTTAATGTTTATTTATTTTTGAAAGAGAGACACAGAGTGTCAAGGGGAGGAGGGGCAGAGAGAGAGGGAGACACAGAACCCGAAGCAGGCTCCGGGCTCCGAGCTGTCAGCACAGAGCCCGATGTGGGGCTGGAACCCGCGAACCGTGAGATCACGACCTGAGCTGAGGTCGATGCTTAACTGATTGAGCCCCCCAGGTTCCCCTTTTTTTTTTTTTTTTTTTTTTTTTTTTTTTTTTAATTTTTTTTTTTCAACATTTTTTATTTATTTTTGGGACAGAGAGAGACAGAGCATGAACGGGGGAGGGGCAGAGAGAGAGGGAGACACAGAATCGGAAACAGGCTCCAGGCTCCGAGCCATCGGCCCAGAGCCTGACGCGGGGCTCGAACTCACGGACCGCGAGATCGTGACCTGGCTGAAGTCGGACGCTTAACCGACTGCGCCACCCAGGCGCCCCAGGTTCCCCTTTTTAAGTCTGTTTTTGAAAGACAGCACACACACGTGAGTGAGCGGGGTAGGGGCAGAGAGAGAGAGAGACAGGGGATCCGAAGCGGGCTCTGCTCTGACATCAGAGAGCCTGATGCAAGGCTCGAGCTCACAAACAGTGAGATCATGACCTGAGCCCTTGAGCTCATGAACTGTGACATCATGACCTGAGCCGAAGTCAGACGCTTAACTGACTGAGCCACCCAGGCGCCCCAGAGCATGTGACTCTTGATCTGGGGGTTGTAAGTTTGAGCCCCATGTTGGATGTAGAGATTGCTTAAAAATAAAATCTTAAAAAAAAAGAAACCTAGATCATTCCAATGTGACTTAAACCATTCTAGGTTGCAGGAAAAGATTGCTAGCTCGCTAGCTTAGTTTTCTTCTTTTTTTAAAGTGGGCGTTACACCCAGTGTGGGGCTTGATCTCATGACCCTGAGGTGGAGCATCTCATGTTCTACCGTAAAGAGAGTAAACATGCAAAAGTTCTAGCTGAAATACCGGCCAGTAGAAACCACCAGTGCATCCAAAGAATACTGTGCAATAAATGGCAAAGTAGGATTTTTTCCAGATACACAAGGGTGGTTCAGCATCTAGATTCTAACATCTAACTTTCTAACTTTCCAGCTCAACAAAACCATGGAGAAAGAGAAATCCATAGGACACTGGCTTCCAGAAGATATTGCATAAAATCCACAAGCCATTCGTGAACTGTGAAAACTTGAGTCGAAACAGAGGAAAATCCAAAAGCCATCAGCAAACGATCTACTGATCAGCAGAGGGCTGAAACATTTCATTAAAAATCAGGTCTCGCCATCCCAGGGGCAGAGACTGTATCAGTGAAGGGGCAGGTGAGGGCTTCCTTCTCACGGCCTCACCCGTCAGTGGGACAGACATTTGAATTACTAACTACAAGTGAATGACAGCCCAGAGGGTGAAAACACAGATTTACGGAGGGATTTAGAACTGGGGGGGATTCCAAGCAGCCCGCCCTGAAGAAGTGAGATTTAAGTGATATTTGAAGGATGAGCAGATTTTTTAAAAATGTTTGTTTATTTTTGAGAGAAGAGAGGGAGAGAGAGAGAGAGAGAGAAAGCATGAGTGGGGGGGAGGAGCAGAGAGAGAAGAGAGAGAATCCCAAGCAGGTTCCAAGCTGTCAGTCCAGAGCCCGACTCAGGGCTCGATCCCACAAACCATGAGATCATGACCTGAGCCGAGATCAAGAGTCTGAGGCTTAATGGACTGAGCCACCCAGGTGCCTCTTTTCAGTTAATGTCTTTCTGCACCACTTGGATTTTCTAACTGCATAAAGTGTATTTTTTTTTTAATTAAAAAAGACCAACAAACATATGACATTGAAGAATACTAGTGAGGGGGCACCTGGGGGGCTCAATCGGTTGAGGGCTCGACTCTTGATCTCAGCTCAGGTCACGATCTCATGGTTCTTGAGATCGAGCCCCGCTTTGGGCTCTGCCCTGACAGCATGGAGCCTGCTTGGGATTCTCTCTCTCTCTCTTCCTCTCCCTCTGCCCCTCCCCTGCTCATATGTGCATGCGCTCTCTCTCTCTCTCTCTCTCTCAAAAAGAAATAAACTTAAAAAAAAAAAAGGAAAAATACTAATTAGAAAATTTCACTAGCTCTCACAAGCCCTCCAAGTTTGGAATGAGCGAGTCAAGGTCATGCTGTAACTGTCACCCCCCCCACACACACACCCTGCTCCCCGCAACAAAGACAAAATCAAGTACAGCCTGATTGGGATGCGGCAGTGTTTCCAGAGTCACAAAGAGGAGGCTGTCCCAGCTCTGAAAAGTCAGAATCCTTGGAGGGGGCTTGGTTAGATGAGGGTGTACAATTGGTTGTAGGTTCTGAATATTAAGACTATCCATGTCCAGGGGCACCTGGCTGGCTCAGAAGAACGTGTCACTCTTGATCTTGGGGTTGTGAGTTCCAGTCCCACGTTGGGTGTAGAGATTACTTAAAAATAAAATCTTAATTTTTAAAAATTTTATTTTAGAAGGAGAGCAGGGGAGGGGGGCAGAGGGAGAGAGAGAGACTCCCAAGCAGGCTCTATGGTCAGCACAGAGCCCAACCTGGGGCTCAGTCCCACGACCCTGGGATCACAATCCGAGCCCCAAATCAAGAGTTGGACGCTGAACCGACTGAGCCACCCAGGCGCCCCCAAAATAAAACCCGACTCTTGATTTCAGCTCGGGTCATGATCTCATGGTTCGTGGGTTCGAGCTCTGCATTGGGCTCCACGCTGAGAGTGCAGAGCCTGCTTGGGATTCTCTTTCTCTCTCTCTGTCTGTCTCTCTCAAAACAAACAAACACACTTAAATGATTTTTAAAAAGTCAATGTCCAGAAAGCAGGCAGGGACTAGGAGGAAGTACAAATACCCAATGGCATTGGAAATTTCCCATGCTGGCTCTCTAACTTTGCAAGCAAACCCTCTGTATTCAGAGTTACACAAGACCTTCTTCTGAAAAAGGACTTTGGTTCGAAAGAGAGAAAACTGCCCTCTGGTGATTATGTAAGCTTCTCTAAGTTGCTTCCGGAAACAAGGAGGCTCAGGTAAGGAGGTGATGCCCGACACCTGTTTCTTTGGACCCGTTTGAACCCCTATCAGAATCCTGTATTGGAAGGACTCTTTGGTTATAAACTACAGAAAAATCTCCGGGTTTAGGTAATGCAAAAAGACCATTTGTTCTATAAGGGAGTCTCACACAACCTGTTAAGGGCTGAATTGGGTGCTCCCAAAAAGAGACGTTGAAGTCCTAACACCGGGACCCGTGCCTGTGACCTTCTTTGGAAATAGAATGGCTGCGGATGTAAGCAGTTTAGATGAGGTCACAGTAGGGTACGGTGGGTCTTTAACCCAATATGCCCGCTGTCCACATCCGGAGAGGAGAGGCCCAGACACCCAGGGGAGAAAGCCACGTGGCCACCCAGGTGGCAGGTCAAGGACTGCCCACCAACCACTGGCAGCTGGGAATTGGGGAGGAAGGCTCCTCGCCGCCAGGCTTCAGAGGGAGCGCGCTGACACCTGGATTTCGGGCTTCGGCCTCCACAACCGTGAGACCATCCACTTCTGTCGTTTGGGGGGGTTCTGGGGTAAGCCAACAGGCCAGCCCAGGGCTGGGGAGGGGCTGAAGCCCTGGGACGGACTGGAAAGGGGAGCTGGAGCCCCGAGGGTCTCTTTCCCCTCCCTGCCATCCGCTTCACCCCTCTTTCTCCCTGCAGACCATCATTCTCTGGGGTCCCCGGCCGCTCTTTCCCCCCCACCCGCCCCGCTCGGGGTTGCAGGTCTGGGGCAGCGGCCGGTCCAGCGTTAGCCCCGCCTCCGTCCTCTAGGAAGCGCTGGATTAGGATTGGCTGCAGCCCGTTAGGGCACGCCTACTCTCTTTTGCCCCCGATTGGCTTTAGGGGTGGACATGTGACTCCGTCCTGGCCAATGAAACGTGAGGATCCGGAAACCGGCTGGGGCTTCTGCGAAAGAGTTTTCCTTCCAGGAGGGGAGCTCCGCTGGTTTCCCGGCTGCTCGGGGTGCTTCCTTGGGGGAGGACAGGATGTTTGCGGTAGTGACGGGTGGCTCACGACTGTGGAGGGAAAGCCAAGGGTCAGGCGTGTATTTAGCTGCTGTAGCAGGGCGAGCCAGCTACCTGACCCCTCGGGGGAAGGCGGAGAGCTGGGTGTTGGGTGCGTCCAGTACCAGCTTGATGCCATGCGCGGAGCGAGGTGCCCTGCACAGCCGGCGTCTCATGTGGCGTGAAATACACGTTGCACCCAGAGTTGCCTCACCTGGAGCTTTGAGGAAAAGAAGGACAAGAGTCCGAACAGAATCTGGAGAGCAATGCACGCATCACTGGCTACGAAGGAAGACAAGTGCCTCTAAGCAGTGCCCTGAGCATGACTAGGATTTGAAATGCCAGCGTGAGTCATAACCGGTCAGGTTTTATAAATGGAAAAGCGATCCGGCTGCGTGTCGTCCACAGGGTGCGTGATCGCTTCGCAGGGGTGGATGGACACCGTCTGTTGTCATTCGACGGAATGGTTTCAGAACGAGAGCGGAAAATCATTAGACAAACGAGGCTAAGCCGTGCCCCGCCCTCCTAACTCCATCCGTTTCCTACAGGTTGATTTGCACCGCCCGAGAATAGGGGACAAAATGCCAATCCACCCAGGCGTAGCCAATACTGCCTAAAATTAGCCACTTCAGAAGTTAATGCGTGAACTCTCTGGTTTCGTACCCTGACCACGCCCCTAGGAATGGAGTCCTTCTGTCCCAGAAAGTCATAGAAACAGAATGTGTACGAGCCGACTGCCCTTGACGTCTGTAAGAAATCCTACACATGGCGGTTGCAAAAAAATTTTAAAAATAAAAAAGATCGTCCCCTCTGTCCGCAAAACGTTTGTCTAGCTGTGCTCTGCTGAAGCCCCTTGGGATTCTGTCCATCCAGCAGTGGGACAGGACAGGATGGGAAGTTACCTTGTTTCCATTACATCGGCCCCTTGCCGGGGGATAATCCTGAGATCTTTACCAGTTCCCTGACCACCAGTCACAGCCAGTCCCGAGATGCAGGCAGGTCTATTCTCAACTGTAGGGACTGGGGTTAACCCCTTCCAGCCTCTGCTGTCCTCATCCAACCACTGCTCTTCAGGTTTTTCTGGATTCTCAGGATGTCTCCTCTCTTAAACCGCAAGACCTTCTCTTCTTAAAGTCAAAGAAGGATTGGGTCACCTGCCTTCTGGCTCTTTCTGCTTGAGAATTACCCCCATTACCTTACCTGGCCCTGGAAACGGCTGGATTCAACATTGTCCTGTCCCAATTGTGCATGTTGTGAATCACAGTGAAGTAGGCAACGAATCAAACTCCTGATCTTCTGTTTGGAACCCGAGGACACTCAACGCCTCTAGTCTACTCCTTTCAGGGGAAGCCATCCACCACGGCCATCGCTACACCAACATGCTGAGACACTGTTGCCACATGGAACCCCACCAGCCCCAGCACGGTTGCAGTGGACCAGCTCAGGTCCCAACCTCACTACTGTGCCCAAAACGGTGGCAGCAGCTGTGGACCCTCTCTGCTGAAAATCGTTCTAATAGTTTTGATAGTTTTTTTTTTTTCTTGTTCATGTTTTTTAAAATATTTTTTTTTGTTTATTTGTTTTTGAGAGACAGAAAAAGACGGAGCACGCGCGGGGTGGGGGCAGAGAGAGAGGGAGACACGGAACCGAAGCAGGCTCCGGGCTCCGAGCTGTCCGCACAGAGCCCGAGGCGGGGCTCGCACTCGCGAACCGAACGGTGAGATCATGACCTGAGCGGAAGTCGGACACTTAACCGATTGGGTCACCCAGGAGCCCTTCTTATTCATATTTTAAAATTTTCTTCTCTTTATTTAAACATATTAGATTTAGTTATTTTGTATTTTCCCAATAATTCTAACATGTAAATACACAGGTCTAATTCTGATGTTTGCTATTTCTGCTGACTCTTACTTCTGATGCCTCGTTATCTTCGTGTTTTATGATTTCTGTGCCTGTGTCACCATGCTGAAGCTGAGGATCTGAGAACTCACAAGGTTTTCAGGGTGGATTGAAATGATAAAGGGACTTGCGCTCGGGCCTAAGGAATCTGGCGCTTGTCCTGAGGGCAATGGAGAGCCTTTGAAGGCAGATAAGATTTGAATTTTGAAACAAATCACTCTGCGGGCTGTGAAGAGACTGGATTGCCCGGGCCAGCCGGAGGCAAGGAGACCAGTTAGGATGTGGGTGTGGTCATCTGCGCTGGGGGAAGGGAGCTATGCATTTATTTATTGCTGCTGTATTGATGTCCACTTCCTGCCGGACATTACGTGAGGTCCTTTACCCAGAGTCTAGGTGTTTCTTCCCGTTGTGTGTATGTGCGGTGGGGGACGGCGGAGCTTGTGGTAAAAATCAGAGGGGACAAATCACATCAATAGTAACCAAGGAACCCCCCAGCAGAGGCTGGCCCTCTAGAATAATCTTGGGTTTTTCAACCTTCCCAAGTTGGCATTCATAAATGGCTCCAACGATACGCTTGGCTTCCTACACAGCGACAATTCTAACGTTTCCTTTCTTCCTACCTGACCCCGAATGGTGTGTAGGGACCCACCCTGTTCCATATGGCCGTGTGCTTCAGGTGAGGCTGGCTCCAGCCCAGCCCCAGAGGTAGTTAATCAAGGTGGTCCCATCCGCCTTGTCAGCGACTGGTTTAATCGTGGGATACCAATCTGGCCACTTCCGGGGCCGTAGGAAAAGATTTCCTTCCTGCTAAGCGGGACACATCGGGAGAGATGTTACGCCTGGATACCATGCTGTAATGGTAAAAGGAAAAGGCTAAAACACGGAGGGCAACGGAATGAGGACACAGGGAGAACATGGTGCCCTGATGATGTCGAGCCGCTGATGCGCTAGCCCTGGGTATTCCTACCTCCAGTTTCATCGATACGCGAGATAATGTACTTTCTTACTGTCTAAGCCAAGTTTTTGCTACTCGCAGCCAACGAGCACGCGTCTTATGCTTTCCCGAAGGGTCTGTGATCCTAAGCAACACAATCTTCCCTTCCTTCTGGGGCTCATATTACCAAGAACTGCCATCCGCTGGGATCTCCGGGTACGGCCACTTCTCATCACCATCCCCAATACCCGGTGACATCACGGGGAAGTTGGACCCGTAACTGGAGACAAAGACAAACGTGAAAGGGAGAGAGCCCCGACTGGGGCGGGGGTGTGGGATAACGAACGGGTGGAGTGTATGGTGTAGGGCAGGGCGGCAGGGCCGAAGGCTGCTTGAGCCCCGGAGGTCGGCTGGTTGGCAACTTCGGGAGCTCCCCAGGTGAGATCTGAAACTGGCTCCTGGACACGGAGGACAGGGAGAGACCAAAGAAAGAGGTGGCCACCCCGGGTTGTTAGATGACAGGTTTTTTTTATGAGAATGTTTTTTAATGTCTTTTTTTTTATTTTTGAGACAGAGAGAGAGACAGAGCATGAACGGGGGAGGGGCAGAGAGAGAGGGAGACACAGAATCTGAAACAGGCTCCAGGCTCTGAGCCATCAGCCCAGAGCCCGACGTGGGGCTCGAACTCACGGACCGCGAGATCGTGACCTGAGCCGAAGTCGGCCGCTTAACCGACTGAGCCACCCAGGCGCCCCGATGACAGTTTTAATAAGCAGGGAAAACTCCTATGCAAGGCTGGTCTTGGGCGGCAGCAAGATGAGTAGGTCTCAGCACTTGCCCGCCAGACTCTTAAACGTTTACACAGAAGCCTTAACAGGGTTCACTCATGTGTCCGGGCCAGATGGTCTCAACGACACGTCGCTCTCTCAAGGCCGCATCCTTGAAAATGGCAGAATGTGTGCTCTAAGGACAGGAGAGTGGGTAAGGAGGCTCTGATTGCTGGGGTCAAGCTCCAGGGTCCCTTGCCCGTCGGGTCCTCTTGATGACCTTCTCCAGCAAGGTCAGTGCCAAAATGGATAATCACATTCGGGAGGACTTAGGAAGACAGCCTCCTCAATAAAGCCAAGCTAGAAACTCCATGGGTTAGTCCGAACAGGCAGAACACAAAAACTAAGCACTAACTCTCTGGTCCGAGTTTCCCCTCTTCCTTGGGGCCCCTCTCTGCCTCCATCCTCAGGGCCCAGGCGCACATGGTTCCTCTCACGGCTGTGGCCTGAGGCCGCACACAACACTCTCCTTGGGTTCACGAGCCCCGGTGAACTGGGATAGGGTTTTCTTAAAGACCTAAGCAAACACTCGGGGATCCACAGCTTTCCCCCATGTGTTTGTTTAGACAAACAAACCCTTACATTGCACACAAAACATAATATGTTTGCTGTTAAGGTGTTTGAAAGGGTTTTCTTTTTTAGAATTGTCTACAAGGAACGGATTGAATCCACGAACACTCAGGAAATTCTAGGAAGTGAGAAAAACTAATCTACAAATTGTGTGCCGATGTAATGAAACTTTAGGAATATGAAATTTAACCAAGATGTTGATTGGCTACCATTGTATTTTGCACACATTTCCTTAGACGTTTATTAATTTAGATTTTTGTAGTTTTTGGCTTTTAGAATATACTTTTTTTTCAGGTCCGTAACATATCTGTAAGCACTCGGAAAGCTTCTGGTCCTGAGCCCTGTGTACTCAGGGGATGAATCAGCTCTCCTCAAGGACAACAGGGAAATAAACCCACAAGCCACGAAGAACAACCCGGCTTTATGTACCATGGAGCTCAGGCTCCAGTCTTACCCCACACTGCTGCTCACTGTTCCCAGCAATCACTGGCTGCTGTCCCAAGACATCTGAGCCCTGGGCACCAACTTGTCACCTCCCGGATCTCTGGGTCCAGGACGGGTAAGCTCATAACCGGTAAGTCACATGCCTCTGCTAGGCAGCTGGTCGACCGGATGCCCAAGGCCTCGCCTCCACCTCTGTAGGCCCAGCCCGATGTGACTTCCTTTCAGGCCAGCCCCTGCCACCACCCTGTTCAAATAGACAGTAGACACTAGACTCACAAATGTGCTTTGGGTCGGTCCCACTGCGAGAAGTTCCTGGTTGTAAACCAAGAAAGAGAGACACGCCCGGACTTGAGACCGGGGGAAGAAAGTTGGGTAAAGGCCGCATGCCTGAATGGAAGAGAGAGAAGGAAGGGACCCTTTGGGGGAAGCACTGCTCAGGACTGAAAATGCTTTGCAAGTAGGGAGAGGCTGGAGAAGGCTTTGCAGAGGAAATGACCCTGAAGTGTGGGCCGGGACAAAGGAGATTTGGGCAGACAAGAGGGACTCCGTGGGAGGCCGGGACCCCGAAGGGAAAGACCCACCCTGCACACAAGCCAGAGGTCCTGTGGCCTCAGGGTCACAGAGACTTCGGGACTTGCCCACCCACTGCTCCTGGTGTCTGTGCAGGGAGCTCTTCCTGGGGGGGAAGAAGACAGCCCCCCTTCCCGCTTACTTGATCCCCAAAGCTCTGCCTTACACATGTTTGGCTCTAGGATGTCCAAGTGACATCCCGGCAGGGGGGGGGGAAACCTGTTCTCTCACTCCCTGTCTCCTCCCACCTTGGCTTTGGTTCTGGAAGACGGTGCTCCTCAGGGAAGCAGAATCCCGCCAAGCAGGGTCCCGGTAGCCCTCGGCAGATGTGAAGGGTTGTCAGCTTCGGGAGTCCCCTAAGGGGCGAGTCCTTTAAGTCCAATGCAAGGTCGCAGGCTGGGGCTGGGAAGGCAGACAGCAGCCCAGAGGATGCAGAGGTAGCTAAGAGGTTGGGTTACTGCAGAGGGGAAATGACAACCCTCACCTCTGGCCCTTTCTGGTGTGACTCCCCCTCTGGAATCAAGACAGGAGGCCTGCAGGGAGCTGGAGACCACACTGGACCGAGAGGATGAAAGGGTGGCTGCCTGTGGCCAGAAGAACGGGAGGAGACGGAACGAAGGGTCACCCACACTTGGTCTACGCTTTGCTGAGACATGATTGACGTGTGCCTCGTTCTTTTTTCTTTTTTTTTTTTTTTTTCAACGTTTTTTATTTATTTTTGGGACAGAGAGAGACAGAGCATGAACGGGGGAGGGGCAGAGAGAGAGGGAGACACAGAATCGGAAACAGGCTCCAGGCTCCGAGCCATCAGCCCAGAGCCTGACGCGGGGCTCGAACTCACGGACCGCGAGATCGTGACCTGGCTGAAGTCGGACGCTTAACCGACTGCACCACCCAGGCGCCCCACCTCGTTATTTTTTCTAATTGTTTTTTAATGTTTTTATTTTTGACAGAGAGAGAGAGAGAGAGAGAGAGAGAGAGACAGAGTGCATGTGGGGGAGGGGCAGAGAGAGAGGGAGACACAGAATCGGAAGCGGGCTCCAGGCTCCGAGCTGTCCGCACAGAGCCGGATGTGGGGCTTGAACTCATGAGCTGTGAGATCGTGACCTGAGCCGAAGTTGGACGCTCAACCGACTGAGCCACCCAGGCACCCCGCCTCATTATTTTTGATGGAGACAAGAATCCACCTACCTAGGGATGCTGAGGGCACAGGTGCTCTTTCCCGGTGTCCCTTCCAGCTAGGACGAGAGCACGTGACTGGGGTTCAGGTGGTCAGGAGCACAGACCCTGGGCTTGGGTTTAGGCCCGGTGGTGGCAGAGAGCCAGAAGCAACGTCTAGTGGCCCGCGGTGACAGCAGTGGCCCTTGTAAGTCATCTAGGCCCTCGGCAGACCATTTTCTGCCAAAGTTCTGTAGCCTTCTGGGTAATTCTGAGACTACCTGGTGTCCTGTAATCCACCATTTCTCTCCTTCAGTAAGTCAGAGTTAGCACCCATGGCTGTAATTAAGAGCTTTGACACAGACGTGAGCCAAAGTCCCAGAACCAGAAAATGCCAGGTAAGACACTTTTGGACATTTAGACACACAGACCAGGCTCAACGCCTTCAGCGGAGTGCTCCGGCTCTCCCGATCCCTTCTCATTGGAAACTGGGCTTCCAGAAAGACCCAGGAGCCAGAGGCTGCCGGCCTTCCCCTTGGGAAGGGGTCTGGGGAGGCAGGGGTAGTGGCAGAGGGACAGGATGGGGCTGGGCTGCAAGAGGCACGGGTTGGTAGGGGGAGTCAGTGAGGAGGAAGGGAGGGTAGGATCCGGCCCGGCCCAGGCTCCAGCCTCAGCTCTGTCTTGCGGGTTCTGACTGTGACCCCGTCACCAGGCTCCTTCCGCCACAGACTCAGCAAATCCCTTACCCAGGCCCAGCCCCCCACAGGCAGTTCAGGGGACCCGGCCTCGTTCTCCATTCACAAGTGGTCACCCAAGGGGACTCGTTCCCTGCCCACAACGAGCCCCACCGTCCTGGGTGGGTGCCTTTGCCCCCTGCTTTGTTACCTACCACCCCCCTCTTTTCAGAGCATCTCAGCCCATGTGCTGGCCTGGCCCTGACCCACAAATCCGGACCTTTGCGTCCCCATCCTCTTCCTGGGTCATGTTTCCTTCCACTTTTCCAGGCCTTGGCTCTGGGCTTTGAGGTCTGTGCTGACTTCCCAAAGCCTGGTCTCTGGGTGCGCCGAAGGAGAAGATTTTGGGGGTGATGGGGTAAGAGGCAGCTCTGAAATTTATTTTTAATGTTTATTTATTTTTGAGAAAGAGAAGGAGAGAGAGAGAGTGAGCAAGGGAGGGGCAGAGAGAGACAGGGAGACACAGAATCCGAAACAGCTCCGGGCTCCGAGCTGTCAGCACAGAGCCCGACGCGGGGCTCGAACTCACGAGCCCCCGAACGCACCCAGGCGCCCCGAGAGGCAGCTTTGTTAGGCACACGGAAGCCCAAGGTCAGCTGGGCCAAACTCCAGAGAGCGTCAGACTTTGCCGACCTGGAGTGCAGCCCCGTGTCCCTGCCTGCCCCCTTCCCTCCCGCCGGCCTTCCGCAGAAGGATCCCACCCGGCAGGCGGCTCCAGGGGATGGCTGGGCCCAGCTCAGGACTTCCCTGGGGTTTCAGACCCCTGGGGCCCCAAGAGCCCCCTGCAGGTGCTGCCTTGGGAAAGTCCCAGAGCTGTTTTATAGTTACAGCCCCACACACTCCTGGATCCCAAATTACGAGCAGACTTTGACCCTCTCTTTTGATCTCCCTGGCTCAGCGCCTGTGTCTGGGGCTTTCTCCCTGTGGGCAGGCAGCGGCACCCAGGCCCATCACAGCCACCGCTTGGGATGCCGCCCCACCCCCATCCAGTCTGCTCAGCCCATGCATCCCCTGTTCCGCGTTTTCTCTGGATTAGTTGTCACCTTGCACCTTGGGGTCAAAGACCCGGAGATCAATAGTGCCGGGGCCTGCCTCCCAGGCAACGTGGGGGTGAGGGGCAGAAGACAAACAACGGTGAGTGTTGTTCCTGCAGGCCCAGAAGATTCCATGGGGGTTAAGTAGGCAGGGGAAGCAACCATTGCTGATTAGCGGTGGGTGGGGTCGGGGCCGACTTCCCCCAGGGGCTTGGCTGCACCCTCAGTGGAGACTTGGTGGAGAAAAACTTAAATGCTTTGCTTTGTCACTTAAAGCATTATTTTCCCGTGAAAATATGCGTCGAAGGTTATGAAGCAGAGGGGGCGCCCGGCTGGCTGAGTGGGTGCATCGTGAGTCTCTTGATCGCGGGGTCGTGAATTCGAGCCGCATGTTGGGTGTAGAGATGACCTAGAGAAAACTTGGGGGCACCTGGGTGGCTCGGTCTTTTCGGCGTCCGACTTCGGCTCAGGTCACGATCTCGCGGTTCGTGAGTTCGAGCCCCGCGTCGGGCTCTGTGTGACAGCTCGCAGCCTGGAGCCTGCTTCGGATTCTGGGTCTCCCTCTCTCTCTCCGCCCCTCCCCTGCTCACCCTCTGTTTCTCTCCGTCTCTCAGAAGATAAAATAAAATGTTAAAAAAAAATCAAAAATAAAATAAAACTTAAAAGATTAGAATGAGGTAGGCTGCAGACCTGCACGTGAATTTTCAGCGTAAAACAAGATATTTCAGAGAAATTTTCCACCTCAAAAAAAGGTGTCTCGCCCCGGACTCTCCTGCCACCCCCCCCCCCGCCCCCGACTGGGGTGTTCCGTCATCCTCTGTGTTCAGCTTCTGATGTTCGCGAATGCTACTACGTCAGTGGAAATTTTCGAGAGGCATCGGTCCCTGGGAAAACGTCTCAACCCTCCAGTCTGGTCTTCAAGACCTGGGATGACGGGAGCCTCTTCTACCCTGGCGGCTTTGTCCTGCGCTGTTCTGAATGCTCTCTCGTCTCCGCACAGTCGCTTGTCACGGCTCCCCAAACAATAAATAATATGCCAAGCTGGTGCCTGCATTTGTGATTTTCCACAAGCCGCTCCCTTTGCCTGGAGTGTCCCCGCCCACGGCAACCATCTGGCAAACTCCTACTCATCCTTCAAGACCCAGCTTCAAGGGCTCCTCTTCTGTGAAGGCTTCCCAGCAGACCTGAGCGAATGAATGAGTCAGCTCCTCCCGTGCACCGCTCGGTGGGGTCTGTGTCCCTCTCCCTGTGTCGAGCTCTCTGTATCTCACCTTTGCCCTAATTTGAGTGTGGGGGCTCGGAAGGGAGAGACGGCAGCATTCGACCGAGCAGGGGCCCCGTGGGGTCCAGCCGGGGTCCCCCAGAGCAACCGAGACCAACATTCTCGAGGTCCTGTCCTCATAGGTGTAGACACACAGCGACTCATTTAATCCCCTACCAACGCTACCACATAGCCACTATCATTACCCCCATTTTAGAGATGGGGAAACTGAGGCACAGGGAAGCTGCGTAACTTGCTCACCATCATACGGTTAATAAGCGGCTGAGCTGAGAAAGTCCAGCTTGGAGTCCGTTCTCCCAACCTCCGACGCCGTGTTGGCCCCATAAGCAGAAGCTGTAAAGTGATGGTCACTTTGGCTAAGAATATAGGGAGCGTGAGACAGAAAATGACCGTGCGCTTTCACCACCCATCAGCCCAGTCCCAGGCCCTGGGATGCCCTCTAGGTTCACAGGTGGCCCGTCAAGGTGCTTAGGGTCGCTTTGTACAACCGCCGGACCCAGGGGCGCCGGCCTCCTCTTTGAGCGCTGCGTGTTTACTCCACCATGGAGAGCGGACAGTGCGAGCTTTGTTTCACAGGGGGTACAGCTTGCAGCAGAGTCCTCAGCAGCAGGCTTGGGAAGTGGGGGTCTGCCGGCTTCGCCTTTCGGGTGCCTCTCACAACAGCAGCCCTGGCTGGAGGGAAACCAGTGAGACCACTTTCCTGGGGTGCACGGGGCAGGACTGTAAACCTTCAGGGACCCCTGCTCCCCACCCAGGACATTTCAAGGAGTGGGCATCACACCTGCAAAAATTCACAAGCGAGAAAAAGCCAGGCATGTCCTCGGAGCAGGTGAGGCACTGATGGCTGTAAGGGCACAGGAGAGAGGGGAGAGGGGGAGTCTACTTTCGACTGTTAAAGGCCTAATCCCCAAAGTAGAGAAATGTGGTCGTTTTCCTCCAATTTGCAGATACTCTCTCAACAATTAGGGAACACTGCCCCCACGTGGCTCTCGGGTGACGCCTGCTCCAAACTGGAGATTGCCACATTTTCTATGATATTGCGCAATGATTAAACCAAAGAACACATCTCTTGATTCACTTTTTTTTTTTTTTAACGTTTATTCACTTTTGAGAGACAGAGAGAGACAGAGCATGAGCAGGGAAGGGGCAGCGACGGAGACACAGAATCCGAAGCAGGCTTCAGGCTCCGAGCTGTCAGCACAGTGCCCGACGCGGGGCTGCAACTCACAAACTGTTGAGATCATGACCTGAGCCGAAGTCTCCGCTTAGCTGACTGAGCCCCCCAGGCGCCCCACAGATCTCTTGATTCAAATGCCTGAAGTAAAGCAACGGTAACCTTAATCCTGGTGTAAAAAGTATACTTTTAAATAAAGTTCCCCCATGAAATCAGTACCTGGGTCCAATTCTCAGATTTCTTATTTTGTTTTTAAAATTTGAGGGGCGTCTGGGTGGCTCAGTCGGTTGAGCATCCGACTATGGCTCAGGTCATGATCTCGCGGTCCGCGAGTTCGAGCCCTGCGTGGGGGCTCTGTGCTGACGGCTCAGAGCCTGGAGCCTGTTTCAGATTCTGTGCCTCCTTCTCTCTGACCCTCCCCTATTCATGCTCTGTCTCTGTCTCAAAAATAAATAAACGTTAAAAAAAAATTTTTTTTAATTCGAATCTGAATCTTCCGCGAGTCTGATCCCAAGGATCCTTTCTCTTCCCAGTGACGCTTATCTTAGAATCACGAACTCCTTGGCCCTGCAGAAGCTTTGCCATTTCCAGGCTAGTCAGCCATCATACTGTCCCCAGGCCCTTCCCTCCACTGTGGTATTCTATCACAATCCTAGGCCTGTTCTCCATTCACCGTCTGCAGTTGGACAGATCCAACCAAATTCAAGTATTTCCACCATCTTTTAGCTGGGTTGCTTTGATGCAACGCACCTAGCCTCTCCAAGTTTCGGTAGCTTCATCTGTAAATTGGGCACAACACCTTCACGGGTTTACTGGGAGCGTGTACAGGTGACATGGGTAAAGGGCATCTGGCTCATCACAGCGTCTCCTAGTAAAGGAATCTTCTTCCTCCCCCTGGGTCCTTGAGGGCCTGTTACTGCTGAGCAAGAAATGAGCACTCAGTGGAGGTCAGTGATTTGATATCCAAGAATTGCCTGGCCCTCCAGCAATGTTCCCTGAGAGCAAAAGTACTCAGCGCCCCTGGCCTTGGGGGTCACGCCTATTTCCACGTGTTGCCTACCGACCTTGGGTTTGCCCTGGGTTGCAATCCAATGGGTCTCCCCCAGGAGAAGCAGGTGGCAGGTGCGTGGACTTGAGCCGGGCGGGCCGCGTTCATTCTTCCCGCCCCCCTCCCTGGTGAGGAGGTAGAGAAGTGTGTGTGTGTGTGTGTGTGTGTGTGTGTAGGCGTGTGTATATAATTCAATCCCCGTGGGACTCAGCGTCTGGCCTCACCAGCGGCTAGGCCATTGGCTGACAGTCAGCTCCCCCGCCCTCCTTACCCCCCACCCCCACCCCCCCGCGTCCCAGGTGGCTCAGGCCCCGGTGGCCAGCTCTGTTTACCGAGAGAGCCGGTCCAGGTGGGGTTCCATCTCGGCGCTCGCTCCCCTCCGGGGCCCCGCCCGCCCAGGAAGCAGGCAGAAAACCTGGCCGGGGTGTCCTCGCCTTTCCCCTTCCCTCACCGCCCGGAGGGGCCGGGTAAGGGGGGAGGGGTGGGCGTGGGAGGGGGAGCCCCAGGCCTGGGGGATCCGGCTGTCACCCCGTCCCGGGAGCCCGCGCGGACCGGGGGTGGGGATGGGGGTGGGGGTTATCCGTAGGCCTGACTCCTGCTCCCTCCGCCCCGCCGTATCGTGCTCAGGGGGCCGTGCCCACCCTGGCCAGCAGCCAGAACCTGCATCTCGGGGATGCCCAGGTCTCCTAGAGGAGGCGCCGACGCTGTGTGTCCCCCCTTCCCCAGACGGCGATGACCTCCAAGCCTGCCGGACCCCCCGACGGGGGCTGGGGCTGGGTGGTGGCCGCCGCAGCCTTCGCGGTAAATGGGCTCTCCTACGGGCTGTTACGCTCGCTGGGCCTCGCCCTCCCTGACCTCGCGGAGCACTTTGACCGAAGCACTCAGGACACTGCGTGGGTCAGCGCCCTGGCCCTGGCGGTGCAGCAGGCAGCCAGTGAGGGGGACCCCCAGGTGGGAGGCGGGGACCGGGGTGGAGTGGCGGAGAGTGTGTGCGGTGGCGGAGGACCCACCTGCCCACCAGACAGCCCTTGAGAAAGGGCGACCGGTGGGGACCGGGGGGAATGAGTTCTAGAAAAGAGAGGGTCTCGTCTTGAGGTCAAGGACAGGAGCTATTAGGCGGGGTGTGGGGGGGGGGGCGAGCAGAGAGACGCTTTAGGCCTGGCAAGCCGCCAAAGAGGAGTGCTGGATAGAGTTTGGGGGTCCAGAGGCGTGTCTTCCGTTGACTCCGCCCCCTTCCAGGCCCAGTGGGCAGCGCCCTGAGCACCCGCTGGGGGGCGCGCCCCGTGGTGATGGTTGGGGGCGTCCTCACCTCGCTGGGCTTCGTCTTCTCCGCTTTCGCCCGCAGTCTGCTGCACCTCTACCTTGGCCTGGGCGTCCTTGCTGGTGAGGGGAGAGGGACACCCGGGTCCTTAAGGGGTGATGGTGGAGGTGGGCGCTTCCTGGGGGCTGGAGGCCAAAGGGGCGGGGCCTCCTGCGAGGATCCGGGCTGGGATTGCTGGCGCAGAGCATCCCGGGTCCCTGTCGTCACCCCGTCCTGTCCGTTCGCAGGCTCCGGCTGGGCCCTGGTGTTCGCCCCTGCCCTGGGAACCCTGTCCCGTTACTTCTCCCGCCGTCGAGTCTTGGCCGTGGGGCTGGCGCTCACGGGCAACGGGGCCTCCTCGCTGCTCCTGGCGCCCACCCTGCAGCTCCTCCTTGACACCTTCGGCTGGCGGGGCGCCCTGCTCGTCCTGGGCGCCATCACCCTCCACCTCGCCCCCTGTGGCGCCCTGCTGCGACCCCTGGTGCTCCCTGGCGACCCCCCGGCGCCACCCCGCGGGCCCTTAGCTGCCCTCGGCCTGGGTCTCTTCGCGCGCCGGGCCTTCTCAGTTTTTGCTCTGGGCACAGCCCTGGTTGGGGGCGGCTACTTCGTCCCCTACGTGCACTTGGCCCCCCACGCTTTAGACCAGGGCCTGGGCGGGTATGGGGCAGCGCTGGTGGTGGCCGTGGCTGCGGTGGGGGACGCGGGCGCGCGGCTGATCAGCGGCTGGCTGGCGGACCAGGGCTGGGTGCCCCTCTCGCGGCTTCTGCTGGTGTTCGGGGCTCTGACCGGGCTGGGGGTGCTGGCCGTGGGACTGGTGCCCTTGGCGGGGAGCCAGGAGGGCTGCCGGGGGGCCCTGCTGGCCGCGGCTGGGGCCTACGGGCTGAGCGCCGGAAGCTACGCCCCCCTGGTTTTCGGTGTGCTCCCGGGGCTAGTGGGCGTCGGAGGTGTCGTACAGGCCACAGGGCTGGTGATGATGCTGATGAGTCTGGGGGGGCTTCTGGGCCCTCCCCTGTCAGGTAAGGGCCCGAGCGAGCAGATCCGCTCCCAACCATCCTCTGTCCCCCCCTTACCGCCTCCCCCCACCCCTGGGTCCCAGGCCTCTAAATTCCTTTCCCCTTCCTTGCAGGCTTCCTAAGGGACGAGACCGGAGACTTCACCGCCTCCTTCCTCGCCTGCGGCTCTTTCATTCTTTCCGGCAGCTTCATCTACATGGGGCTGCCGGGGGCGCTGCCCTCCTGCCCACCGGCCTCCCCCTCCCCGCAGGCCACCCCTCCTCCCGAGAGGGGGGAGCTGCTCCCGGTTCTTCCGGTCGCCCTGCTCTCCTCGGGAGGCCCTCCATCCACTCTGGACACTACGTGTTGACCATTTTGTTTGGGCCACTCCCCCAATAAAGAATTTCTATCCGGTTTCCTGCAAGCTCCAGCTGTTAGCCAATCTAGGGCGCTGCAAACATTCTGCTGAAGATATTTAAGAAGGCTGACTCAAACGGACGGGGTCCCACTGAACTCTGGGGTGTTTTTCCGTCCGTCCAGCTGGTCCACCTGTTTTTGCCCAAGCTGTTGCCATTTTAACAGGGAGTCTCTGAAAAGCTGTTCCTAAGCTTCCGTGCGTTCGGGGTGGGGAGCTCATGAGGGACCTATCAGCCCCCTCCAGCCCTCCCGGCTGAGTCTTTCCTGTATTTCTGGCTCCTTTGGCCTGTGGGAAATGCTAGACCCAGACCTTAGCTCTTTAAGCTTCTGCTGCCCCTCCCAGACTCCCCCCACCCTGTGTCCTCACTGCTGTCTTCGTTTCTGAGTCACGGGGGGGGGGGGGGGGGGGGGGAGACTGGGAAAGAGGTCAGTGGACAAGGCAGAGGAACTGTGGCCCAGAGAGCAGAGTCCAGGGTTCATATAGATACTTCCCCTCCCCGCTTCCTAGCCATGAACCCATTCAGCCAACCCAAGCACATGCGCCCCAGCTCTTTGTGAGGTTCTCATTATTATCCAGTTTCCTTCTTTAGGTTTATCTCAGAAGGGCTTCCCTCTCTCCCAAACATCGGTCTTCAGAGAAGAAAGCTGGAAGGGCAGCAAAGTAGAAATCACATGTAAGGCACGCGAAGATCTTGGCTTTGGGTGTTCACGGCCGATTCACAGTGCAGGGGAGCAGGCTGAGCTCCGGGATCCTCCAGGAAAGGTCGTGGGAGCAAAGAAGAGCCACGAGTCCTCAACGAGACAAGAAAGGTTGGCACAGGCAACACACTGCCCCGGGGGGGAGGCGGGCCAAGAGGCCTTGTTCTTGGGCACTGCGGTTCTGTGGGCACCAGGATGGGACAGAAGGCCCTGAGAGCTTGCGCCCTCTGGCTTTCTGGGTCTGACAGTCCCTTTGCAGAGTTCAGTCCTCCTGCAGCCCTTCCTTGGTGAGAGAGACCTTGGTATCCACTGCATCCATCTTGGGGTCCTGGGGCTTGGAGGCAGAGGCCGAGAAGCAGAAGACGTGAGGCAGCGTGATGAGAATCCCACTCCCCACGAGAAGGAAGGCCCCCGCCACCACAAAAGAAGCTGTGTAGTTGCCTGTCATATCTCGGAGGTAGCCTAGATCCAAGAGAGAAAAAGAACACACATGGGTGACCCGTTTCCCAAGACCGGTGGAGGGAAAAGAGAATCCTGAACGCATCATCTCGGAAGAATCAGGACTCACAAGGCAGGACTGGATGAGCTCCAGAACTCTGGGACCCCGAGGTTTCTAAAGCGAATGTCCACCCCCTTCCTGCCTTTGGAAAGGGCCTCCAAACCAGCCAGCAGAGACCTGGGTGTCCACATCGAGCCAGGCACACCTATGCCTTTCTTTCAAGCAACAGCGGTCCTTCTTTTACACTTTGAGTTAATAGTTAGGAGAAATTTAAGGGTCTGAAGGTTTTGGCATCTGGGGCATGGAGAACTTTGACCCCACGGCTCAGACACCTGGGCTGGGGCCCAGTAGGCCAGGGGAACGGGCAGACGCTGGTGGGCTATGTCCGGCCAGGTCCAGCCAGGTCCTCTGAAAACCCAAGCTGCAGACGCCCTGCCAAGGGCTCCTCATAGCTCCCCTTGATCCTCCCACAGTCCCCGATTTCTTGGCGCCATGGACCCACTCTGGGGCTACTCTGACGGACCCGTGCTCCGTGCCATCCCGGAGGGCAGTATTCACAGACACTGGAATTTAAATAGTCCCCTCCCCGAATCGCCATACATGCAGCCCTGACCGCCCGGGAAGCCCAGTCCCCCTTACCCGACAGGGGGGCCCCCAGCAGCCCCCCGATGCTCTCTACCATCTGTACCAGTCCCAGGCCGCAGTATATCCTTCCAGTGCCCACCAGTTCAGGCAACACGGAGAAGGCCACGGGGGTCAGGGCCCCTGATGTGAAGCCATAGGCCACGGCCAGAACCATCAGGGCCGTGGGAGTCCGAGCCACGGGGAACAGGGCCAGTGACACCCCGGTCAGGGTGGTCCAAAGCATTAGGAGTCGAGCCACAGGCCCTGGGGCGGTGTCCCCTAGCCACCCAGAAGCCACACGTCCCACGAGGTCAGACACAGCCACCACCGAGAGGAGGAAGGCAGCAGACAGAGGTTCCCAGTCCAGGTCCTGGAGATGGGCCATCAAGTGCACGTAGGGGATGAAATAGCCAGTGTTGATCAGGGTGAGGGCCACAGTGTAACGAAGGAAGGGGCCATGGCGGAGGAGGGAAGAGAGTTGGGCCCCAGGGCCGCCCACGGCAGGGTCCTCCGTCAGGGAGAGCGGGCGGAGGAGTGCTCCGCAGGCCACCAGGTGGAGGGAGAGGGCAGACACCAGCAACAGCGCCCCCCGCCAGGCGTAGCGGCTGACCAGCCACTGGAAAAGTGGGGCAAAGGCAAAGGAGGAGAGACCCACGCCGGTCAGTGCCAGCCCCGTGGCCAGGGATCGCCTCCGAGAGAAGTAACGGGACAGGCAAGCCAGGGTCGGAGTGAAGGTCAAGGCCCAGCCAGAGCCTGTCAGAAAGGAACAAACAGGGGTTGGGGGACTCTTAGGGGGCTCGGGGCACCCAGAAATCCCACCACTGCCCAGGATGTAGCACAGGCTTGGGTTACAGCCCCTAGCATCGATTTCCTGCATTTTATTCAATCGCCCAGCCTTGGGCTCGCCGTCTGGCAGATGGGGTGATACACCTCAGGGGATTGCAGAGGCTTAGAAATACCGTTTGCCGGGTAGTAGCTCAGAACTTTGCAGTTGGGCTTGGGCTATATATCACTTCTGGCTACGGTGAGCTCCAGCTGCCAAGTTACATAAGCTTCGGAAGCCTTTCTTGGTCTGTATGCAAATTGGACAATGAGATCTATTTCACAGTGTAGGGTGATTCCTACACTCCAGCCCCGGGCTTGCATTTGCTGGATCCGTCATCTTTGAATTTCTCAATATCCCCCACGCCGCGCTTTATCAAGTTAGTCATCCCTCTTCAACCCTCCCTTGCGGGCACAGGTGCTAGCAGAAACTTTCTCTGAGCCTCCCTGAGCCTCTGGGAAGGGGCACGAAGCAGGTGAAAGCCCGGAGGCCCTTTCCCTCTCCTGCCCTAGTCCTGGGCCTCACCTGACAGCAGCCCAATGCTCAGGTATAGGTGGGTCACGGAGGTAGCAAAGGAGGCGAGCAGCACCCCCGACGCAGCCAAGATGCCCCCAGCCATCACCACGGGCCTGGGCCCGTACTTCGTGCTCAGGGCGCTGCCCACGGGGCCTGAGAAAGAGGAAGAGGTTCTGCGAGATCTCCGGCGTCCTTCCCAGCCCCGCCCTGCCTCTCTGGCGCCCCCTTCACCCCCCCCCCCCATCCCCCTATCCCTTCCGAGGGAGGGTCGCCTGCACGCCGGACCCGGGCGCGGCACTCACTCCCGAACTGCTGCACGGCGATCCCTATGGAGGCGATCCAGGAGACCCGCGCCGCCTGCTCTTGGAACGCCGCCACTAACTCCACGAAGAAGACGCCGAAAGAACGGAGCACCCCGAACACCAGCGCCGACTGGAAGAAGGCGGACAGCACCACCATCCACCCCCAGCCCCCGTCGGGGGGCTCGGCCCTGCGCGCCATCGGGGAGGGGACGCGGCTGCAGCCAGTGCGCGCCGCCCGGGCGGGAGCAGGGCGCGGGGACGCTCCACCTCCGCCCCGCGAGCCGCCCAGCCTGCGGAGGGCAGGCTGCTAAAGAGGAAGGCACCGACGAGGGCTTTTAAGCGGCTGGGAGGCTGCGTGAGGCGCCTGCGCCTCTCCCCTAGGGGGGCGACCTAGGTGGGGAGGGCGGGCGAGCGGCGCCCGGGGGCGTGGCTCCGCGGGCAGCGCGCGGCGGGTCGAGGCCGGGGCGGGACGGGCCCGCGCGGGGGCCCGACGTTCAGCGAAGGAGCCGCGAGGCGGCCCCGGGTGCGGGCCCAGCCCTGCGGCGCGCCAGCCCCCGGGTGGGTTATCGCTCTTGTCACTGGAAGTGTCAGCTACGCGGCCATCGCGGCCGGCACCCCCGGGCACGGCTCGCTGGTGGGGACGCGCGACTCCGGAGCACGGGGGGTGGGGCCAGGAGGGCGGGGCGGGGCTTAGAGCCGCGTCCCGGACCCGGACAGCGAGTGGGGCGCATGCGTAAAGAGGTGACCCGAGGCGGCCGACCGGGTGGGCCCCACGGGGACTCCGGGGTGTGCGGGGAGGCCGTTGCGTCCCCCGCCCACTTTTATCCGTGCGGATTTCCGCACCAAGACCCTCCCGTTGGCAGTTTCGTGCGGGAAGGTGGTGGGTGAACTGGTTCGGGAGAGGAAGACACCCATTTGCTCAACGAGGGGCCTAGCTGCAAGGCCAGGTCGCCCGGTGGGCGCAGGGGTTCTGAGATGAGAGTGTCAGACGAAGACACCTGCCCGAGCGCCCGAGGACGCTAGAAGCTACATGCCTGGATCCCGGAGGTCTCCAAGGCCCCGGAAGAGACCAGGGGAAGGACAGGCTGTTGGACTGCGGGCGTTCATTTCTGCGGTGGGAACTCGGTTCCTGTTGCTTCTGTTTTCACCAGCAGGAAACCCACAGGTCACAGAGACCAAAAATAACTGGGAAGAGGAAGGGCGGCTGTGAGCTCACCCGGGGCCCCACAAACATCACCTACACCCCTTCCTCGGTGGGGTTGGAACCTTTTCTTTCACCCTCTGGTAACAACTTCTACGCAGTATTTGATCTCCTGATGGGGTTGACTAAAGAGCCGAGTTCTGACCACCGGAGCGGTCAGCCCCTCCTACCCAACCAGTACCCAGTGGGTCCACCTAAGACAGCACCGAGGGCTTGGCTTCCTGTTTCTTCATTATAATTCATGCTCCCCAAGACCCTGACCTGGCAAATTGGGTTCAAGGGCTCATACCCAGACAAATGGGGGTGGGGAGGGGGGAGGCTGCCTGGGTGGCTCAGTGGGTAGGGCATCCGATTCTCGATCTCAGCTCAGATCTTGATCTCAGGGTCGTAAGTTCGAGGCCTGCATTGGGTTCCATGCTGGGTGTGCCGCCTACTTAAAAAAAAAAAAAAAAAAAAAAAAAAAAAAAAAGAGCCTTGGGTGGCTCACTTGGTTAAGCGTGGGACTCGGTTTCAGCTCAGGTCATGATCTCACAGTTCGTGGGTTCGAGCCCCGCATCTGCTTGGGATTCTCTCCCTCTCTCTCTCTCTCTACCCCCTCCCCTGCTCTTTCTGTCTCTCTCAAAAGAAAGAAAAGCAAGCAAGCAAGCAGGAGCGCCTGGGTGGCTCAGTTGGTTGAGCTTTGGACTTGAGCGCAGGTCATGATCTCGCGGTTCACGAGTTTGAGCCCCACATTGGGCTCACTGCTGTCGGCCTATTAGCGCAGAGCCTGTTTAGGGATCCTCTGTCCCCCTCTCTCTGCCCCTTCCCACTTGCACTTTCCCAAAACTATTTTTCTTAAGAAAAGCATTTTGAGCCTTATAATTTTGTGTGGTTAATAAAAATAATCATGCCCCCCCCCCCAAGATTTTGTTAAGTGGAGTCAAAACTTCGGCTGGTGGGAAATAATGCCAAGACGTAGAAATTGATGTGGCTGTATAACATAGTGCAGGAGCATAATCTTTAGGAGCAAATCAAGGCTCCAATCTTGGTGTCATCACATACTGCCTAAGCCACTGAGCCTCTCAGGTGGCTTTCCTAACTGTAAACTGGGGATAAGATTAGTACCTACTTTTTCGGGTTGTCAGGGGAATTGAATTAGAAAATCTATGTATGCACTAAAATAAAATGCTTAGTTTAGGACCTGACAGGTAGCAGGGGATAAGTAATATTAGCTGGTCTCATTTTCAACAGGACATAAGCTATAGTGAGAGGAGGAAGAGAGGTTTTAGTTTGGGTTGTTTCATTATTTTACTTAAAAAAAAAAATCTAATCTAGATCATGAGTTTTCAGATTGAGAAATACAACCACAAACTGTAAATATTGGAAGGAACTGCAGACCATGTTAATGGACTTCTTTCACAGATGAGGAATTTAAATCCAAAAGGGAGGTAACCTAACAGAATCAGTGACCCTCTGCCTACGGGCAGAGCGGAGCCGGGCACCCAGGCCACGCATAGGGCGGGGAAGAAGCACGAACTGGGCAGTGGATACATTTTCCTTGGTGGTGGTGGTAGGCAGGGGGTGTCCCAAGCATTAGGACCCCAGCACAGATGCATATCCCCCCCCCCCCCCCCCCCGCTCTCCGCATTATTCGTGGCTTCCAGGTTTCTCGCGGCTGCCCCCACACCTCGACCAGGAAGTGACTTCAGAACAGCAGGATGCAGGTGGCTCCGGAGAAACTTCATGAAGTCACTGGTTCTCACACAATGAGCCGGAAGGCAAGGGCAGGGAAAGGGAGAACAAGGGCCATTCTAAGGGTCTGATGTGATGGGGGCAGTGGAATGGTCACAAAATCCAAGATGGAGTCCAGCAGGGAAGAACCTTCTTTCCCTGGCTGCACCCTGCTCCCAGATCCTCCCAGGCAAGAACCTTGGACACAGCAGGCAGCACAGAGAGGCTTCTTTATTCCAACATTCTGATCTTGCAGGATCTAACATTTCCACCCCTGGGCGCTCTCCACCTGCCCATCCAGTTGGCTTAAAAAAAAAAAAAAATCATGGTCCCTTCTCCTATCTCTCTTCTGCTCTCAACTCTGTGGCGGGGAGTAAGAGGGAAAGATCAAGAAAAGTTGCTTTCTCACCTGGCCTCAAGCAGAAGCGATTAGTACTGACCTATCGAGCCAGCTCCATGCCGCACCCTGCAATCGAAGAGCTCCCAAGGAGGGGAAGGACTGTAAATCAAGGCTCCAGGGTATCATCTCACATTCCAGACATCCCATCCAGTTAAGAGGCAACTCCATTCCCAACTTTCTACCTGCTTGGCCTGCACCGGAGACTGTGCCCCTCAACCAACCTACCAATCTCTCAGTCCTACCCGGATACTCGGTCAGCTGGAAGGTCCATCAGTCAATTAATCTTTTAAATCTCTAATCCCAACAGCAATCCCAATCATAATCCCAAACTCTAGCAAATCCAGAATGGAACTCAGCCCCATTTCTCTCCCTGTGGAAGGTCCTGCTGCCTTCGCTGGTTTCAGACAGGAACACAGTGGCAGGAAGGCCAGGTCACAGACCTGGCTTCTCTAAAGTAACAGAGCTACCAAGCACCTGTGACTTCTCAAGGCAAAGACGTTTCTGGAATCAGAACACTTGCCACAAATGCCCAAAAGCTCACCAAAGGGAGAAGGGGTTTGTCTCAGGTAGACAGAATCCCAAGGGACATTCAAATCCAGACACATCTACAGTAAAGGACTGGTCATGACTCAGCTGTTAGTCAAGATAAAGAGTTTCATAATTCCCCTGCAGGTCATACCATTCTTAGAGGCTGGGCAGAACCCGAAAAGCTTGCATCATCTCTGATAAGGAATTTCAGATCTCTCCCTCATGGAAGGATCAACTCAGTGCTAAGCACAAGCCCCCGTGGGAAGATTCTGGGCTCAAATACAGTCCAGTTCATGCCAGACAGACATAGTGCAGCCAAACCCAGGTGGCCAGACTCTTGGGAAGGTTAGGGCCATAAGAGAAAGCCTCTCCAATCATTCCCCCTAACTCCAACACTGACAAAGCTCCCACATCCACAGCCCCCAGGAAACACTTCCTACTTCCCCGTCAGGCTCACCATAAAGCTTCCTCGAAGTCTTGAAAACAGAGAAAAAAGTCTATAGCCAGCTCCAGCCCGCTAGAGAACCTACATTATCCAGAATACCGGAGAGGGTTCCTGACCCAATGCCACAAACTCACACGTGCCCAGTGCTGCCCTAGAAAATTAAGGTTCCAGACCTACAATCGGGAGAGACAGGACACACAGAAACCCTTCCTCCATTTTACACACACCAACAAGCAAACAGATTGGAGAAACGAGACGATTCCGAAGATAAAAGTTAATGACAATAATAATCATAAAACACTCAAGCCTAAGGACGAGGCCAAGTGCTAATCTCTGCCAGCAGAGCTGTGACCTCGCATACTGTGCTTCAGGTCACTTTGGATCACACTTGTGGAAGAGGGAGGTGGGAAATGCAATCGAATGGAGGCCCCGGTGCCACCCACGGGCCTCAATAAATTATATTTACAGACAAACCAAACGGAGAGGGGGCCGCGCGTGTGGAGGACTGTTCCCTCAGGGAATCCAGGCCTCCAGTCGCTCCCCTCCCTCAGCTCCCAGCTTGCTGTCTCCTCCAGGACAATTTCGATTGTGGGGAAGAGGTTTTGACCAGCAAAACAGGCAGATCAAGCCACGACCTGCCATCCCTGTTCCCCCCGCCCCCCCCCCATGAGAATTTAAGGCGGTGGCTGTTTCTGATACCAGAGGGGCCTCGCACACCACCCCTCTCCTCATGCCCAAGGCCGACCGGGAGGCCGGGCCTGAGCGCAGCTTTCCCGGCTTCCAGGAGGCGAGTGGGATCGGGCGGCGCTCAGCTAGGGCCCCCCCAGAATGTGGTAGTGCACTTTAGTGTTGGTGGCAGCCCCGTGCTTCTGGCGCAGATGCAGCCGAAGTTGACTCTTGTGCCGGAAATGCAGCCCGCAGGGGTCGCACTGGAGGGGGGGGGGGGACAGCCGGGTCAGCGCCCGCCCCCTTCCACCAGCACCTTTTAGGCGGGGCGCGCGGGGCAACTGTCCGGCTCCCCGCGGAAGACCAGCTCTTCGGTCCTCGCGTCTTCCCAGATCCTCCGCGGAGGCCGAGGAGGCGGGCCCCGCCCTCAGCCCCCCCCCTCCCCCCCAAGCTCCTCTTGGGGGCGCGGGGTGGGGGACGGCCGGCGCCCAGTCCGGGGGCCGGACTCGGGTGCCTGAGCCTCCCCGGCCCCGCCCCTTGATCTCTCAGGACTCCGCCCACTTCCAGGTGCTCCCCTCGGGGCCCCGCCCCTAGGTAAACGCGAGGCCCCGCTCAGGCTTCGGGCGAGGCCGGGGCGGGGCGGGGCGGGACGGGTACTCACGTGGTAAGGCTTCTCCCCGGTGTGGATGCGAACGTGGCTCTTGAGGGTCTGTAGGTGGCGGAAGCGAGTGCCGCAGGTGGGGCAGGGATAGGGCTTCTCCCCGGTGTGGATGAGCACGTGCGCGCGCAGGTGCGCTACCTGGGAGGGGAGGGGGACCTCAGACCGCACCGGCCGGAGGGACCCTCCCCGCGGCCCCGCCCCGCGCTCCGGCCAGTTGGCCTCCGAGCTTGGCCTCGGAGCCGGCTGGGTACCTGCACGAAGCGCGAGCCGCACGTCTCACACTTGTACGGCTTCTCTCCGGAGTGGATGCGGCTGTGCGTTTTCAGGTTGGCCGGCCGGTTGAAGCGGGCCCCGCAGATGGAACAGTGGTAGGGCTTCTCCCCTGGAGGCAGGGAGGCAGGGAGGTCGGGGACTGGGCCCTAGGACACCTGCGGGCACGAAGCCCCGGGGAGGGCCCTCTCCTCCCCTACCTGTGTGCACCGTGCGGTGACTGGCCAGGTTGCCTTTGTAGCGGAAGGCGGACCGGCACAGCTGACACTTGTAAGGTTTGTCCTCATCCCCAGGAGCCAAGGGGTCCAGCCCCGACGAGCACCCGGCCACAGCCTCGCAGTTCTGGCAGCTGAAAAATTCACTTCCTGGGAGGGGAGGTGGGTCATGACAACAATACCAATGAATCCTCAAACCACATCGGTAAAGTGGGTTTTCTCTTTCCCAATTTACTGTAAAGGCTTCTGGGGCTCGTCTGACTTACTCAAGGTCACATGGTTAATGAGAGGACAAGCCAAGATCTGACTTCATGTCTGTCTGACTCCAGAATACTCTGCTAACCTCTTCGGTAGAGGCGGTGGTACCGGGAGGCCCCAGTTACTGGCCCCTGTTGCTCCCCTCTTGCACCACGATGGTTGACAGCTTGCCAGAGAGGCAGGCCCTGCCGAGCTCTGGGCCCACCGTTCCTCCCCGAGGGGAACAGGCCAGAACTTCGCTGCTCACTGGAAGCTTTAAAGAGCACTGATACCTGGTGCCCTCTTCCAGACATTCTCATCTTCGGGGATGTGACCTGGGCAATGGGATTGTTCAAAGCTCCGCACGTGACTCTACGTTGCAGTAATTGGAAAGGGCCTTTCCTTTTGGCCCAGACTTGGCCTTGAGCAGACCCAGGAGAAAAGCCAAGAAGGAAGTAACCGAAAGGGCTCTTGTACCTGGTGGGGGACAAGCCGGCCCAGAGTGTGAGCCAGGGGTCTCTTGAGCCGGGGCTGTGAGGAGATGGCGGGTATGGACTGGAGCCCCACACTTGAACTGTCCCGTGACAGCAGTTGGAGACAGCCTAGGCAGATGGCAAGCCCAGAGAAAAGGGTTAGGAGAGCTTCTACTGAGGGGGGGGTTCTACCCCGGAGGACTTGGAGCCAAAGGCCTGCCCCCTGGAGGTGAGCCAATACTGACCAATGAGCCACGCCCTTTGTGCGGCCGAAGCCCCACCCCTCCCTCTCCGCTCCTGACCACCCAGGCCCGCCCGGTGGCTGGGTCTCCTAGCTGAGGCTAGCCTCTACCAATTCTTGAGGTTCCAGTTTCTGTACCTGCTCTGGGGACCAGGAATGGGTCCTTCTTCACTGCCACTGCTGCTGGAAGCCTCATCTCCACTGGGGAGCCCGGCTTGGGGGCAAAGTTGACCGGAACTCCTCTCCCCCGCCAGGCTCCCCGCTTGGGAGGCCTGAGAGTTTAACACGATGAACTTGTATTTTTTCCAGTTGCAGGCCTTGGGGTCTGGGCTACCTTGACTGCAGCTGCGAGACTCCGTAGGTGGGTCCGGGTGTCCTTCGGAGCGCCTGGGACTGCCCGGGGGAGGGGCCATTGGCGGCGTGGGGGGTTCTGCCTCCAAAGGCCGCAGAGAGATGCCCAGAGGTTCATAGCTGGGAACAGTGCGATGGATCTCAGTGCCATTTCCAAATCTCGGCCTCTGCCCTTGACACCCCGGATGCCACTTCACCCCCACGGAGCTGGGGCTCCCTCACCTGGCCTGGATGAAGCGGTGGCATGCCTGGACCACATGTTCCATCTGCAAGTAGGTGGCGGCCGCAAGGACCGCGGGCGCAGTGGCGGGAGAGAGGCGGAGGCGTGAGGTGTACATGAAGTCCAGAAGGGGAGCGAAGCCTCCGGCTTCGGGGCCCCCTGGCAGGGAGAGCACGTCCACCCCCACTCCTGCTCGGCCTCGGAAAATTGAATAGAAGAAGCCGCTGGACAGAGGGCAGATAGGCTATGTTAGCGCCTGGGGGCCCCTGGGAGACACGCGCCACGTCCTCCCCACTGTCGCCCCAATCCCGGGGTGCTCAGCCTCCTAGGCTAGCCCCTCCCGGGGCTAGGCTTCGGATCCCCTTCCGAAGGCCTCATGGCTCCGCCCCTTTCCCATTTGGCCCCACCCCATCCCCTGAGTCACCCGTCCAACCTGCAGGCGATAAGAACCGCCTTGTGGGCGCGGAGGGGTTGCCCGCCAACCAGCAGCGTGACGTCAGTGAGGATCCCGCGCAGGCGCAGCTCATTCAGGTTGCCGAGCACGTCGGAGGAGTGGCGCGTGAACTCGCGGACGTAGCCCAGCGCCCCCTCCGGGGTGGAGGTGGAGCCCATCGCGATGCAGGCCTGCGGGTGCAGAGCAAGGAGCTCAGGCTCCTCAGGCCGACCTCAGACGCCTGCCCTCCGCGCTTCGCCCCTTCTGCTGACGCGCAGCTAGAGCCGAGCCCCTAGGCCGGCTCGCGCAGCCTGGCTCGAGCCGTCTAGTTGTTTCTGGCCTCAGTTCACCGGCGCTCGCTGCACCCCCCCCGCCCCCCCCCGAGACTCCACAGTGCCTGCAGCGAGCTGGAGGTTCCCGACCGCGCCGTCGATGGCCCGCGTGGGGAATCCGGCCGCAGCGCCCTTGGTCCCCACTGCTCGTGCCCTTCCAGCACCCCGCTCCCCTCTGCTTCGCCGCGCGCCTGGCTCTCGGGTGTCCCACCTGCCTGGAGACCCTAGACGGCCCGCGGTCCACACCTCTCCAAATCCCAGTCGAAGCTCCCTTTCCGAAGCACTGAATTCCCACTACTATCTGGTCCCCGACCCCTAGCGCAGCCCGAGTAGTGGGCCTCAGTCTTCCTACCATCCAGAACCCTTCGCGGAGACCCCGGAGTCTGGGTCCCTCAGTCTGTCGTTCTTACCCCCGTCCTGCAGGGGCTGCGGCTTCTCTTCTCAGGGGGGCGGGGTCCCTCTCCCCTCCTGGACTCGGCTCCTTTATCTGGCCGGGATGGCGGGGGCGGGGGTGGAGGTGGGGTGAACGCCTGGGTCTGTATCCTTCCTTCCTCCCTTGCTCTCCAGATGGCGAGCCCGGGGCGGGGTCTCCGGCTTGAGGGCGGGACCTCAGAAACCCTGGGTGGTCGTAACGTCAGGGGTCTTGGGCCACTGAAAGTGGAACCGGGGATGGGACGGTGGAATTGGGGAGGGGGTTGTGGAATCTCGAGATCGGAAACATGGGTGACCCGGGTCGTCGAGGGGCCTGGGGCAGCGAAAATTGGTGTGTTGGCTTTTGGAAGGGGGTGCCTGTTCCCGGGGAGTGAATACAGGGAAACTCCCCCCTTCCAACGTAAGGTATCCAGGAGATAAAGGGGCGCCCAACAAGGCACCAGGTGTGGGGAGGCGATGGTGGACTCGCGTGGGGTCTCAAGACAGCGGGAGGGCGTCGTGTGAATGACAGGCTCCTCTAGCGGAGCCTACAAGAAGGGGGGCTCTGATCGGGCGGGTTAGGGAGGGGACGGATATGATTTCTAGTTCGTTTCCTTCCATTGTCCTGCGACCGGACGGCTCCGCCAGCTGCTTCCCCTCGAGGAGGTGGGGAAAGCCCCGGGTGGGGGCCCAGAGACGCTCAGGAGACCTGGGCGTCCGGATTCTCGCTCCCAACTCTCTCCTGAATCCTTTTAGGGATCCAGAGAGACAGACTCCCGCCCAAAGCCCGCTCGCCCTCCCCCAATCCCAGCTCACTAGGGCCTCGGGCACCCGCCCGTCGGCTACGCTCGGAGGCTGGCGGGACGCCGGGGTCCAGCGCGGCAAGTAGGCAAAACCCGGCAATGTTTGACTCCTTCCACGAGGGGGCGGACGAGCACTAGCCTCGCCTCGCCGTCTCCACCCGGCTGGGGTCCACTCGGACCGGGGCGCAGGATCCACTCGGTCTGAGCGGCTGAAACCTTCGTTCTCCCCTTTGCGCTGGTTAATTTTGTCCCTCTGTCTCCTAGGAGGGGACTGGGGTTGGGCGGAGGGAGGGAGAGTTAGGTGACAGCGGGGACTTTCCTCCGAGGCCGGGGTTAGAAATCCGCGGGCTCTGGGTCTGAGCCCTGGGTGCTCAGGGTTTTCTTTTCTAATTAGCTAGACCCTATCAATCTGTCTGTAGGGGTGAATTTTTAGTGAACATTAATATGAAATTTGGGTGCGGTGGACGGAGAAAGGAAAGCAGGGAGGGAGGGTCTCAGGGTAGCAGGAGGGAGAGAGGGAAGGAGGGGCCGATAACCCTAAATTTAGGTCCCCGCATCTGGGAGATAGGCACGGGTCACACCCTCATATTTTGTTTGGGGAGACGTTGGGGGCGGCAGTGTTTATTCGGCGGGGGCGGGGGAGGCAGAGCTGAGGCTAGCTGCAAAGCAGGGCTTGCATTTGTGTTCAGGACAGTCTACAGGTGCCCAGGGACATCTACCCGTCATCCATGGAGCTGCCTATCCGGGCCTGGGGTCCTCCTCTTCAGATCTGAGGGTGTCTTTATTTGGGTGCAGGGAAGAGCAGCTGAGAAATGGAGAATGCAGGACCACTAGGGATGGGGTGGGGGTCGGTGTGGCCTTTGTCTGTGACGGTTACTTCGGTCTCTGCTCCATTTGGAGTTGGGTGGTCGCCTGGGGGCTCCCTTGGGGATCAGGCTGGAGTCGATTTTGCGTTATCTGGTCAGTTGGTGGAGAGTGCACGTTTATGACCCGGTATTGAGTTCGTTTGACTGTTTTGGGCACTGGCGGCTGAATTCAGGCCCCGAGGGCCAATGGTAAGTTTGAGGGAGCTGAGTCTGAAGCTACATCCGTTTGGGGGGATTCTGACACCCATAATTTGGAGATTGTCAGCTTGGAATATGAGGACAAACCGCTAGATGGTCTTCAGGGGGTGGGTGAGGGTTTTGTTTGGGGGATTCATAGTCATCGGTGCATATGGACCATCTGATTTCGAGTAGAGCAGTCATGCTGACTTTGGGGTACAGTCTGTTTGGGGAAGCCGTATGCGTTTCGAGGCTCAGGTTAGATTTGGGGGGCGTGAAATTTAACTTCGAGGGTTTTTTATTAGCCTGAGGCAGGACATAATAGGGACCTGGGAGCAAGTGTGAAGGCCTTCTGCTACCAGAGGTCACTGAGGGGAAGCAAAGCTTTATATCTGAATGTTGTGGAAACTTACTTTGAGGGGAACAGTCCACTGTTTACATAGATAGCCATGAAAGTTTTTCCAGGGGGAGAAACAAGGTGAGGGCCCAGGGTGAGAGACTAAAGTTTTGGGGTGTCCTTATTTTGGGGTGTTTTTTTTTGCCACTCTTTGGGTGTGTTTGATGAAGTGGAGGGATGGGTCTCAAGGTGAGATTGATCTGAAGGTTCACTTAATTTGGAGCATGATGCTGATGTGGGATGTCCTTTGCCCAGAGCTCCCTCTCACCCTGGATTCTAGAAATCTCTTTTGCTGGTGGACCCCCAATTACGCCCAGGATGTGAAGGGAGAGATTTGGAAAGGTAGTGGGTAGGGTGTCTCCTCTTATTTCTATGTGGCCTGGATAGATCTGAGGGAGAAAAGGTGGTTTCAGACTCGGAACCCCAATTTCTTAAGGGAGCACACCTCGCTTTCCGGGAAGGTGGGGGGACATGGGGTGTCCCGTGGTAAAGTGGACATCCCGGGCTTGGGCAGTGCTGTTGGAACTTTGGCAAGGAGGGGTGGTGGTGGTGGTGGGGGGGGGGGTACGAGGAGGTGATTCTTGTACCCAGAGTTTCCAGGATAAGAGCCCCAAACGGGAAACAGACAGAGCACTGGGAATGTGGGTGAGGTGGGGAGGGGGGAGGGGTGCCCCACGGCAGCAGGGGCGAGGGGGTGACTCAGGCCAGCTCTGCACGCCTGGGTCCCTGCTCTCTTCGGCTCTCCTCCCCTCTCTCCCTCCCACCGCCCACCCCCCCAACCCAAGGAAAAAAACCTGCCTGTGCAACAGCAATGGCAGATTCCAATCCTCCAGACTTTCCTTAAACCACCGCGGAGACCAGCCAGGGGGGAGGGGAGGGGAGGATCGGGCTTTCCTGCTTCCCTGAGACTGGGGCTATGAGCTTGACCTCCTGGCCCCTAGCCCTTCGAGGAGTGCCCCCCGGTCTGGAAGCCAGGTTTCCTGGACCCTAGCCCCCGAGCGGGGGGGCCTGGAGAGCCGGGGAGGAGGAAGGAGGGAGTGACTTCCAAAATTGGCATCGGGACAGAGCAGGGCTGGCGGGAGGCAGGTGAAAGACGGAATTTTCCTGAAAAAACGGGGGTATCTGAGGACCCCAAATTTGGGGTGCTGGTCCAGGACCGTCCTGCCAACATCCTAGATTTTTTGGGGATTTTTTGGGGCCCCCGGGACCCCTCTAGATGGGGTGAGGAATGTAGTGTTGGGGGAATCTGACTGGGGCATTGCAGCTGCCTCTCCCGCCGAGTTGGAGACGGATGGGCTGGGACGGGTTTGGGGGGGTGTCCCCAATTCTGACTGGGAATGGAGGAACCCCCTTCTGAGCTCTCTTGTGGGGGTCCCCCCTCCCTAGGGCACTCCCCACTCCCTGAGCCAGCCGAGAGGAAGGAGGCCAGCGATGCGACTGGGGCGGCTCCTTTCTCCTGCGCCCCAAATGTGAGGGATGCACCCCAAATTTTGCTCCCTTCAAAATAGGGGACCAGGATCTCAGGGGAGAGTAGCTGAGGTAAGTGGGGAGGAAAGTGTCCCCTGTTTTCAGGAGAGACGTGGCGGTTGGGGGGGAGGTTTGGAGGTGCGTGTTGGGGTGGGGTTGGGCTTTGTCAGTCCTGGAAGTGGGGGGACGATTGGAGAGGCTTTCTCTTGTGCCCCTCGAGTGCAGTCCGCCAGGTGGAAACCAAAGGCTGAGTCCCGAAGGCCCCCCAACATCCCCGGCCGTTAGCATGGTGTTTGATTTCTGTTTCACCCCCACAAAGGCTCTGCCGAGAATTGGGAGCTGGGGACAGCTGCTCAGTTTGGGGGGCTATGGAGGGTGGGGTGAGGACCAGGAGGCCCTGGCGGGATTTGGTAGAGGACAGACAGGGGTCTCAAGGCAGGGGGTCTGGCACCCCCCGGGGCCCAAGCAGACTGCTTACACCCACCATTTTAGATCTTTTTGATTGCTAAGAGTTTTGGGGGGTGTGTCGGCAGGGGGGTGGTGGTAAAGGGTGGAATGGGACGAAGGAAGACTTCAGGGTTTCAGAGGATGTTATTTTGATTTGTGGAAGGCCTCTGGGCCCCTAGATTGTGCTTCCTGTGGGGTGCTTCTAAAAATCAAGTCCTGGGCAGGAGGAAGAGGCTGAGGGGAGGCCTAGGGTGGGGGTGGGGACAGGCATGTGTGTCTCAGCTTAAACGTGGCTTTCTGGGGTGGGCCCGCCTTCCTGGGCCTGCTGGATGGGCTGATGGGGGTGGTCGCAGGGGGCAGGGCGGGGGTCCTGGGGGGCGGCGGGGAGCTGGAGCAGTGCTGGGAGTTGAGTACCTGGCCCCCAGGTCCAGGCAGCCCTCTTCCTGGGCCCTGCTGCTCCCCTTTTCCCCCTGGCCTCCATTTCCTGCCTTGGACCTCCATCTTGTGGCAGGCCCAGGGCCCAGGGCGACTTCCGGCCCCCCTCTCCCGACCATGTTCCGGCCCCACCACCTCTGGACTGCCAACTCCCAACCCTGCTGTCCTTGGCCTTCTGTCTCTCCTTGCTTTCTCTTGGGTTCTGACCCAGGGAGGGGAGGAACGGACACAGGAAGCCTCGGGGCCCTGCCCTCGCCGAGTCGGCAGGCAGTGTGTTGGCCCCCACGGTCATTCCCCGCTTCCTCTGCCCCTGACCCCACCCTAGGGATCCCCTGAGCAGAGCTCCTGCAGAGGGAAGATGGCTCCAGTCTTATCACCACTGCGAGCTTGCCCCATAGGCCCCCGTCGGCGCCCGGCCCCCGTTTCTTATTTTCCTCAACCCCTCTTGGGGCCACGTTTGCCTTGTGAGCCTTGTCTATGTCCCTGCTCTGGGTGCCGGGGTCTTCACAGCCCCGTCCCGTGCTCTCAACCCACCCCGGTCCTGCCCCCGCCCCAGCAGCACACTGTGGTTTGTACGGCACTGTGGCCACGTCCAAACCACACTGTGGTGTTAGAGCGAGGGTGGGGGAGGCACCGCTGAGGCTTGGCCCGGGGAGGCCACCCCGGAGAAGCGACACGGAAAACATCTGGGCCTTCTTGTGAGGTGTTGTGCGGGGGGGGGGGGGGGATGAAAGCACTGGAAATACGCCCCTCTGAGATCCCCAGGGCAGCCTCAGGAATACTGACCGCCAGAGACCCTGGGAGCTCAGTTCTGCCTTCGGAGAGCAAAGTGGAGTCTTTGTTGCCCACGCCCAGCTCCCCTGGCTCTAGCAGCACAGAAATATTGGCACTGGGAAGAGAGCCTGCCAATATTGGCTGTGCTGCTCTAGGCAGGGTGGTGAGAACTTCCAGAAGGGGCTGAGCCCCGTGGGGCTGAGGGGAGAGGCACCCGCCCGCGGCACTCCAGTGATGTTAGGCTGCAGGCATGGAGCTGAGAGGAGAATCTTTATTGTTTTCGGTATAAAAACGTCCGTCTGATGGAGGTCAAAGGGGCTGGGGGTAGACGCTCATACGGGAACAGCAGAGTGCGCAGCCCCAGCAGCCTCGTGGGCCGTGCTCTGCGGGCCCGCTCGGAGTCCCAGGCGATCCACAGGTCCAGGGTGAACAGTGAGAGGGGTCAGAGGTGGAAGGCTCAGCGAGAGAGCAGAGGAGGGTCAGCAGAGGTCACGAGAAGGCCAGAATCCAGGGTCAGGCTGTCTGGAACAGGAAGCAAGATGGGCCGAGACGGGGTGAGCCCCAAGTATGCCTCCAAGGTGACTCCTACCCCCCCCACATCACCCGGCTCTTTGCTGAGCCCGTCCCCCGCAGCGTGGACTGGAGGACCTTCTCTTCCAGAACCTCTGTACGAGGGGGCAGGGGGCTCCTGTGGAGACCCTCCCCTACCATCCGAGTGAGCGCTTCCCCCCCGCCCCCAGCCCCGTCGCTGGTGTGGGAGGAGGAGGACGCCTACCCTGGTCAAAGTTGAGTTTCTTGGCCGGAGGGGTTTCTCCTAGCCCTTCGATGTCCACCAGGTCACTATTGGCGTCCGAGTCGTTCAGAGCGCTGAGTGTCACATCTGGGGGTGGTGTGGGGGTGGGGTGGGGACATCAACTGGGTTCTAGGTTCTCTGACTGCCCCCCAGCTCCCCAGAGCCTCGAGCTCCCCCTCCCTCTGCCCTCTCAGCCACTCTCTGGGAACCCTGACGGGGAGAGGAAGGGACATTTGTCCTTCCCTGGCCCAAGCCCGATTCTCCCACTGAACCTTCAGCCCCACAGCCCTCACCGGCCTTCTGTTTCTTTACGGGGGGGGCCCCGGCCTCAGGGACACTGGAGCTGCTTGGTGGAGGGGCGGCTGGAGGAGGCGACAAGACACCAGATGGCACCTTCTTGGGCCCTTTCTTGGGTGACTCGGCCGGAAGAGGGATGCCGGAGTCTTCGTACACCTTACGCTTCACGGTGGCCTTTATCTGGGCCCTGAAGAGAAGACAGAGCAGGTTAGGGAGGGAGTCCGGGGGAGACTGAAGGAAGAAGGGAGGGGAGGGAAGAGGTAATGGGCCATTCTGAAGGAACACTGGGAGCCCCTCCATAAGAATCTGGTTAGGGCCCTGGCCCTTTGGTAGGGTTCTGGTTTTCCTGAGGCTTTGCACGTGCTTAGGGCGGATGGAATCTGAAGAGTGGACTCCCTGAGCTGAGTGGCGGAAAGGCCCGCGTCCTAATTCTCTTCCGGGGTGGAAGGCTTCCAGGTGAACCTTGGTGACTGACCGACAGGTAGAGGGGGACTTATTAGCGGATCCTGATCAACTCGTTCGGAATCACAATGTCCCCTCCAAGGAGCTGCGCAAACAACCAGAGAAGTTCCGGTTGTTGGGGATCTCAGGCGGCCCCCGCCCCGAGATTAAATTCTTGGGAGGTCCTGTTACCCCGGCGGTTCAGTTAACTTCTGACCAAACTCTTCGCGGAGGTGCTAACAGAGCCGGCAGCGAGGTAGGAGGGCTGTCGAGCTGGAAGGGAGTTCTCGGGAAGGTGGACCTCGGGCTGGCTCGGGTGCGGTGGAAGACAGTGCCCACCCGCCCCCCCCTCCTCTGCCGGCCACCCTCCCTCACACTGTCCGTTCCTTGATGACACAGCTGATGTGATTAAGATCGTCCCCAAACCGCTTCACAGCAGCCCTCAGCATCTCTATCTCCGTCTCCGTCCACTTGGCGCTGTCAGAGGGGAAAGGGGGAACAGCGAAAGTGGGAAGGGGGGTGCGCAGCCAGCCCCCAAGCCTCCCCCGCAGGCGCTGGGGCCCCTTCCGTGGATCCCTAAAGAGGGCTTTCTTAAAAAATAAACAAATAAAAGCTCTTAACGCCCCGTGGGAATCCTGAGGACCCCCAAGCCTCTCCCCCAGGCACGTGAAGCGGCGGCTGTGAGCAGCCGGCGCAGACCCATCCGACCCGCGGGGGGTCTCACGGACAAGAACCCCGCGCGCGGTGCGCAGGGGACCCCCCCGGCTCTGCGGCCGCCGGCTCGCGGCAGGGGTTCCGGGTCTGGAGCCTCCAGTCTGCGCTGCTACCTGTCATTCCCTCATCCGACAGTCTTTATTCACACCGGCGAGCTGCCACCTGTCCCGGCCCCACGGAGTCCGCGCGCCCCGCGCTCACGTACCCCGCGGGGGAAGAGTCGGCCACGGGATGCAGCTGCATCGTCAGCTCCCCGAGCTTCGTGAAGGCGGCGCCCGCCGCCGAGAAGATCTCCCCGACCTGGGGGCGGGGCAGCGTCACGGGGGGCCGGCGCACCCGCCCCCCCCCCCCCCCCGCCCCCGCGCCCGCCCGCCCGCCCCGAGCCCCTGGCCCCACCCCGGCCCGGCTCCCGCCCGCCCCCCGCCTCGGGCGGAAGAGTCGGCACCAACGGGGGAGGGGGGGCCGCCCTCCCGTGGCCGCCAGGGAGCGCTGTCCGCGAGCGAGGGCGAACCTTCGTGGACGCTGACGTCATGGTCCCGCGCGCCTCCTCACGGAGACGCCGCCGCCGCCGCCGCCGCCGCCGCCTGGCCGGGACCACGGAGCCGGGCGACCGAGGCGCTCGGGCCCCCGCGCAGGAAGTCCCGCCCCCTCCGCCGCCGCCGATTGGCTCCCGCTCGGCCGCTCCCCCCCCCCCCCCCCGCCAGCAGCCGAGGCTCGGGCGGCCCCGGGCGAGCCGAGGGCCGACGGTGGAAGAAGACACCGCCTCACTTCCGGCCCGGCTTCACTCCACTTCCGTCGGTGCGTCGAGACTCCGGGTGTGGACACCGGCCTCCAGCCCCCGTGCCCGCCCCCCCCTCACTCCGACCCAAGCACAAACACGAGGCTGAAGGGAGCGGTTTCGCTTTATTGTTGGGGGGGGGGGGGTCAGGGAGGCCGCCTCCCTCCGCCGGGGAAGGAGCGATTCAATCTCGGCGCAGGGAAACCCGGTCCCGCAGGGGGCGCCGGAGTGGGGACGCGGGTGGGAGGGCTGGGAGAGTCTTTAAATAGAGGAGGGGGCCGCAGAGGGGAGGCGCGACGATGCTCTAGCGCACCATGTACTCCTTGCGCTTATTGAGTCGAACTTGGCAGAAGGAGAAGCCCCCGAGGAGGAGATAAAGGCCCGCGGCGATGAAACAGTTGTAGCTGACTCGCTCGTAAAGGTCATATATTTTCTGGGGGTCTTTCCTAGGGGGGGGGGGGAGATTAGGTAGTGAAGTGTCAGAAACCATCCAGCAGCCAACATTTACTGGGCACGGTGTGCCAGCCACCATTCTAGGCGCTTCTACACGTACTATTCGGGCTTCCTCCTGACCCTCTGGGGTGACCCCTATGATAGCATCCCCTTGGCAGAGGTGGATGGCGGCGCAGAGAAGTCAAGGAATATACCTAAGAAGCCACGCCTAAAGCGGTGGGCTTAGCATGGCCACTCAGGTCCGACTCCACGACCGCTAGGGAGACTAGCCGTCTGCACTCAGCTCCCTCGCCTCGGGGCCCCAAGCACCCCGCCACCTGTAATCCCCCGCCTACCGTTCTACTGCAGTTCAGCCGCCTCCCACCCGCCCCCAGCCCCGCCGCTCCCACCTGACTTACTCAAAATCTTTCTCGGTGAAGGGGACGTCCTCTATTAGCACAGCGGAATGGACGTTGAAAAAGATTCCGAGCATTATCTGAAGGGAGGGAATGGTCTGGTGGGTGAACCCAGGCACCGAACCTGCTCACTGTCTAAACTCCTCCCACTTCTAATGTTGCCACAACATCTGGATTTGGGCACTACCGGAACGAGCTGGGGGATTCGAGTAGTTGTTGCCGGATTCGGACTCCGTCACCAGGAATAGGGCGCTGAGTCGGTGACCGAGACGGCTCGGCTGGTGCAAGGGCAGGAATAGTGAGCAACCCAGATTATCCTCTTGTCCAGGGGCGTCATTATCACGGGACGGGGAGGAAACCAGCCCTTCTGAGTATTTCTTCCTGGAGGGGGGCGGGTAGTCGTGGGGAAACAAGGGCCCCGCTACCCATTTCGGGAACAAGCGCTCCCTTGCCCCACTGCCCTCTACTCAGCGCAGGCGTCTCTCAAGACCCCAGCTCGTCTTCCTCCTACCTTGAGGGGTCTCCAAATTTACCAGCCGCGGCTCCCGTTCCCAGCTTCGTCTCCCTCCCGCCCCTTTAAGTTCCCCATTTCTCAAGCTCAAGTGTCTCGTCCTCCAGCGGGTAATCAGCCTCCCCCTTCAGCCTGCCTGCTGCTTCCTACGGCCCGGACTCTCCCAGCCTTCCAGCCCTCCAACACTGGGGCGCGTCGGGCCCTCTCCGGCTCTCGCCGGCGGTCCCCTCACCAACATGATCACTCCCCAGGCGCTGAGGACGATGCCGCAGGCGGCCAGCTTGGGCCCACAGCACAGAAGCGACGCCATGGAGAAGGGGGTCGGGGGAACACCTAGTCGCGTGCCGAGCGGAAAGGCGGCGAGAAGGAGGCCCGGATGCGCCCGGGGGAAGCGAGCTGGACTTGGGGGCTCGCGCGGCGGAGGACGGGCCGCCGGGAGCGCAGCCGAGGGGGCGTGGCCTCCGGTCCCAACCATCGCGCCGGGGGACGCCGGGCGGACTTCGCTGGGCGCCTCCAGGCTCTCCCGGATCTCCGGCGGAGCGGGAGGCGTGTGAGGCCGAGACGGCCCCCCAGGAACCCCTCATGATCTGTGTAGCCGGGGCGCGGGTTATTGTCGGAGCAACGCCTCCGCTTCCTTGGTCACCCCCCGGCCCAGGCTGGAATGGGAGGACCCAGCGCGCCACGTGACCGAATACTGCGCGTCACGTGACGAGGAAGCAGCGCAGCGGCGCCTGGGGAAGGAGTAGCTCTGGCTGAGCTTCTAGTAACCGTGGCGTCGGGCTCTGAGGCGCGGAGGATTGGAGCTGCTCGAATTTTCCCCCTCAGTTACGCTAGTTGCGGGTGGTGTCCCGTGATGGGGGGCATGGTAAGTGACACAGGGATTTACACCGAGAAAGACCGCCTCTATCTCCTTTTTTCTCACTCCCGCCTTTAAAAATAGATATTCCGACACGATGAAAGGAGATAGGAGCCCCGTCCCGAGGCCAAGCGTGCAGTCGTGGCCAGGAGGCTTCAGAATTGCCAAGGGCTCTTCGCATCGGGAATCCTTAAGTCACGTTTTGTTACCAAACGCAGAATACTGAATAGTTCTGGATGCCCAAACCCAGGAGGAATGCGGGGCGTTAGGAAAAGTCTCGGGAAAACAGACTCCGTGAACATGCTGTGTGTGTAGGGGGAGTGGTCTTGCTAAATGCATTTGGAGAAAGGAGTAAGTACACCAAAGTGATGCCACTTTGCTTCCCTGCTGCGTGCGAACCACGGAAAGTGATCATAGGCCCCTTGAATAAGGTGTAGGGCACGAGACTTTAACAATGGGAATCGATCACCCGCTCCGAGGAGAAAGCTCGTCTACTTCACTGGCGAGAGGCAGGTTTGTGAGAATTGTTTAGGGAGCTAGGGTGTTTGGAGAACACCGTTTTCTACTGAGCCCGTTGTACCCATTCTAGTGAGGGCAGTGATCCACCGCATAATCGAGAGGGGCCATTTTGATCCTGAGACCCCAAGGGCTCTTAGCATCGGGAATCCTTAAGTCACGTTTTGTTACCAAACGCAAAGAAACACTGTGTCCGTGATTAGAACAGTTTTGTGGTACTTCCCCCCCCCCCCATTTATTTAATGCATATCATTCTCAAACAGGTTGTGAGAACGAACTTGAATCCTGGGAAACACAGACCCTGGGATACCAAAGGGGCTGGGAAAAGTGGCCTTGGGACATGAATTTCATGCCTCCCGTGCTTGAGACTGGCGGAGGTGGTGGTGGTGGGGGGGGGAAGCCATCAAGGCACTCGGGTGTTTATTTTGCCCAGGAGCATCATTGTTACTCAAGGGCCTTCGGGGTAGGTGTGCAAATAGGGGGAACAGGGTGGAGGGGACGTTGCCAAAAAACAGAGGCAGGAAAATTTAAGTTGGCCACTCCACAGGAAGTCTAGCTCCCGGGAAAGGAGAATTAGTTGAGGTAGTTGATTTATCCAAGAAACCTCTGCCCCACCTCCGAGAGGTTCTCTGGAACCGTTTTCGCAGAGTAGGGGCGGTGCCTCAGGCTAGCGCAGAGCAGCCCCAGGCAGGTCCCCCCACTGCGGGTTAAATCGAGCCCACAGTCTGTGCGGGTCCATCCAGCAAAACACCAGGTTTTCTTGCATTTCTAAATGGTTGACTAAGCCAAAAGAAGAAGACCGTTTTGTGACACTTTGAAGTTCATATTTCACGGCTCATAAGTACAGTTTTACAGGAGCCCAGTGACCCCTCATTTCAGTGACCTATCGTCTGTGGCTGCTTTTGTGCCGTTTCGGGACCGTTAAGTGGTTGTGACAGAGACCGCGTGGCCTGCAAAGCCTGAGACATTTATTGCTGGCCCTTTACAGAAAAGGTTTGCAGCCCCCCGGACTGGTGGGATACTGACGTGGGGGCTTTAGTTGGGGGAAGAGAGTAGAGCTTTAGCAGCAGAGACTGGACTCCTGGAAATTCAAGATGAAGCCTCAGCACTAGCGCGGATCTGAAGGCCTCCAGGCGGGGGCGCCCTAGAGCTCAGATGGTAACACTGTTCTCTATGCGGCTGGGCCTCAGGTAGTCGTAGGGCAGGTCCACTTGTGCATTCCGGGCTGTGATCTCTCTTTCTAAGTTTTCCAGATCTGTTTGGAATTGTCTTAGTACAGCCTTGGCCTTGGGGCTTGAGAAATACTTTTCTTTGTGGTGCCCCAGAGGTACCTGGGAAAGAACAAAGCGTCGGTCAGTTTCTAGTCCAAAGGCAGAAGCATGCAGACCCTTACTCTCATGTCTCCCTTCTGACTTTTCCCAGAGTCCTGTCTCACCATGTCTGGCTGGCGGCGACCCAGGTGCCACGTGATGGTCATTTGAAGACAGGCCTGCCGGATGTCAGGTAGTGAGCCCATCACTGTGGCCATTTTCACGTCTTCCTTGGTCGTGGGTGGGGGCATCCGCATGGTGCACGGGGCGTTAGGGACCCAGGCGTACCAGTCCAGCTGGGGGAAGAAACTGCAAGCCTAGTATCCTGGTACTTCTGCTTGGAACCCCCGTCTTTCCCTCGGGAATCCCAAGGTCCGACACTTGCCTTCGGGGACCCGGGCTGCCGGCTGTCATACCTGGCCCTGGTTGATGGCCCCGTGCTGGGCAGTGCAAGTGAAGACACACATGGTAAGGAAATGACAGAGCTGACTCTGGGACTGGAAGGAGGCAGGGAAACCTGGGCAGAGAGGAAGGGGGTTTGGAGGCTACGGCCTGAGAGGAGAAACCTGAAGGCTGACGTCTTGGGATGTCTGCACCACTCGGGATTGAACTGCACGGGTCCGCTTATGTGTGGGTTATTTACCGTACGGTATTACAAATGTATGCTCCTTACGGTTTTCTTGACGTTTTCTTCTCCCTAGCTCGCTTTACCGTCAGAATACAGCATACGATACACAGACTAACACACAAAATACATGCTAATTGACCGTTGATGTTACTGGTAAAGCTTCCGGTCAACGGTAGGCTCTTGGTAGTGAAGTTTTGGGGGGAGTCAGAACGTAGATGCAGATTTTTAACTGCTGGGTGTGTGGGGGAGGGTCGGTGCCCTCACCCCTGCATTATTTAAGGGTCACCTGTGTTTTGGCATTGATGGGTATTTGTTCCTTTATTCAAATATATTTGCATTAGATGTGAGTTTCAGTTCAAGTTCAAGCAATAATATTTGGGTGCCTTAGACCAATGACTTAATCTCTCTGAACCCCGGTTTCTTCACCTGTAAAGTGTGGATGCCACCTACCTTATAAAAGAGATAATGCATTGAAGCCACCTAATACGTTATAAATTCTCAATAAATAATAATTATTACGGAAGGGTTGGGGGTGAACAGCTCTGACTGATGGAATATCTTCTGCCTCAAAAAGGGGTTAAGAATTTAGGGATGTTTCCTCCTACTCTGGAACAAGGGCATTATAAGTGTCTGAGTTACAAGGTGAGGATTACGAGAAGTCCCGTGTTCGTGGTGTCATGGCCGAGAGAGGGTTTCCACAAAGGTTGTCTCGGGCCACTGGTTTTACAGTGGAGGTGGGGACTCAGAGACCCAATTATCTTGTTAAGAGGAACATATATAATCACTCCTCTTCTGTAGATTAAAAAAAAAAATCAAAGACCAGAGAGATTAACCTGCTGGGCAGGATCCCATCTTTGGGAAAAGGCAGAGGCTGACCTTGAACTCCGGGTCCTGACTGCTTTTCTCAAGCTGTTTTTAATTTTAGCACATTTCCTCCAGAAAGGCTATCGGGAAAATTAGGCAACGAGCACCATGAGAACCGGGGCGGGGTGGGGGGGGAGAGGGGAAAAGAGAGAATGAGAGGCAGCCGGTGGGGATTAAAGCTGCCATATGAGTGTTTGTTTTTATCTTCCAGATGTAGGTGGTGGTTGGGAGGAGACGGCCAGGGAGAGGAAGAAGGGTCTTCTGGGACTGAGGTGTGCCAGGGCAAGTTTGCCCCGGAAGGGGGAGTGCAGGCATTGGTTTATCGCCCACTGTACCCCCGGGGCCTGGCCAGAGCGGCTCCCCGGACGCAGGATGCCCGAAGGATGATTTCAAGCGGTCCCTGCTGGCCCGTGTGTGCTGGAGAGGGAGGATGGACCCGCCAAAAGCTGAGAAAAGCTGTGTCTTCCCCAGAGGTTAAAGAGCAGGTGGGGGTGCCAACGGCGGAGGCTAGATCTCAGCCGAGGGGAAGGGAGGCCAGATTGGCCTTGGAACTGGGACCCCGAGGGGCAGTGCACGGAGTTCAGGTCTGTGCCAAGGCGCGGACGGTGCTGAGGGTGCCCCAGACGTGACCGCGCACCGTGGGCGTGTGCAGTACGCCCAGAGCGTGTGCACAGAAGCAGGAGGAGAAGGTGGGGAAGCTGAGTGCCAGACCCCGGGCCTCGGTGGAAAACTCACCCTGTTTGTATCGCATGTAGGGAAATAACCACAAGGAGGGCACGGGAGCCCCAGCGGGACCCGGGCACGTCCCACCCTGGCTGTGGTCCTGGTCTCATCGGGCCCCCGTGCTGTGGCGGATTAGGGGCATCTGTGACTTGGGCTAGGGGATGGCAGTAAAGATGGATGGCCAGGGTCTCTGCGGAGGACAGTCCCTGGGTATCTGGAATTGTCTTCAGTAGGAGGAGGTGGGAACGGGATTCCGAAGCTTCATGCGTGGCTGGAGAGGGGGGTGTGGTGAGGGGTTGGGGCCCGAACCCAGAGGGGCAGGACCGAGATGGGGCTCCTGTCTCTGGGGAGGGTCCTACCTCGGTCCTGAGCCTGGCACAGCCCCACCTCGGTGATCTCCCGGCACCAGGCCTGCAGCTCAGGGTCCCCTCTCACGACGTCGTCCCTGTGGTAGAAAAGGCGGACGATGCCCTGCACGTACCTGCCCAGAGGAGAAGGGGCTGAGCTCCTTGAGGGGAGAAGGTGCCAGCCTCTGACCTCTACTCCCTTCCTGCGGCCTCTGCCCAGCTGACGCTCACTGTTTGTGGGGACAGGTCTTACCGGCGTTGTCTTGGGGACGTTCCCTAGCTCTTTCCAAACGCTAGTTTAGAAAGGAAGGAAACGTGTGCCATTAGTTTTAAGAGTTCTGGACTCGTGGGGCACCTGGGTGCTCAGTCGGTTGAGCATCCGACTTCGGCCCGGGTCATGATTTCATGGTTCATGGGTTTGAGCCCCGTGTCAGGCTGTGTGCCGACAGCTCGGAGCCTGGAGCCTCCTTCGGATTCTGTGTCTCCCTCCCTCTGCCCCTCCCCCTCCCCCGCTCTTGCTCTGTCTGTCTCTCTCTCAAAAATACAAATAAACGTTAAAACAAATAAATATATAAACAAACAAACACGGGAAAAAAAAAAAAAAAGAATTCTGGACCCACGGCTGAAAAAGGCATTCTTCTGACAGAATCCCTGACTCCGCCAGACCCCGTGGTTTACCTGCCCACCCTTCCTGCACGTCCGCTGCCTCCCGACTCTTCCTGTCTCCCCAGGACTGAGTTCCTGCGCCTCCTGTCTGGACCTTCCAAAGTCGGACGCTTAACCGACTGAGCCCCCCAGGCGCCCCTGGACCTTCTAGGTTTCATGTGGGAGTTTTGCCCCATGCTGACCTCAGGTCAGAGCCCCGCTGGCCCCCTCCCCGAAGCCCCTGCATTTCCCAGCCGCCACTCTCACCCACCGGGCAATGATCTCCCAGAGCCGTAGGGCGTCGTGGGCGTAGAGGGCACTTGGGATTCCCAGCAGGCCCCGCGCAGCCAGGTCGTCAGGAGGACAGAGGGAGCGGTAGGTCAGCTGGGCCATGGCCCGACGGAGCAAGTGCACGTGGCCCCCTCCGCCAGTGCTCACCGCCTGCGACAAGAGAGAAGAGAGGCCTTGAGGGAAAAGACCGAGCACGGTGTGCAGGGGCTCGGAGGTGGGGTTCCACATTTAAAGACACGAGCTGAGAGGGACAGGCGCGTGGGTTTAGGGCCAGGACACTCCCACCGTCTGGGATCCTGAAAGTGGCAGGAGGTCACGGAATGCTGGGTGATGAGCCCCACCCCGTGGCCCGTCACCTCCTTACCTTATCAAATATTCCTCCTTCCGAGATGAGCTGGGATCTGGCCCGGGTGTTGATTTCCAAGGTATAGCGGATGTGCGGGATCAGGAGCTGGGGTGGAGGGGGTTGGGGGGGGGGGTTAGGGAGGCCACGCCGGGGTCTCTCCTCCTGGGGTGTGGCGCCAGGCCTGGTGGCCCTCTCCCCCCTGGACGCTTTCCTCCCTGGTGCTGTGGGGACAGGCCTGTCTGTGCATCCCTGAGCACTCGCTCTCGTGCCCTCTGCTGCCCCGGGAGTCAGGCTGCGGCTGTTACCACTGCTCTTCATTACTCCCGCCTTGAGTGTACGTGTCCTTTTTATTTGCTTTTATATTTGTGTCGTGCACATACTCCTAGCTTAAATTAGCCTCTCTGCTCGTTTGCAGAGCCACGCCCCCATCTGGCGCTGCAGTCCAGGGGAGGTGCCTTTGGGGGGGGGGTTCCGTGAGTCGTGGGAGGGGCCATACTGAGCTGCCTGCTTACACTGGTGCTGGGGGGGGGGGGGCGTCATCACATCTGCCCCAGCCCCAGGTTGGCGGTTAGGCCCCTCTAATCTTAATAGCTTTAAGAAACTGCTTTTTATTAGGCATGAAAAAGGCCGTCTGACCCCCACACGCGTCTCTTTGATCTCAGACTGTTTTGTGTTACTTCCGCCCAGGTCACGTGCAGGTTTCCTGAAGTGTGGGGTTCATCTGCACTGTAGATGTTGCACGCGGGGAATGACCCCGGTGATCCCTGAGTGTCCTAGAAAGCCCCAAGTCCACAGGGGGAGAGAAGATCCCCGAGGGCCAACAACCCTCATAACAGCCACAATAATCACAAGAGCGAATGTGCTTTGTGGCTTTCAGCCTGTGGCACGCTGTGGCGTTACGTCCTCTTATCCCGTCACAAACCCACAGCGGAGCTCCCGTCATCCCCGCTTGGAGTCAAGGACTCTGAGAGCGCATCTGGGAGGTGCCAAGGTCAGGATTCCAGTCTGTCCCCGCATCCAGATCCAGAGGCTGCAGGAGGAACCTTTGTGACGTTAGCAGCTTCGCTCTCCCGTGGGGCTGACGTGCCTCGGGGCAGCGTAGTGATGAGCGGGGCGAGGCGGGGACAGGGCTGCGCTCGTGATGGGGGGGGTCGCGAACGTGAACAGAAGCCTAACCCATTCCAGAAGAGCGGAAGACGGCGATGCGGGGGCATCACGAGATCGGCAAGATCTGAGACTCGATTGCGCACGCTGGTGTCCCTCTTGTCTGTGTTGTCCCGGACTCGTGGGGGCCGTGGCTGCGCCTGGGCAGGCTTGGGGGAGGGGTGGAAGCCCCCAGCTGAAACCCCACGGCGGGGACTCACGTGCCAACCTGCCAACACTTCGGCGCTCCGTATTTAAAACTGGACACCCCGGGGGCGCCTGGGTGGCGCAGTCGGTTAAGCGTCCGACTTCAGCCGGGTCACGATCTCGCGGTCCGTGAGTTCGAGCCCCGCGTCAGGCTCTGGGCTGATGGCTCGGAGCCTGGAGCCTGTTTCCGATTCTGTGTCTCCCTCTCTCTCTGCCCCTCCCCCGTTCATGCTCTGTCTCTCTCTGTCCCCCAAAAAAAAAAAAAAAAAAAAAAAAGTTGGAAAAAAAAAAAAACTGGACACCCCATCCTTGCTTCCAGACCGGCTCTTCTCCTGACCTTGCCGTTGCCGACAACCAGCCTCGTTCAGAAGCTGGTATCAGCTTTGTCCCTCCCCGCCACGTCCCTGTACCTAAAGTGCCATCAAGACGTTGAGAACATTTTTAAGCAAGCACGAGGCTTACTTTGCTGCCTTCTGCCTAGCCATGGATCCTGAACTCGCTGTTTTATAAAATTTCACCACCTTCTAGGGCGTTCCCCCCCACCTTGTGGGCTCCCAGGTGTCGTGGGAGCGTGGACCTCCAGCCCGTCTCCAGTCTCACACCTGGGATCACTGCAGCCGTTGTCCCCTCCCTCCACGAAGTCTCTGACTTCTTTTCGCTTTTCATTCACGCCCCCACCTTGCCAGCGCGTGTCTCTGTGTGCCGGTCCCGGGCAGGTACAGGTAGCCTGCTGGGGCGTTCTCCCGGCCTTTGGATCTGTTCCGACTCAGCACGCTCTTCGGTGGCAGCAGAACGTTCCCCGTGAGTTCCGTGGCGCTCGTAGGCTGTCTCTGGTGACGTCGAATTCCAGGCCCGGTTACCGTTCTCCCGGGTGGCTCTCTGGGGCGTCACTTGCCTTCCTGGCCGAACGGTGACTCTCCAAAGGCAGGGACGGGGCTGCCGTCTCACTAACAACATTCCAGCTGTACTCCAGGCTCATCGCTACATCGTCAGCTCCGTGAGAATTTCAGAGCGTTCCCGAGGAGACGTTAAGTGACTTGACGTCACGGACACACGGGTGTCAAGCTGTACGCTCTTGCTCCCCGTCTCCCCGCTTTCGTTCGCAAACTGACGTAAGCGTGTTTGTGTTCCTGCGGCGCCGCTTGGCATTGGGCTCTCTCCTCTCTCTGGGGTTGTGAACTGGGGCTCGGGGGGGAGGGCACGTACCTTGAAGACGGGGTGCAGCCCTGGGAGGCACCTCATGGTGGCCACGGCGATGACCTCGGCCACCAGGTGCGTGCTGAGCAGATGGTGCTGGAAATCGGAATTGCGGACCCAGATCTTGGCCAGGAGCCAGGCGAGCGGGGGGTCCGGTGGCAGCTGGGGCCGGGGGGCTGGATCTGCGAGAAGGAAATCGGAGGGTTACTGACCTTCCGCCCGCTGTGTGGCATTCTGCTCGGCTCCGGGGGCGGCCACGGCCGAGTACGGAAGGCGCTGCTCCCTGCAGGTTAGGGTCTAGGAGGAAGACGGAGGCCCCCTCCCGCCCTGCCTCCCGCCGGCACTGCGCGCCGCTGCCCAGACGGTGGGGCGAGTGCAGGGGCGTCGGAAGCAGGGGGCCCAGCCAGCCTGGACCCGAAAGTCTGGTGGGGGGACCCGGCCCCCTGTGTTTGAACAGGCCCTCCCGTGACTGTGATGCCCACAAAAGTTTGAGAACCACCGGGTACAGGATGAGAATCCAGAAGGCCGGTATGGCTCTCGAACAGAACGGGAACTTCCAGTTGGGTGAGCCAGCAAGCCAAGAGTGACAGGCGGACCGGCCGCTCTGAGTGAGGTGGGGGTGAGGGACAAAGAAGCTGGGAGCAGAGGTCGGGCGGACAGAGCCGTGTGGGGAGGGGGTGCCCAGGGCGCCTCACCTGGATGACCACGGGCAGCAGCTTCCCCTCGGGCCGCATCTGGAGCATGACGAGGGGGGCGGCCAGGTACTGCTTCTCTCCTCGGATCACGTTGGCCGGGATTCCGTCCAGCAGGCTGAAGTCAGCCTCAAACAGGGAACCGCTCTGCGGGGAGGAGGAGGGACGCGCCCAAGGTTACGGTTGACGGCGCACCCCCGGGGGGCCCGGGCAGAGGCCAGGCGACGGCCTCGATCTAGCTTCTTGCCATCATCCTGTGTCGGCACCAGAGCCCCGCTGGCAGGCCCGGAGCGTCTGGTCCCACCCCGTCAGGTTCGCTGAGCCAAGAAACGGAGCGTCACGTGCGGTTAGCGGGTCTGGGCTCAGAGCCGGGCCCGCGTCCGGCCCGGTCTGTGTTACGGGTACCGGAAGCTGTCCTTTTGCCAGGCTGGCCGGTCCCCTTCGCCGTCACCCCTCGGTGCTCTGCTCCCTGTGTTTGGTCCCCACCAGCTCGGCAAACGCTCCTTCGCTTCCCGTCCAAATGTCTCCTTTTCGTCCGAGCGCCGCACAGAGGGCCCCCGGCCACGGCCGCCGCCGAATCCAGCCGGCACGTGCGCACACCCGCGCGGCCCTTCCAGACCCTGCTCTCCTCCAGGCAGCCTCCCCAGGTCTCGCCCGCTGGCGGTGCCCGTGTCGGGAGTATGACGTCAGCCAGGGAACGTCATCGTCCCTGCTAACGTCTCCGGCCCCGCCGGGGCCCTGGGAATTCGTCCCGTTTCCCCTCCGTGCCGGGAGCTCCTCGCGGCACCCGTCTCCACGCTTTGTCATCCTTAGGCTCTCTGCACGGGGCCCCGCAGCCCGGCACAGTGGGCGACCAGGCCTCCCTTCCCCTGACCCATCTTTGGTCCCTTGCCTTTACCACTTCCCCCGCCCACACGGCCAGGGAGACCGAGTACCTGGAGTTCTCTCTCCAGCTGGGCCCCCAGCGCCTCGGTCCCCGAGGGCAGCACCAGCCGGGAGGGCAGGGAGGCGGAGCGTCTCAGCACCATGGGGTTGGCGCCGTTGAGGAACTGGTAGCCGAAAAGTTCATCGTCCCGCCAGCAGCGGTGAACCCTCTCTGTGGGGCCAGGGGGAGTGGAGGAGGGAGTATTTGTCACCTCCCGGATGTCCCTCCCCTCCAGGCCCTACCCGGGCAGTTCAGGCACGTGACCACCCTGTCTGCGGCCCCTGGCTCGTCACTCTGGAGGCCTCTGTGACCTGGTCGGCCGACAGGGTCTGAGGAGTCAAGGGGACTATGGGGTGTGAAGGGCGGGTCACCCAGCGGGGCCATCGGGGACGTATCGAGACCTGGGGGAACCACTGACCAGCCAGGTCGCTCTTCTGGCCCCAGAAGATCTGGTCAAAATCCTCCAGGCGGCTCCAGGAGCTCAGGAGGGTGTAAACGCGCTTGAGGACCATCTCCAGAGCCCTAGGACGGGTGTGGGGACGTGAGCCCAGCCCCTCGTGCGCTCCCGTCGTTGTCCGGTCTCCCCGCCCTGCTCCGCTCTGAGCCCCAGGCTTCCTCACCCTGCCTTCAGCGCCCACTCGAAGTCCAGCCTCTTTTCCTCATGGAACCTCGAGTTTGGAGGCAGATCGTCCTGGCGTTCTGCTGCTATCGTCCGGGGTAACCCTTCCTTCCAGGTGGCCCAGCTGGGAGACAGGAGGGGACTTCAGGGAGGGTGTCTCCGTCAGCGAGAGGGGCGGGGCCCGGGGAGGGGGGACAGGGCTCACCAGTACAGTCTTCGTCTCTCCTTCAGCTCTTTCTCCCGATGCTTCTGGAACACGTCCAAGGCATTGTCTCCTGCCAGGCGCGCTGGGGAGACACGAAGGTGATTGGCCACACGGTTTTGCGTGGTCCTGGGCTCTCCCCTGCTTGTCCTCGTCTTAGCCACGGTGGTCAGGGCCCGAGGGCCCTGTTCTGCTTTGTCGCTTCTGTCTCTCCCTGTGCCTCATGTGATCAGTCGCCCAGACGAGCGCTTCCCAGACCTGCCAACCTTGCACTCCCCGGGGGCCCTCACCTCTGCGCTCAGCCCTTGCCCTGAGACACAAACGTCATGGTTGTCCCCCATGTTTGTGAGCCTGTCTTTCCCTCCCTGACCCTATTTCATCAATACCGGGGGTTGGATTCATCACCTTAATTAAGCTGATAAAATCTGAATCACTCGTGTGACCGCACCTCTTTCTACCATGTATCAGCTTTGCTCAGTTTCACACGTCTGCACCCTCACCTGTCACACCTGCGGCTGTCTTCAGAAGCCATCGAGGAGCTGCTGGGTTGGCCTTCTCTCCCTCACTTCACCTTTCTTAGCCTCAGAGGCACAGTCTGTGTGTTGACGGGTTCCAGCTCTTCTCTGTGCCCGCACTCACCTGTGTCGGAGCCCCCTCTCAGGCGCCCATCCTTACTGTCCTTGTCCGTGTTGGTCTCAGGACTCGTCTGGAACAGTGACCAATCCGAACTGCCTCCTCCTCCGGCCCGCTGTCGGGGTGCGCCCTGTCCCTCCCAGGGGTCTGCGTGCTTTCTCGGCCTGGTTCGTGGTCTTCCCCGAGCGGTCCCCTGCTGCGCGTGCTGTCCTGACTGTCGCTGCCCTCACTTGTCCAGCCACACAGAGACCTGCCTTCCACTCTGTTTTCCACCAGTGCTGCAGCCCCCAGGCCCCTTCCCCTCATTGGAAGAGGGCTCTCCAGATCCTTCTTCCCCTCCAGTCGCCTTACTCTGTGTGTCACTTGGGGACTGAGAACTCTTCCCTGATCCTTGTCTTCTCCCTACCTCATCTGCCGACCACCCACTGTTTTCAAGCCCCTCCTGGGGATCCCCGAGGTCCCCAGTGTCCATACCGCTTCCCTACCCCCACCCCTCACCGGTGCCCTCGGGCAGGCTCAGCACATCCTGGCCTTGCACCCAGCGGTAGCAGGGGAAGAAGGTGGCCTCCTCGCAGGCTCCGGGGCCGCGCACGGTGATGCAGTCGCAGAACCAAGCGTCGTCCACCAGCGAGTGGTGTTTGCGCAGCTTCACGAACTGCAGGGGCCCCAGGTCCTTGGGGACGTCGCGCTCGAACTCCTCCTCCTGCGGGGGCCACAGTCCGCGACACTTAGGAGCAGGGGCCCGGGAGAGGCCGTCTTCGTGGGGGGTCGGGGGTGCCTTTGCGGAGCCCCCGCTGCCCAGGGCCTCCAGAGACGGCAGCCCTTGTTCCCCTCTCCGGACACCTGCGCGGCGCGGGCCCGGGAGGACGAGGGCGCACGGGGCACGGCCCGCGGGGTCAGCGATCAGTGACTGAGCGTCGTCGCCCACGTGGGCCCAGCCCTGAGCTCGGCTGTCACCGAGCCCGCCCTCGGAGCAGCCTCTGGCGGGACCTCCGATCCCGCATTGACACCGGCTCTGGGGTCACTTGGGGAAGCCCAGTGGGGAGGCTGCGAGGACCGGAGGGAGAAGGGACTTGAGCCCGGCCCGGGCTCCGGCTCCTGTCTCCGCCGGCGCGACCTCGCCGTCGCCTGCCGCCCGCGTCCCCGCCGCCCTCCCGCCGCGAGCCCAGGCCCGGCCAAGGTCGGGGTCCCCGCTCGGGGCGTCTGACCTGGCCCCGCGCCGGCCGCAGCCGCAGCTCCAGCCGCGCCTCCCCGCGCGCCCCGACCAGCCACAGCTGCACGCGGTTGTGCGACCCGGAGAAGAGCCAGGCGCCGGTGGCCACGCCGATGCGGTAGCGGCCCATGGCGGTCCCGCCGCAGCTCGGGCTCCGGGGCCTGCGCGTCAGGATCGCCCGGGGCCTCCGGCGGCTGTCGGGGCGCCTCCGGCCCGGTCGCGGGCCTTTAAAGAGGGGCCTGCGTCCCCGCCCCCTCGCAACTCTCGGGCGCTCCCCAGTCCCCGCCCCAGGCGAGCCCGAACCTGTGCGCGGAGGAGATGGCTGGGGGGTGGGGGGGGCTCGGCTGGGGCGGGGCTGCGGGAAGATAAAGGGGGCCCGGTGGGCGGGGCCGAGAGTCTGGAGGCGCCCGCCGCTGCCGGCCTGGGGGGGAGGGGTGGGGAGCTGGGGGCCCGCAGGGTCGGGGGCTTCAAGGATGAGGCTCCAGGCCTTCGGGAAAGCGGGGAGGAAGAGGGGGTGAGGGGGTCTCGGCCTCCCTGGGCTGGCACCTGGGGAAGGCTGGCTGGGGGGCCGCGCTGGCCTCCGGTAGAAGGACCCCGGCGGGCCCGCGGCGCCTGGTTTCTACCGCGTTGGAGCCCGGCCCTGCGAGAAATGACCAGGAGTTCGTTCCCTAGAACCTGGAAAAGTGACAGGTCAAAGGCTGGCCCCCCTCCTTCCCGGGGCCGTTTTCACACGTCCTGGCTGCAGGACCCGGGGACACCAGAAACAGAGGCCTCACCGAGGCAGGGCGGCGCAAACTCCTGGCGTCTACCCTTCGGAGTGCGTGCGGATGTTAGGGACGCAGGTGTCAGGGTGCAGCGTGGAGTCGGGCGGGAACCCGGCATAGGCAGGCAGTTCCCGTGACCTTGGTCCTTTCCGGGTGAACGGAGTCCCTTAGCCTTCGGTATGTAACAGGTTAATTTTTGTCTTCGTCACTGACCCTGATGCGTTCTTCCCTTAACCAGAATTGTTCTCTTCTCAAACCTTATATGTAAGTGGCTTTTGTTAGGCATTAAGTTCCACTTTTGTCCTCTTCCCTGCTGTCCTTATCTTTCCTCCTCCCCCCAGCAATTTCCTGAGTGGCTCTCCTGGCTCTCGGGCCAGGAAACTAGGGAACAGCGGTGGGGCCGGTGCTGCTTAGGGACTCTGTAGACCCCAGGACTGGGGCTTTGTCATCCAGGAATCTGAAGACGCCTCCCGCAGGTCCCTGTCTAGACCTGGCTCCAGGTCACTTATAAGCGTTTGGCCCCCAGGGTGTATGTCTGGTGGCCTGGGCCAGAGCAAAGTAAGTCTGCTTTCTTGAGCCTGACCCTCAAAAATGATTTGGTCTGTTGGTTATTGGGGGTAAGAGGGCTTCTAGACCCGCAGAACAGCCTCCAAACCGCACGGAAGTGTCTGATCTGCACTGGGTGTCGTCCTCCCTCGTATTTTCGAGACTCCTCTCCACCTGTGTCCTCTGTGCTCAGCACCGTGCGTCTGCCATTCGCAGGCTCCCGGTTCCTCCAGTTTGGGGGACCACCCCGCTCTGTAACACACAAATAAAATGGCTCGCGTTCCCAGCCTGTGTAGTGGCTGGCTCTGACCTTTTCCACACACACCCCTTCAAAGGTCGCTTTTGCCTATAAAAGAATTTGTCTCATACCTACTTCCCAAGTCAGTCCACACTTGAACCTGCTTCTCTGCCCCTTTGTGACACCCCTTCTGCCCTGTCTGGTGCATTGCAAGGTCACGTGGCAGAGGGGGAAGTAAATATTTAAGAATAAGCCCACGTAGGGCATATGTTACATGAGTTTATACGTTTAAAACACTTAGACGATGCCAATGTGTTTTATCTGCTACCATTCTGTTATTTACAGACCGGAAACAATTCCCAGTTGAATGTTGTCCGCATCACTCCTGGACATTCCTCTGCCCTTCCCTGCCCTGTTTTCTGTGTCCCTCCAAAGACCCCAGTTTCCCATGAGGGGTCTTACTCCTCTAGGCCCTTCCTCCCACTTCCTTTCTTTTTCCTTTTTTAAGCATGTGGGTTATGTTGGGGAAATATAGTTAAAAACCCAAATTCCCAGCCCAGGAGAACCCCTCCACAAAGATTGCAGAGAAAGAAACAGTTTTATTATTTAAAAAAGTCTTTTTGTTAAATGTTTATTTATTTCTGAGAGACACAGAGAGACAGAGCATGAGCAGGGGAGGGGCAGAGAGAGAGAGAGAGAGAGAGAGACAGAATCCAAAGCAGGCTCCAGGCTGTCGGCACAGAGCCCGACGCGGGGCTCAAACTCACCGACCGCGAGATCATGACCCGAGCCGAAGTCGGACACTCAACCGACTGAGCCCCCCAGGCGCCCCCAAACAGTTTTGTTACTGACTACGCTTTAAAGCAGAATGTGACACGTCTCACAGGCAATCTGCTAAGAGACTCACGGATAGAAGGAAATGGTCCCTTTCATACAGCCACACACACACACACACACACACACACACACACGTATGGTCTCAAGTTAAGAGTGACCGGTCCTCGAGTAAAAGGCTTGGTGGCACCCTTTGTCCCGCCCCATTCATCCCAAGTCCACCTGGTAACTGGTGGCGGTCTGTGTTACTGCCAGTCCTCGTCGTGAGGAAAGCAGACTTCTTGTATCTTAAAATTTTTTTTTTCAACGTTTTTTATTTATTTTTGGGACAGAGAGAGACAAAGCATGAACGGGGCAGGGGCAGAGAGAGAGGGAGACACAGAATCGGAAACAGGCTCCAGGCTCCGAGCCATCAGCCCAGAGCCCGACGCGGGGCTCGAACTCACAGACCGCGAGATCGTGACCTGGCTGAAGTCGGACGCTTAACCGACTGCGCCACCCAGGCGCCCTTCTTGTATCTTGATGACGGCAGCTGGTTCCGCAAGTTGGAGCGTGGAGCCCCCCCCACCCCCCCAGTCAGGCTTCCAGCCTCCCACGGAAGCCAGAAGAGAGGGGCTCCGTCTCCTTTGATGTTGACATTTCAAAGGGGTGGATCCTGGGTCCTTGGGAAAGACATTCCTGGATCTAAAGCTGACCGGAGGCTTGTTTAGCTTCTAAGAGGATTTCCATGCATTTTACGGAGATGGAGAAGGAACTTAAAACGAAAGGTTTTCTGACAGAGATGCTCTCAGACCAGGGAACAGTGGAGAAGCCTCTTGTCTTCAACAGGGAGAACTAAGCCTCTTCATTTTTTTTTTTTTTTTATTTTTTGTCCTTACGATGATCATTTTGTTCTTAGGCCTGTCGGGGGATTGAGTTTGCCGGGCCCTCTGCGGTAGGGAGGCCCTCACCTGCCACACGGGCCCACCGAAGCCGAGCTCCCGCCTCTTCCAGACCCCCAGGCCCTGTTCTCCGGGCCCAGCAGCCGACTCCCACATTGCCACCACCTCCCTTCACAGGGCACGTGAACTCCTTGATCAAAGCCCTCTCACTCTCCCTGGGGGCCTGTGGGGGAGGGGGATGGCCTTTACGTGTTTGAGCTGGAAAGGCTCGTTAAAGTGTTTTTCTAGGGGCGCCCGGGTGGCTCTGTGGGTTAAGGTTAAGCATCCGTCTGACTTCGGCTCAGGTCATGATCTCACGGTTCATGAGTTCGAGGCCCAAGTCCGGCTCTGCACTGATGGTGGGCAGCCTGCTTGGGATTCCCTCTCTCCCTCTCTCTCTACCCTTCCACCCCCCAAAATAAATAAACTTTTAAAAAGTGAATTTAGGGGCGCCTGGGTGGCTCAGTCGGTTGAGTGGCCGACTTCGGCTCAGGTCACTATCTCGCGGTCCGTGAGTTCGAGCCCCGCGTCGGGCTCTGTGCTGACAGCTCGGAGCCTGGAGCCTGTTTCAGGTTCTGTGTCTCCCTCTCTCTGCCCCTCCCCCGTTCATGCTCTGTCTCTCTCTGTCTCAAAAATAAATAAACGTTAAAAAAAAATTTTTTTTTTAAAAAGTGAATTTAAAAAAATACAGTGTTTTTCTAAACATAAACATAAGAATAATTGCATCCCCTCCTATCTCCCGTGCCAATGTGGTTCCAACCACAGCCAGTCTAGAGGATGACCCCCTCGCCCCGGCACTATGAGCGTTTGGGGCCCACTTTGGGCACGGGGCTGTATGAATTTGTCACTGTTCCTTGAGGACAACTTGGACGTACAAACATGACATTATAAACTATGTCACTTTAAATCGTCTAAACACGGGACCTGACTTCAGGGTAGAAATGTTGTCATCTGTTTTTCCGATTGGTCACTTGAGGGCTTGCTCGGCCTGCCTGCAGGGGCCCAGCACTTCCCTCTGAGCGCTGTCACTCGATTCTGTCCTTGTTCAGTGGGGTGACCGGGGAAACACCGTCTCGCACGGTCTAAGGGTCAGTTTCTCGGGATACAGGGATCCCTGCCTCGACCACGACATACCCTTGGGCTTCCAAGCTCTTAGTTCACACAGGCTCGGGCGGGGTCCCCACATATGACTCTGGTTCCAGACTCTTAGTTCACACCAACTCGGGCAGGGTCCCCACGTGTGACTCTGGTGTGAGGGGGCTGTACCAGGGCCATGTCCAGCTTTAGACTATTTTCTTTTTTCAAAGCACTTTTGTGATTAAAAAAAAATTTTTTTAAGTTTATTTATTTATTTTGAGGGAGAGGGAGAGAGAGAGAATCCTAAGAAGGCTCTGAGCTGTCAGCACAGAGCCCGACACGGGGCTCGATCCCACGAAACATGAGATCATGACCTGAGCCGAAGTCAAGAGTCGGACGCTTCACCGACTGAGCCGCCCAGGCACCCCCAGCTTTAGGCTCTTAAACCGTCAGGCCTTGGTGTTGAGCCCGGTCCTATGAACAGCCACTTTCCTCACAGGGGGTTCCCTCTCGGGACCCCCAGTGTTCCTTCCTGTTGATGGATCTCTGTTAGAACCTTCTCAGTCTTTCACGGAGGGCTTGATTAATATTGAACAATGTAAACAAGAATTCAAATCCCAGTCCCTTTCCTTCCAGGTAGTGTCTTGGGCCCTTTAGGCAAATCTCCCCCCTTCCTCCTCATCCGCCGGTCTGCACACCACGGGAGTATTGGGGTGTGGCAGAGCCTTGGTGGGGCCTCCAAAGGGTGCCGGAGAGGGGACGCTCAAAGCTCAGAGAAGAGTCCTGGAAGGTTTGCTCCCGGGGAGCTGCGTCCATTCAGAGAGAAAAAGCTGCGGGTTATTTTGCCGCCTCTCTTCCCTCCGCTTCCTGCGCCCCCGTCTCTGGCAGACGTCCCCAAGCTGAGCCCAAAGAGTCTGTGCGAATTTCTGTGCTCTCAGAGCGCTCTTAAGTCACGATGCCCTTCAAGGAGCGGTTGGTTTTGGTCGTTGAAAAAACTCTTTGCAGGGGCGCCTGGGTGGCTCAGTCGGTTAAGCGTCCGACTTCGGCTCAGGTCACGATCTCGCGGTCCGTGAGTTCGAGCCCCGCGTCAGGCTCTGGGCTGACGGCTCGGAGCCTGGAGCCTGCTTCTGATTCTGTGTCTCCTTCTCTCTCTGCCCTTCCCCCGTTCATGCTCTGTCTCTCTCTGTCTCAAAAATAAATAAATGTTAAAAAAAAAAAATTAAAAAAAGAAAGAAAAAACTCTTTGCCAAACTATATACTTCTCCCCACAGCTTGCTTTTCTCCCTTAAGAGACGTTGCTCGCAGAAACTTCTGGGGCTCACTGGTGATTCACCCGACGCGTTCCTTCGAACAGCTGTGTGGTGCTCCACTGTCACGGGCGTACGGCTGTTTCCGGTTTGGGGGCACACGACCGACGCTACGAAGGGTGCGTTTGTGCTTACGTCTTCATGCCCTCGGTGGTTCTATTTCTGTGAATCGGAGTCCAAGAGAAAGGTGCAAAGAATAAAAGACCACAAAACAAGAATAAGATAAAACAAACAGGATGAAAACAACAAAGCCGAGTGTCTACTTGCCTGGCGGTGGAATACACCAGGGGACACACGGGCTGAATCGTCCACGGACGGGGATAATCAGGAATTTTTCAGGGCTGGGAAGGGGGCGTTTGTAACGTGTACGTGAATTCACAGTTGAAAGCTTGTCCCTGGAGAGGCTATTCCTGGCCATCAAAAATCTTCAGCTGGAGAGCAACAGTTTATTTCTGCCGTCTGCGGGGCAAGTGCTGGCCGGAGCCCTTTCCCGTGGGGACCCGGGGCTCTTTGTGATCTTACGGGGAGCCGGTGCCTCCGACAGGTGGAGGCAGGGTGTAGGTCAGAGCGCAGTGCGCCAGGAAGAAGGCCGCGAAGGCGACAGAGGGGGTCGTAGCTGGAGATGGGGGCCCCGGGGACGCAGTGGGAGGGAGGTGTTGAGGTGCAGGAAAATGGGATACAGGTGATGAGGGCAGACCCCGAGGGGGCAGGTGAAGTCCAGGAAGCGTATGGAACACCCGGCCATAGATTCCGCGCACCGACAGCGGGCAGGGCAGCGTCTCAGATACCACGGCGGTTTGTGGCCCTCTGGAGGGCCACACACAGGTCCACAGATACATTAAAGCGCTAAGATTTCAACCAGGAGGGGCAGAAAGCAATTGAGAAACCAGTGTCTTAAAGGTTTCGTAAGGGGGTGATAGGAAAGCGTGGCTCAGGGGTGTGATTTCCTTAGCAGTGCTCCCTGCTTGGCTGCTAGGCACCCACACGAAAATAGAAGGTTGGAATCCTCCGGAACGTTAACGGCCGGAACGGGAACCCCGAGGCTCTGTCAGAGGCTGATACGGCCCCCCCCCTCGTTCTTATCTCCCCAGCGTCGCTGGCGGAGCAGGCGCGGACACCGGGCCTGTCGTCGAGTGTCGTCAGCTTGCATGTCAAGCAGACACGGTGTCAGGAGGGGCCTCCCGGATCTACCCCCGTGAGGCTGGCGTCTCGGGACTGCTCGGATGACTCATGCCACAGCGGGCGCTTCTCAGCATTTCTGGAAGGAGGCTGAGAGGTGCACCCCGGGCCCTCTCCCCAGCCCCCACCGCCGCCCTCTGTTTCTTGGAGAGCCAGCCTCGGATCCCTGGCTTATCTTGGCAGGACTGCACGGGAAGGCCACCCCCGCGGCACCTTGAGCCTCCCACTCCATCCTGGAGAGGACACCCCAGGGGCCACACAAACTTTACACCTTCTCTGGGAGCCCTGCCTACGACCCTTCACCATCCCACCCGTTGACCTTCCTCTTCGGCCCGGTGTTTGTCTTGTCACCCTACGTTAGTGACATTTCTTACTCACCCCGGCTTCCAGATGGCTTCTGCGTCTTGCCTGATGGTCTCTGTTCTGCCCTGTGCTGACTGTCGGGTGGTCCGTGAGACAGACTCGTACTGAAGGTTTGAAAGGGTGACAGCCAGGGCAGGGGCTAGGGGGAGGGAAGTGAGGCACTCCCCTTGGGCATGACATTTCAGGGGGTCCCCCAAAACTCAGTAATCGAGATAGAAACTATTTTGGGCGCCTGGGTGGCTCAGTCGATCAAGCGTCCCACTCTTGATCTCGGCTCAGGTCATGATCTCCTGGTTTGTGGGTTCGAGCCCCACGTTGGGCTGTGCAGTGACAGAGTGGAGCCTGCTTGGGATTCTCTCTGCCCCTCCCCCACTTGTGCATGCACGCTCCCCCCCCCCCCACCGTCTCAAAATAAGTAAATAAACTTAAACATGTTTTTAAAAAAGATGGAAAATATTTTGATGCAGTATTTTAAAAAAATCAAAATGAATGCAAAGAAAAATCTAGGATGAACAAGATACCAAAACGTAAAATAAATCCAGGATCAGTTGTAAGACTTAACGTTAGCCATCTGTATTCTTAACATTTTTTGCAATCGCTCCTTCCACCAGAGATTTCTCTCTGGCCGACCTGACCCTCGGGACCCCCAGACCCAGCCCACAGGGGCCTTGCTGTAGAAAGTTTTTACTTTCTCTCATTTCTGTTTATTCGCAGACCCTCTCACCCCCTCTCCCCACCTCCACCCTCCCCTCAGCAGTGACATACTTGAGGAAAGGCCGTATTTTCCTTATTATGTAAACAACTTATTTGTCACAAGTATCGTCTCTTCAACCTCTGCTCTGCCTCCTGGCTTTCTGAAACCAAGATGGCTCTTCAAGGTGTTTTGTAAATAATAAGCCATCTGCTACTTTAGCCACAAGAACAAGTGATTTCCCAAGGTTAAATTCTCAAGCATGTTGCCTTTCCCACAAATGTCTGTAAATTGAGGGAAGCAAAGATTGACTCTCTTAAGATTCATACGTGGCCAAAGAACTGTTCTCTCATCCCCAGAGAACAGTTGGCTACAATCAAGGGGTGTGTGTGTGTGTGTGTGTGTGTGTTTGATGAAAGTAAGAGAAAGCAAGATGGATATACACAGTTAACCCTACAAGACTCTGACAAGTAGATATTATTACCCCTGTTTTATAAACTAAGGCTCAAAGAGGGGAAGGGCTGTCCCGAAAGTCACACATGTCACAAGCAGGTGATCAATGTTGCAACAGTCTCCGTTGCCTTAACTGGGGCTGCCCTTAGGGCGTGCAGGGTCTCACGCAAATAACTCTTTGCGGGCCTCCTGCCTGTATAAATGGCTTGATTGATGTGGAGAAAGGGAACCCTCCTGCACTGTCTACGGCAGTGCAAACTGGTGCAGCCACTGTGAAAAACGGTATGGAGCTTCCTCAAAAAGTTAACAATAGAACTACCCTACGACCCAGCAATTGCAGTGCGAGGTATTTTACCTGTGGGTACAAAGATGCCGAGTTGAGGGGTTATATGTGCTCTGATGTTTATAGCAGCATTGTCAACAATAGCCAAATTATGGAAAGAGCCCAAATGTCCATGGACTGACGAATGGATAGAGAAGATGTACACACGCGCGCACACACACACACACACACACACACACACACACACACAGGAATATTACTCAGCCATAAAAAATGAGCCTTGCCATTTGCAACACATGGATGGATCTAGAGTGTATCGTGTTCAGCAAAATGAGTCAGTCAGAGAAAGACAAATACCAAATGATTTCACTCATTTGTGGAATTTAGAAAACAAAACAGATGCACACAGGGGAAAAATAGAGAGTCAAATCATAAAACAGACTCTTAACTATAGAGAACAAACGGAGGGTCGCTGGAGGGGTGGTGGGTGGGGGGATGGGCTAAATGGGGGAAGGGCATTAAGGAGGGCGCTTGGGGTGAGCACTGGGTGTTGTATGTAAGTGACGAGTCACTAAATTCTACTCCTGAAACTAATACTACACCATGTGTTAACTAGAATTTAAATAGAAACTCAAAAAAAATTTTTAAAAAATGCATTATGGAATTCATGGGTGCATGGTGATTTATCAGTGGAGACACGGAGTACTGGTTAGTGAGGAAGTACTTACGTATTTATTTATCATGCATCTACTGCACAAGGAGTGTGGCATGAACATTTGCTCCAGTGGCTTTCTGAGAAGGAGTGCTTAAGAGGTACATTTTTTCTGAGATCTTGCATATTTGAAAATGTCTTGGGGCGCCTGGGTGGCGCAGTCGGTTAAGCGTCCGACTTCAGCCAGGTCACGATCTCACGGTCCGTGAGTTCGAGCCCCGCGTCAGGCTCTGGGCTGATGGCTCGGAGCCTGGAGCCTGCTTCCGATTCTGCGTCTCCCTCTCTCTCTGCCCCTCCCCCGTTCATGCTATGTCTCTCTCTGTCCCAAAAATAAATAAAAAAAAAAAAAAACGTTGAAAATGTCTTTATTCAACTCACATTTGCTTGGTAATTTGCCTAGGCCTAGAATCCTGGATGGGAAATTAACTGCCCTCAGAATTTTGAAACTATTTTTGTGAGTGTAAGGATAGACTAATTTCCATAACAAAGAATTCTCCGAATACAGTGACTTAAACATCCAGCGAATAGTCCACATATCACTTCTTTTTCTCTACTCTGAGGTTTCCTCAACTTCATCTCTGCTTTTTTTCTATTAAATTAAAAATATTTCTGGGGCGCCTGGGTGGCGCAGTCGGTTAAGCGTCCGACTTCAGCCAGGTCACGATCTCGCGGTCTGTGAGTTCGAGCCCCGCGTCAGGCTCTGGGCTGATGGCTCGGAGCTTGGAGCCTGTTTCCAATTCTGTGTGTCTCCCTCTCTCTCTGCCCCTTCCCCGTTCATGCTCTGTCTCTCTCTGTCCCAAAAATAAATAAAAACCGTTGAAAAAAAAAAATTTTTTTAAAAAAAAAAATTTCTGCTAGGGCACCTGGGTGGCTCAGTCGGGAGAGCCCCCAACTTCGACTCAGGTCATGATCTCACGGTTCGTGAGTTCGCGCCCTGCATTGGGCTCACTGCTCTCAGTGCGGAGCCCGCTTCGGATCCTCTGTCCACCCCCCCGCCCCTCCCCCACTCGTGCACGCACAGGCACGCTCTCTCCCAAAAATAAATAACACATTTAAAAATAAATAAACTCCTCATTTAAAAAAATACTTCTGCTATTGAAACTTTTCTGTCTTGTTCTTTGTTACTTTCAAAAAACAGTTGGCTCCACCAAAAGCAATAAGATAGTTAGGAATAATCCTAGCCAAAGAGGTGAAAGACCTATACTCTGCAAACTATAAACACTGATGAAAGAAATTGAAGGTGACACAAAGAAATGGGAAGACATCCCGTGCTCATGGATTGGAAGAATAAATAGTGTTGAAATGACTATATTACCCAAAGCAATCTATACATTTAATGCAATCCCTATCAAAATACCAACAGAATTTTTCACGGAACTAGAACAAACAATCCTAAAATTTGTATGGAACCACAGAAGACCCCGAATGGCCCAAGCAACCTTGAAAAAGCAAAGCAAAGCTCGAGGCATCATAATTTCAGACTTTAAGATATGTTACAAAGCTGTAGTAATCAAAACAGTATGGTGCTGGCATAAAAATAGACACACAGATCAATGGAGCAGAATAAAAAGCTCAGAAATGAACCCACGGCTCTGTGGCCAATTAGTCTTTGACAAAGCAGGAAAGAATATCCAATGGGAAAAAGACTGTCTCTTCAACAAACAATGTTGGGAAAATTGGATAGCAACACGCAGAAGAATGAAACTGGACCGCTTCCTTACACCACACACAAAAATAAATTAAAAATGGATTAAAGACTTAAATGTGAGACCTGAAACCATAAAAATCCTAGAGGAGAACATAGGCAGTAACTTCTTTGATATTGGCTGTAGCAACTTCTTTCTAGGTATGTCTCCTGAGGCAAGGGAAACAAAAGCAAAAATAAACTATTGGTACTGCGTCAAAATAAAAGGCTGCACGGCAAAGGAAATGACAAGACTAAAAGGCAACCAATGGAACGGGAGAAGATATTCGCAAGTGACATATCTGGTAAATAAATCGATAAAGAACTTATAAAACAACACCAAAAGGTGGATGATGCAATTAAAAGATGGGCAGAAGACATGAATAGGCATTTTCCCAAAGACATGTAGATGGCCAACAGACACGTGAAAAGATGCCCATCATCACTCATCATCAAGGAAATGCAAGTCAAAACTATGATGAAATATCACCTCACATCTGTCAGAGTGGCTAATACCAACAACACAAGAAACAACAGGTGTTGGCAAGGGTGTGGAGAAAGGGGAACCCTTCTGCACTGTTGGGGGGAATGCAAACTGGTGCAGCCACTCTGGAAAACAGTATGGAGGTTCCACAAAGAGTTAAAAATAGAACTACCTTAGGATTCAGTAACTGCACTACTAGGTATTTACCCAAAGAATACAGAGATACTAATTCCAAGGGATGCATGCACACTGATGTTTATAGCAGCACTATCTACAATTGTCAAACTATGGAAACAGCTCAAATGCTCATCAACTGATACATGGGTAAAGATGTGGTGTGTGTATATGTGTGTATATATATACACACACAAGCACGTGCATGCACACACACATATGCATACACACACACACACACACACACACACACACACACAGGAATGTTATTCAGCCAAAAAAAAGAGTGAAATCTTGCAACAACATGGATGGACCTGGAGAGTATTATGCTAAGTGAAAGAAGTCAGAGAGAGACAAATACCATGATTTCACTTAGATGTGGAATTTAAGAAACAAAGCAAATGAGCAAGGGGAAAAAAAGAGAGAGAAACCAAGAAACAGGCTCTTAACTATACAGAACAAACTGATGGTTACCAGAAAGGAGGTGGGTGGGGGGATGGGTAAAGTAGGTGATGGGGATTAAGGAGTGAGCTTGTCGTGATGAGCACCAGGTATTGTATGGAAGTTTGCACCTGGAACTAATATTACACTGTATGTTAACTAACTGGAATTTAAATAAAAACTTAAAAAAAAAACTCACCTTGCTCTTGTTTCAAGGATGCTAAATCTCTAATATTTCTGAACATGATAATTACGGTTGAAAAAATTTCTACTCCTGCACTATTCCTGTTTTTTTTTGAGTCCCTTTCTCTTTTTAAATGTCTGGTGATCCTTGGCCTTCTCTTCGTATTTAAGACTGAGGCACTAAAAAAGGATAGTGCCTGTTGGTGGGGCTTTCAAAGGAATGAGCAGAGACCTGGCCATTGGTGTGGGACCTCCAGTATCAGTATCTTTAGGCATTTTCTAGTGGGATGCTTGGTCTCTCCAGAGACCCAACATTCCAATTTCCTGTTTGGGGTGTGTAAGCCTGGCCACTGGCATTCTTGGCAGCATTTGGAGAAAGAGGACTGGGGATGCACCATTTGGCATGTTGGCTTTCACTTAGATTTTCTGTTTTCACTAGGACACGTCCACCTGATGTCCCAGGTCCAGACTTCCCTTGCTCAGTCAGAGGATACACTTTTAGTCTTCTCCTGGGGAAGAGGAGGGAGAATTGCCTGGATGGGTTGATAAAGGAATATGGGGGCCATTTGCTTCCTTCTCATTCCAAATTTCAACCAGTTCTACTGTGCTCAGTCTCACCTGCAGCCCTAACTGCATTCATCATCAGTATTCCAGTTCCTGACACTTTCTGGGGGATCTGTGTTGATTGGCCCACCCACACCCTGTGGGCATTTGACTTTTAACTTTCTCTGGTCTGCTACATTAATTACCACTTGTCCATGTGCTTTCACCTTCCAAACTGTAGATGTCATCTCTTATCTACCCTTGCACCATCTTTCTTGGGAGAGGTCATTGAGAAGATGTGATCACAGTTCATGTGAGAGTTGGACTCAGGATATTGGGGGCTCCTTGCCCTTCCCTATGCTTGGAATGTATGCTCTCCCCACCACCCCTACAGTGGGAGCCGCTTTCAAGGACACAGCCTTCAGAGAACAGTGTGTCGTTTAGACCATCTGGATGGTTCATGTGACTGAACCCATTTATGGCTTCTTTATACAGTTTTAAGATATGGCAGGCAGGTGTAATCTGCTTGTTCTTCAGCCACCCAAGCCTTGTAAGTTAGTTGATTATTAAAACTGCCGCCTACCAATCTAGAATGATCTGCCACTTACTTCGAGCTCTCCTTGCTCTCTGCATACAGGGCCAGGTTGTGAACCAACAATCTCCAATTCCTTTTGTCATTATGCTTTTTTAAAATGTCCCTTAACTGACATTTCAGTGGAGAAAGGAATGAGAGCAGAGGAGAGGAAGAACTCCAGCCCTTCATCATTACTTAAAAGAAGATTTTTTCCTTAAATAGTGCCGCTCTTCCATTTTTTTCCCTCGTCTTTCCTTCTTGAGCTTTTGGATGGATGTTAGAACTTCTGGATTTATTCTCCATGTCCCTCAACATTTCTTCCTCACTTTATAATAAAAATGATATTTCTGGGGCGCCTGGGTGGCTCAGTCGGTTAAGTGGCCGACTTTGGCTCAGGTCACAATCTCGCGGTCCGTGAGTTCGAGCCCCGCGTCGGGCTCTGTGCTGACAGCTCAGAGCCTGGAGCCTGTTTCGGATTCTGTGTCTCCCTCTCTCTGACCCTCCCCCGTTCATGCTCTGTCTCTCTCTGTCTCAAAAATAAATAAACATTTTAAAAAAATTTGAAAATGATATTTCTGTGTTTTGTACTTTGAGAGAATTCCTTGGCTGAGTCTTCCAACTCACCAATTCGCTCTTTAGCTGTGTCTGTTCTGCCACTGAGTTGTAATCTCAACAACAGCACTTGTCTTATTCCCTACTTCTCTAATTGCTTCACTTAGAAACTCCCAGTTCCTGTTTCATGATTACCTACCCTTATCTCTCCGAAGATATTATTTATCCCTATTTGAAGTCCTATTCTAACACCTTATTAATGCCATTGCCTTGGGTTTAAGTTCTCCCAGTGTTTGAACGTGTGCCTCTCTTATGAGGTGAGAAACTTCTCAACTGCCTGCTAATTCTTTCTTTGTGTATTCCTCTTCATAGCTGATATTATCTGTTAGATTGTTGCCGTCTTAGTTTTCACAGCCCCGCTGGGGAGAGGGGCTGGTGTCACTGTCAGGGTTGTAACTCTGTATTTGTTTCCACTGAAAGTTGGAAGTGGACGGGTGTGCTTCTGGTGAGGCACAGAGTGTGATTGCTCCATATTCCGTAAGGATGGCTTCCACATGGCTCCCACACCTCGGGCACTGTTCTTGTTTCCTCCTGGGAGAAAGGAGTATATTCCTCTCTCTGTATTCCTGCTGATGTTCCAGGCTGGTATTCCCTTTCAGCCTAGTAGGACTTCTGTCTTTTAGCAAGTCCTCCCTCTCTTTCCCATGAACCATTCACTTTCTGATCTTGGAGCATCTGCAATATATTTCCTATCATGTTTATGGTTAGAATTTGGTGTGGAAAGTAGACTCCAGTTTCTATCTGTCCGCCATCTTGTAATCAGCATTGGGTATTTATTCCTTACCAAATCTCCTTGTATTGGGGACTGGAAAGATATTTTGAAACAGTCTTGCGATTCTCAAACTATGAATCAAAGAAGCAAAAGTAGTTTAACCAATATATCCTGCTTCACCAGTTGGTTACAAAATTGGGTTACATTCCTTTAAATATTTAGATTAAACGATTCTTTACCCCACCCTGGCCTGTTAGGATGTGTTGTTTTTCCTTCTCTAGGGTGCTTCCGTGATGTTAGTTAACAGTTCTGTACTACTTCCTTTGGGCCAGACATTCATCTAAGTGCTTCTTACACGTATGAACTCATTGTGATCCCAGACTCCTCGAGGAAGCTTATTAAGTTTAATGTGTCAGTACTTGTTACTCTTTTCTCGAGAACGAATCTGAAAACCTGCTCAGTCTGGAAGAGATGCCTGTGTTGTGTCTTTCGTTTTTTGTTTTTTCTTTTGTTTTGTTTTCTGACTGTGGTTGCTTTGACTGGGATATGGATTGCTGGTGGGTCCCAGGGTGTTTAATGATTATGCTCCGTATCTACTGGTAACCGATCTATTGAACACCAGTCAATGATGGTGTCCTGTCTCCCGGGACAGCGATTGGCCGAGAGGTGGACGCGTGGCCCGGGATGGGCTAATCGGCACCAATGAGGCTTCCTTCTGAGGCTTCGATGGAACTAGAAAGAATAGAGTCTTTGTGTTTCCACGGTGGCCGCCAAGCGTGTAGGCCATGGGCGTGTTGACTTCAGCGCCCTCCACTTGGAGAAAGCCTGCCTGTCAGAGAATAAGGCCGACATAGAGGAAAGCAAAGCTGGGTCACAGACAAGAGAGACTGAATCCTGATGAGATCGTTTGAACGCTTTGATCCCGCCACATCTGAGGTCAGACCACTTCTGGCTGTTTAAATCATAGGAACCAATAAGTGTCTTTTCTTGTTTAAAAGCCGCTTTGAATTGACTTTCTGTTACATGTGAACAAAGGATCCTGGATAACGCAAGTGGCAGGCACTGAGTGGCACGGTCTCTAGGCTGGGGCGCGGGGGCCCCCCTGTGGTCCAGGCCCAAGAAATAGCACCTTGAAACGGTGACCCAGCGTTCTCCCCGGACAGCCCAGGACCTGTCTGAGTGTGGATGTGGAGTGAATTTCTTCCTGCCTTCCTGGGGTCCTTTTCCAGATGGCTCTCTTCTCATAATTGCTGGGTGCTGCTCTCAGGGGCAGGAACTTGGCATCCCCTGGCTTTTTTTTTCACATTTCTAGAACCTCTCTAGGTGAGTCAGGTAATTTCAGGGGCACTTGCGTTTGGGTCTGGGAAAACTGTTTGCCCAGCGATCGACCTTACATTTTCACGTTGACTCACTACTTAATGTTTCCTCCCCCCGCCCCCCCCCCCCCAATATGTAGTCTGAAATAGGGATCGTCTTTTTTTTCTGAAGCATTGTTTTCTGGGGAGTTGACTTTTGTCCTGGTGCCTGCCCTCAAGCTTCAGAGGAGTGGAAAGACAGTTCTGTCCATCAGCTCTCCTAGAAGACGTACTTTAAAGTAGGTCACCTTGATCTGACCTCTCCAGTTCTGTTCGTATTTGTTCACAGACAATAACATCACCAGACAGCACCTGTCTACTGACCAACTAGTTTATGTTAACTTTATAGTAACATTTGATAGCTTTTCCATTGTGTCTGGCATCCGGAAGCGTTTTTGTGAGCACTGGCAGTAATTAACCAATATTTTTTTTTTTTGGGGGGGGGTGTTGTTTTGGGTACAATTTTCCAAACCCCCCTCCCACAAATCCACTCTAAAGCATTCATCTGTGAGCAATGGGGTGTATGCCTAGCATCAAAAAATGGCAGGTGGAGCCACTGACCTTCCTTAAGGTTTCACTGATGTGTGTTCCAGAAACGTCACAACTCCTGCTCAGGTCACAGTGTGTCCCCGACGTTAAAAAAAAAAAAAAAAAAAATTCAGTGATTAATCTACAAAGGAAGAGTTTTTGTTTTTATTCTCATAGACTTTTCATTTGAAAATAGTTTCCGGTTTACAGAAAAATTACAAAGACCGCGCAGAGACCCTGTCAGCAGTAGTTTGAAACTTGTTTGAAGATCCTTAGGTCGGGAGTTTCCTCCGGAGGTATTCGGTGGTGACCCTGTACGTTTGTATACTGGCCGAGTAGAGTATTTCGAGCAATAGCAGGATCTCAGTCTCTTCTAATCTGAGTGGATTATATCAAGAAACCTTCATCTTGAAGAATCGTTTTGCCCTCATATTTGCAACGTGGTCACCTTCTGGTTGCCGGTGGGATGCACTTGTACGTGGTCTGTGAAGTTGTCGATCGACACCTGTAGACCCTTAAGCTTCTACGTGTCAGGCTTTGAGGATAGCAGGAGGGTATACCGTTCATGAGCATTACTTTGGGGGGTACCTGCAGACAAAGTATGTTAGCAAGGCTTCTGTGTACACGCGGGGGTATTACAGTTGGATTGGACTTTCTCAGCCATTTTATGGATGGCCGGGTATGCCATATTCTATAACAAAAAGGTACAATTAAATATCTTTTTTCTTTTTCATGAAATTAGGTGACTTGCTGATTTTTCTGTTTTATTGTGAAGTTATTTTATTTTATTTTATTTTATTTTATTTTATTTTATTTTTTAATGTTTATTTTTGAGAGAGAGACAGACAGAGACAGAGACAGAGTGTGTGTTGGGGAGGGGTAGAGAGAGAGAGAGAGAGACACAGAATCCGAAGCAGGCTCCAGGCTCTGAGCTGTCAGCACAGAGCCTGACTCGGGGCTTGAGCCAACGAACCGTGAGAGCATGACCTGAGCCAAAGTTGGGTGCTTAGCCGACGGAGTCACCCAGGCGCCCCTAAAAAAATTTTTTTTAATGTTTATTTATTTTTGAGAGACACAGAGAGAGAGAGGACGCAAGCAGAGGAGAGGCAGAGAGAGAGAGAGAGAGAGAGAGACATAGAATCGGAAGCAGGCTCCGGGCTCCGAACTGTCAGCGCAGAGCCCGACGCGGGGCTCGAACCCACGAACCGTGAGATCATGACCGAGCCGAAGTCGGATGCTGAACCACTGAGCCACTCAGGTGCCCCTATTGTAAAGTAATTTTTTTTTTTTAAATTTTTTTTTTCAACGTTTTTTATTTATTTTTGGGACAGAGAGAGACAGAGCATGAACGGGGGAGGGGCAGAGAGAGAGGGAGACACAGAATCGGAAACAGGCTCCAGGCTCCGAGCTGTCAGCACAGAGCCCGACGCGGGGCTCGAACTCACGGACCGCGAGATCGTGACCTGGCTGAAGTCGGCCGCTTAACCGACTGCGCCACCCAGGCGCCCCTATTGTAAAGTAATTTTAAATCAGCTTTGGTGAGGTATAGTCTGTGTACGATAAAATGCATTTATGGTACGTGCGCATGAGTTTTGACAGATTTATACACCTTTATATCTACGGCCATGTAAATATATGGAATATTTTCATTACCCCAAAATGTTTCTTTGTGCCTCATGCCAGTCACCCTCCCTAACCCTAGGCAACAACTGATTTGCTTCCTGTCACCATAGATTAGATTCGTGTTATCCAGGGTTATGCATAAGTGGAATCAGATATCATATACTCTTGTATCCACCCAGCGTAACGTCTGAGTGATTTGTCCACTGTATTCTGGGTATCAGTTCATTCCTTTAAAAAGACTTTTTATTTTGAAATATTCATGGATTCACAAGAAACTGCAAAGGTAGGACAAAGAGGTCCCATGTACACATTACACACTAAGGTTAACTGTAGGACAGTTTCAAAATCGACCCTGGCACGATGGGTGTTTGTAGTTCTGTGCCACCCTGTCACACATGTAGATTTCTGCGGCCACCAATGCAGGTAAGCTACAGGACTCTTCCGTGGCCCCAAAGCTCTCCCTGCTTTCACCCTCTCCCTCCCCCCTCACCATCCCTAACCCCTGGCAACTGCTAATCTGTTCACCATCTCTATAACTGTGTCATTTCTAGAATGTTCTGTAAATGGAATCATACAGGGGCACCTGGGTGGCTCAGTCGGTTAAGCGTCCGACTTCGGCTCAGGTCACAGTCTCACAGTTCGTGGGTTCCAGACTCAGGTCATGATCTCATAGTTCGTGAGTTCGAGCCCCGCGTCGGCCTCTGTGCGGACAGCTCAGAGCCTGGAGCCTGCTTCGGATTCTGTGTCTCCGTCTCTCTCCGTCCCTCCCACGCTTGCATTCTCTCTCTCTCTCAAAAATAAATAGATAAACATTAAAACATTTAAATGGAATCATACAATATATGACCTTTTGAGATTGGCTGTTTTTCACTCAACGTAATGCTGTTGTGGCATGGGTTTTAATCCACGCTGCCAATCCAGTTGGCCCCTTCTGACTTGGGGAGTGGGGTGGGGAGTGGCACCCTATGATCACCAGGTGCAGATGGAGGTCTAGGATCCCCACGTGGTCTCCCCTGACATCTTGGAAGGGTGGCCTCATCAACACCAAGTGGCGATAAAAGTCCCAGCTCTCTGCCCATTTTTCTCTGATGGCACACCAGCAGGGGGACATTAGAGGTGCCTTGTTATAGCAGAGAAGAGCAGCGGTCCAGGCTGTCCATTCAGCATTTGCTGATGCAGGTGTGGATGGGGTTCTGGTTCTTTCCATGGTGTTTGGCGGGCAGAGAGCAATTGTGTCTAAAGGTCTTTCAAACTAGCAAGACTTTTTCTTCTCCTTCTCTTTCTCCTTCTCCTCCTTCTCCTTCTCCTTCTCCTTCTCCTTCTCCTTCTTCTCCTTCCCCTTCCCCTTCCCCTCCCCCTCCCCCCCTTCTCCTTCTTCTTCCTTTGACCAGAGAAATTTCTTGGGATGTTTGTTTGTTTGTTTGTACCTGTTGGTGTTCCCAGGTTGGCATCCCCTCCGGCATCCGACCCAGATACGTGAGGCAAAACCCCCCGGAACTCACCACCCTGTCATTTCTGAGGTCCCAAGGTCCCTAGCCAGTCTGTCTTCTTACCTGTACCTTTTACAGTCTTCTTATGTTTGTCTTCTGTGTAACGTTCTCAGTGTTTAGCTGTACTTAGTGGGAAGTACAGGGAGAAGTATAATCTATTCATTTTCAGTTCATCGCTTGATTTTTTTGCTGAGTAATGTTCCATTGTATAGAAATACCCACGATCTGTTTATCTAATAACCTGTTGATGCAACTCAGATTGTTTCTAGTTCTTGGTTTTATGGATAATGCTGCTTTGAACGTGATTTACTGCTTCTGTTAACATACATCGCCAGGTCTTTGTGTGGACATATGTTTTCATTTCTCGGGATAAACACCTCAGGGCAGAATTGCTGAGTCATACGGTAATTGTATGTTTAACTTTACAAGAAACCGTCCAACTGTTTTCCAAAGCAGTTGTGCCATTTTACTTTCCCACCCGCCAGCCTCCAGTTGGTATTGACAGTCTTTTAAATTTTAGGCATTCTGGTTTTAATTTGCATTCCCCTGGTGACTGACGGTGATGAAAATCTTCTCATGTGCTCATTTGCCGTTCGCAGATCTTCTTTGGGAATATGTCTGTTAAAATCTTCGGCCCATTTTGTTTTATTGAGTTGTTTGTCTCCTTATTATGGAGTTGTAAAAGTTCTTTATGTTCTGGATGCAATTCTTTTATTAGATATATGCCTTACAAATATTTGCTCCCAGCCTGTGGCTTGGCTTTTCATGGTCTTAACAGGGTCTTTTGAAGACGGCAAGTTTCTAATTTTGATGAAGTCTGGTTTAGCAATTTTTTTTTTTCCTTTGGTAGCTGATACTCTTTTGTCCTATGAAAACTTCACCCAAACCAAAGTTTAAAAAAATGTCTTGTGTTTTTGTATAAAAGTATTATAGTTTCAGGGGTGCCTGGGTGGCTCAGTCAGTTAAGTGTCTGACCAGCTTCGGCTCAGGTCATGATCTCGCGGTCCATGGGTTCGAGCCCCGGGTCGGGCTCTGTGCTGCCAGCTCAGGGCCTGGAGCCCGCTTCGGATTCTGTGTCTCCCTCTCTCTCTGCCCCTTCCCCCGCTCATGCTCACTCTCTCTCTCTCAAAAATAAACATAAAAAAAAAAAAAAAAAAAAAGAGCAGTCTCAGGACAGTTAAAAATAAAGAGCGTGGACTGTTGGGCCAGACCACCAGCATTTGCCCCAGCGTTACTAGACGTGGGACTTTAGGAAACGTATATCATCTCCTTTGTGCTTTACTTTCTTCCCTTGTAAAATTGTAAAAATAACAGCGCCTCCACTATGATTGGGGGTGGGGATTAAAAGTCAGTATATGTGAAATGAGTGAATAGTGGTCGTAGGTGGTGGAGAAATGCCTGATGCTCCTATTATTGTTACGGCCCGTCGTCTACCAGGAGCAGCTGTGTGGTGACCACGAAAATAAAATGCAGAAGAATTCTGACTGAGGTCTAGAGGCACAGAGACAGAGGGGTCAGGGAAGTCTCCAGAGGGGAGTTTATATTTGGGTTGACTCTTGAAGAATGAACATAGCTCGCCGGCTGTGTAAGGAGAAAGGAGCATCCTTGGCAGAGGGAAGTCCAAGTACAAAGGCAGAGAACTGATGACCTGATGTGCTTGTGCTACACAGAAAATGGTCTGTGGGGCCGGAGTGTAGAATTCATGGGGGAAGATGGTCGGAGGGTGCCACGGGGGTGCCGTTGGAAGGGAAGGCAGGGGCCACATTACCATGAACTCCTCCGTGTAGTGAAAGCCATACAAGAAAAGGCACGACCCGTGTTGAACCTGCTCATTGAACTTTGGGAGGGGATGATACCGACGAAGACGGTGAGGGTTTTCTTTTTTCTTCTATCTGAACGTGACTTTAGACTTGGGTTGACCCACAAGCAGTGGGAGAGCGTATATATCAGAGGAGCTAAGAGTAGAAGTGTCAGGAAAGGTATGTGTGGTGGCACCGTGGGGGACAGGCAGTGGCAAGAGTGACCGTGTCTGCTGGGCCGTTTCTCCGTTCCCCTAATGTTGACTGAGTGTCTGCTCTGTGGATTCCCAGATCTCGAGGGCACAGAGCGAACAGAGAGACAAAACCCCTCTCTTAACTCTGTCATCCACTGTCCATCGACTATATCACAGGTATTTTTTTCTGAGTATTTTGAGGCACATCCCAGACACCATATCATTTCCCCTGTAAATATTTCCTGTGTCTCTCTTACTGATGAGGATTTTAGAAAACAGCTGCCATGTTATTATCACACCATCATTTCTCACGTCGTGCTATGAGATCGCGTCGTACTCTCTCACAGTCAGTGCGCACCCGCATTTCTCCCAGTGTTTCAAAAATGTCTTTTTAAAGGTTGGTTTCTTTGAATCCAGGTCCAGGCAAGGGCCGCCATAGTATTTGGTTGACCTGTCTCTCCTACTCACCTCTAGCTGGTCTCCATAGACCCTTGTAACCTCTCATGTCCCTGGAAATTTTTGTATTTTTAAATTATCGTATGGTAAAACTCACTTTTTGGTGTGCAATTCTATTTTTTTAGATCATTTTTTAAACTATTTATTTATTTATTTAGAGTGCGAGCAGGGGAAGGGCAGAGAGTAAGGGAGAGAGAGGATCCCAAGCAGGCTCGAACCCATGACCCTGGGATCATGACCTGAGCCAAAATCAAGAGTCAGACGCTCAACCGAGTAAGCCACCCAGGCGCCCCTACGATTCTATGTTAACCTTCGTGTAGATTCGTGTAACTCGTACCTCAATCGGGACACAGAGCAATTTATTCACCCCACCCCCACCCCACCAAAAACTCTGCAGCACTGTCCCTCTTAAGTCACACCTTCTGTGCCATTGTATTTGTTGGAAAATTGAGTCACTTGCTCTGTAGACTATGTCACCTGCTGGGTTTGACCGACAGCGTTTTCGCAATGTGGCTTAGCACGTTTCTGTCTTTCCCCTGCTTTCTGTAAGCTGGTAGGAGATCTAGAGGTTTGATTAGATTTGGGTCCAGTTTTGTTTTCTTCTCTTTTGATAAGAATACTTACAGACAGGGCTGTGGGTTTCCTATCGCATCACATCAGAAGGAACGTAGTATTTGGTTGAATCACTTCTGGCGGTGCTGAAATTCATCACTGGGTTCATGTCTCAGCTGGATCCCTCCGTCGGAGCGCGCCCCGTCGGCCCCTCACCTGGTGACTTTCCGAGCTGTTCGTGGCCACCAGCTCGAGCTATAACTTCATTAGGGATTACAAAGTGGTGATTTTTTAGTTCTGTCGTTTCTTTTGCAAGTATCGATTTTATTCTATTCTGATATACATTTAACAGAAGGGAAGGATCAACCAGGAAGAGACTGTGCAGTCATTTCGTTAAGGAGGTGGTGGCCCCGTGTCACCTGGGTGGCTCAGTCGGTTGAACGTCCGACTTCGGCTCAGGTCAGACTCCGAAGCAGGCTCCAGGCTCTGAGCCGTCAGCACAGAGCCTGATGTGGGGCTCAAACTCACGAACCACGAGATCGTGACCTGAGCTGAAGTCAGATGATAAACCGACCAAGTCACCCAGGCGCCCTTAGACTGGACCTTTTAATATCTAAAATTGTCATTGTTCTAACAGCCAAAGTGACACAGGAAGCTATGAGATCTTAGAGGCTAATTCTGCAGATCTCTTCAGTTTGTGCAAATTCACTGAGCGTATACACATATATGCACTTTTCTGTATGCATCTTCAATTTCAGTAAAAATTTATAAGAAAGCTGCAGATTGTAATATAATTCAGACATACAGAAGGGAGATCTCGCACAGATTTGAGGACAGTGGAGAATTAAAAATAGAGATTTTAAGGGGCTCCTGGGTGGCTCAGTCGGTTAAGCATTGACTTCAGCTCAAGTCATGATCTCACAGTTCGTGGGTTCGAGCCCCACGTCGGGCTCTGTGCTGAAAGCTCGGAGCCTGAGCCTGCTTCGGATTCTGTGTCTTCCTCTCTCTCTGCCCCTCCCCTGCTCTTTCTCTCTCTCTCTCAAAAATAAATAAAGATCCAAAAATTTTTTTAAAAAATAGAGATTTTAGGATTGTGTGCTACTGAGTCCTGCCCATTTATGCCAGCGACAGGCTATTTATTATCTGACCCTCTGTTGTGTCCACAGTCCGCTGTAGCCAGGGGAACACAGTATGTGTGCCTTGCTGGGAAATTCCATCATGAAATCAATGAAAGGTTTCAACCTGGGGAGTGCCATTTCGGAACATTCCCTACGGTGGCCGGGCCAGCGGATTGGAGGAGGCCATTGGAGTTTGGCAGGAGTTTCGCACGGTCAAGAGGCTGTGACACAAGTTCCGGTCGGGGAAGAGCAGTGCACAGGCTGGCGGGGGGGGGGGGGGGGGGTAGGTCACACATACACCTGCAGCCCAGCCTCTCCCCCGAGGACGCCCGCACGCAACTGCCTGCTGTCTATCAACTCCAGTATTAAGCACCTCACCCTCACCACGTCCAACCCGGGCTCATGATATTCCAGCGTCCTACTCCGATGGGTGGATCCCGCCCATCGGACATTCGGTTGTGCAAGCCAGAATCCGCAAGTTACTCTTGCCTCGTGCCTTCTCGAAGCCCTGCTAATCTTATCTGTTAAAGGTCTCCTGAGTCCTTCGTCTTCTCTGCACCCCCACAGTCCTCACCCAGTTGGAGCTGCCTAGGGGCCGGCTGCAGGCGCCCAGTTGGACCTCCTTCGCCCACCGCAACCTGCATGCGGTCCATTTACCACTCTAAGTTTCTTTAATGTTCGTTATTTTTGAGAGAGAAGACAGAGTGCGAGTGAGGGAGGGGCAGAGAGAGACAGGGAGGCACAGAATCCGAAGCGGGCTCCAGGCTCCGAGTTGTCCGCACAGAGCCCGACGCGGGGCTCGAACCCGCGAGCCGTGAGATCATGACCCGAGCCGAGGTCAGATGTGTAACCGGCTGAGCGACCCAGGCGCCCCTCATTTCCAAAGCCTTTCGATCTGTACCATCCAGGATGCTTGGGGCTGGATCCGTTCTCAAGAAGGGATTCCCAGGTGGCGGCTCCCAGGCCTTCATCCTGCTAGATGGGTGCCCGCTGCCCACACAGATGGTGTTGGAAGGCGTGGGGAAAGACGGGCCTCGGCAAGGACGGCTGTGCCAAGAGAAGACGACCCCAGACAGAATCCTGGGGGCGCTGGCTGCGCCCGGTTGCCAGACAGAGAGATAGGATGCTTGTCGCGCCCAGAGCGTGACCCGGCGTCATCCACCCCGGGGGGAGTGTCCAAATCAAGAAGTCTGCCCATTCCCCCACTTTTTTTACTTTTCCTTCTCTAAGTTTGATTTTTGTGGGGCTTGGGGGCGGAGTCACCCAAAGGAATCATCTGTTGCCTTGACCTCCTCGCCGGGTTTCTGGACATCTCCCTGCCTCTTCATCCACACAGGTGGGCCAGGAGAGGAGCCACGTTCACGCCCCGTCCCGGCTGCAGTTGACTGGTCCAGAGACAAGCACCTGGCTGACGTTTGGCCAGTCATTTCCAGGAATTGGGAAGGAAGGCTGAGACGCCGGCTCAGGCTGAGGACGTGAAGGGGACTTCCTGTGTCCCAGGCCCAGCCTCTTCCGAGCCTGCCCTTGGGCTCCGTGAGAAACGCCAGGGCCCTGGCAGTGAGCTTTCCCTTAAAATGTAAGGTGCCTTCCGTGGGCTTCTGTTACCGGGACTCAGAACAGTCCCACCTCATGACTTTCCGAGAACACGGTTTCCTTCCTCATGAGCTCCGAAGACTGCTTGACATTAGTCATAAAATTCTTTCTTCCCTCCTGGAGATTAAAATGGAGAGATGACTGACTGTACATAGAAAACCAGAAACCACCGCGTCCTGCCCTCGTTGCAGAAAAGAAACGCCACTGCGGAGGACCTTCTCTGTTGGGAGGATTCCTACTGGAACTCTCTTTGACTATAAATCCCATGTGGCTAAGCTTCTACTTTATCGCTGCTTTTTAAGAATAAGAGGGAGTTGCCCTTGAACCTGCCCCACGGTGTCTCCAGTGAGAGAACAGTTACAGTTCACACTTGGAGTGGAGTCCGGTAGCCATCACCGCTGTCTCTCATTCCTCCTGAGCCAAAGAACAATCTTCAAGAAAGGGGAACGTACAGAATACCTGAAGGTTGAGAAACAAGAGAGTTATCTTGGTTGGGGAAGGTCAAAACTCACGCGGATAGTGGCTGTCTCGTTTGAATATCTCTCAGCTCTGATTTGGCTCGGTGATATAGGGAAGAATGTTAGAGAAAGGAGCCTTGACTGGCGACTGTCCCTTTTTGTCCCCAAGCAGGTACAACTCAGGAAGAGAGGTTTCCTTGGTTTGGGCAAAGTCCTAAAAGAAGCTGGGGTTCGGGTTGGTTGTGGGACTACCTCTTGGGGGCCGAGAAGACAGTGTCAGAAGGATGGGGGAGGGGTGCTGGGACAGTCTGTCCCCCCCCCCCCCCCTTTGTTCTTCCCTTGGGAGACGGCTGAGTTCCCCTCCACGGCAGCCCACGGTTGCCTGGAGTTAAGCTGGGGTAAGTCTGACTGCAGTTTCACTGCTCTGTTTCTTGATGTCTCGTCCGTTGCATCAGATCTTAGGGGCTTGAAGATTGTGCCCTCGGGTGGTTTCAGAACGCGTCCGCAAATCCTTTGACGCTCTGTCCATTGAAAGGCTGGGCTCGCGTCTCCCCCTCACCTGAAGCCGGGTGGGTTTGTAACGCCGCGTGTGAGCAGTAGAGCGGGATGGAAACGATGTGCGAGTTCCAGGGCCAGGTCGGAAAAGATGCCGCGGCTTCCCCCTTTGCCGAACACTCGTTTCTGGAGCCCTGAGCTGCAGGGTAAGAGGTCTGAGCCCAGGCCGTAGGGAGAGGCCGTGCGGAGGTGCCAACGGTCAATAACTCCAGCAAAGGTCCCGGCAGACGGCTGTCGCCGAATGCCAGACGTGGGAGCGAAGGCACCGTCGTGTGAGTCCAGCCTCTAACGGTTGGGTCTTCCAGCTGCGGAGCCTTCCCACCTGAGGTCCCAGAGGTCACGGAGTGGAGACGGGCCTTTTCTGACGTGTCCCCACCTGAATTCCAGACCCACAGAGTCTGTGAGCAAAATAAAATGTACGTTCAAAGGCTTTACGTTTTGAGTTAACTTGGTGTGCAGTGAACCCGAAGTAATCAGAACACGGCCCCGGACCGAGCCTCCCCGCCCCTGTCCGTCACGGCTGGAGGCTCGGAGGGCAGTGGCCGAGCACCCGTGGTCTCCGCAGGCAGACTGGCTCCCAAGAAGAAAATGAACGGAGAGGTCGCGTCGAGCATTCTCATTTTATTCTTCCCATAATCACCAGCGAGATACGGCATCCCGTCGCCCCTAAGACCCGGAACCTTACAGGAATTAAGCTCCCTTCTCATCGAGGAACGTCAGAAGAGGGACCCAAGTATTCACCTCTGTCGAGAAGCGTATCTGAAAGGGCTTATTCTGCGTCCCCCGCCTCCCCCAATTATTTCAGTGCACTCTTCTTTTTTGATGTGTTGTACTGTAGTAACTTAAATTATAGTGAAGTTAAAAGAACAAGTTACTATAAAAATTTTAGTAAATGTATGTTATTTAATAATGTATGCGATATGTAATAAAAATGTTATTATGATTAAAGAATAAAAATTCTTCCGTTTGTTTTTGTTGTTTTGTTCTCTTTCATTTTAGTGGTTCTTTCGAATGTTTTGTGTTCCTTGGCCTTACGAAGCCGACTGGAAACTCTGAATACGTAGGCGAGGTTTCCAGCCGTGTGGGCCTCTCACAGGGAAACCGGAAGGCAAAAGGGCTCTGTCTTTGGGTGTACCTCCAAGTGTTAATTAGAACAAGGAGGCCTTTTCTCTGGAATAGTTTAATTCTGCAGATGAGAAGTGCCCTATCTCCTGCTTTGGAAGCGTGAACTACTTGCAAATAGGAGCAGATTGGGGAAGGCCTGGGGTCCCCATCATTCAGCGTTAAGTGTCACTCGATCTCCCGGTTGTCAGGCTGTTGGAGGGGAAAATTTTTCCCATACCCTTCGAAGGTTCTTCCAGCTGGTCTAAGAATTACATTGACATAAGACAGATGAACAGGAGAAAATCAAATTTAATGTCCTACGTATGGGAACCCCACACGTACAAGAGGTTCAAAGATGTGTAAAATGGGGTACATATGCCAAGATAATCAAGATATCTTCTCTGCCATTGGATGGGCCATTCAGATAAAATTTATCTCTGGCGATAACTCTTATTCTGGGAAAGACCCCCAGTTGAGATTCTTCTAGGTAGTTAAGGGAGGTGCTAAAGCTTCTCTTGAGCCCACAGGGTCTCCATCGGCTTCAGCTCAAAATAGTCCACATGCCAAAGGGGCACCTTTGGGGGGAACTTGTCCTGAACCCCTTCGAGACCCACAAGTCACCCCACTCCCTCTACCCTACCTGGTCACCCCAAGCCCAGAGTATCTCACTTCTTCAAAAAGTAAGCCTCTCATCTTGAAGTGGGAAAGGATGCTAGCCTGTGTATGTGGGATAGGAAGGCACTTGGTGGTCTGATCCCTTAGCACCACACTTACAAGCACCCCCCTCATGTCAGCCTCGTGTCTCACCACAGCTTTTGTGATCTCTTGGCTCTCCACGGGCTGAGCCTTTCCAGATTCTGTGGAGCTTAATTGGCTCCCTTCCCAATGGGTAGCTCTCTTTTGGTTTAGGAAGATTAAATTGGCCATCTAGTCACGGAACTCAGACTCAGAACGGTCCATCTTCAAACCTCTACGTTTCTTAGTTTATTTTACGAGGTTAGAGTAACGCCTGGTAAATCTGAGAAAACAGGATTACCAGAAGCTGGTTCTTCTGAATACAGATGCGGGATTCCTAAATAAAGTGTTAACAGAATCCAGCACTGAAAAAATCTATGCATGGTAGATGACTCAGTAAAGAAATACAAAGTAAGGGGCGCCTGGGTGGCGCAGTCGGTTAAGCGTCCGACTTCAGCCGGGTCACGATCTCGCGGTCCGTGAGTTCGAGCCCCGCGTCAGGCTCTGGGCTGATGGCTCGGAGCCCGGAGCCTGTTTCCGATTCTGTGTCTCCCTCTCTCTCTGCCCCTCCCCCGTTCATGCTCTGTCTCTCTCTGTCTCAAAAATAAATAAAAAACGTTGAAAAAGAAAATTTAAAAAAAAAAAAAAGAAATACAAAATAAAATGAGACACACTTTTGTGTGTATGTGATGAAGTTGGCAAAGATTTTAAGAAAGATACTAGCCATTGCAAGCAGTGGTAGAGGAAATAGGCACTCTCCTACGTTTCTGACATGGGACTCGATTGGCATCACCTTTCACTTTCACTGTGTGTGGCAAAAGTCTTACTATCTCACACAAGACATTAAGAAATCTGGCTATGAAGATACTCATTTCATTCTTGTTTATAGTATTGAAACATTGATAACGGTTTATCTGCCCACTAATACGGGCTTGATAGGAGAAATTAGAACCTCAGACATATAATTATGCTGAAGAATAATAGGAAAATATGATAATGATATGTTAAATGAAATCATAGGTTTAAAACAGTATGTTCCCATTTTTTTTTTTTTTTTTTTTTTTTTTTTGTATTACAAGGGATTCTTTCTGTTGCAAAATCTCAACTCAAAGTGGCTTAAGAGAAAGAAGGGGAATGTATTGATTCATAATCCTAGAAAGTCAGGGAGCATGACAATACCTTCAGGCAAGCCGGACCCATGTGCTCATGGGGCATCGCCAGGCATGTGCGTCCGTCTCCTAGTTCAGCTTTATTTTCTGTTGGTTTTACTTTCAGATCCGCTTTCCACAAGTGTGGTCAAACAAGGTGTGTTAGAGTCCTCCAGGGAAATAGAGGCAGGGAGACTCGGGAGAGCGAGCCCAGGGGCGTAGTTGAAAGGCCTCAGAGCCAGAGAGCCGAGGGTGTAGGTTCCGGGCTGGGTCTGAAGGGCTGAGACCCAGGAGTGCTGAGGTCAGGAGGTGAACGTGCCAGCCTAAGTAGTCGGGCAGAGTGAATTCACCCTTTCTCCACTTGTTTTGTTCTACTCAGGCCCTGGGCAGATTGGGCGGGGTCCATCCGCACTGGGGAGGAGCGGCTGCTTTGCTCAATCCGCCCATTCAAATGCTGATCTCTTCTGGAAACACCCTCGCAGACACACCCAGAAATTATGTTTAACCAACACATCTTGTGGCCCAGTCAAGTTGACATGTAAAATTAACCGTCACAGAGGGCCTGCCAGCAGCTCTGGGATCATGTTTGACTAACCGAACAACCTAGGGGGGAGAGAAAGGAGAGTCTTTCCTTCCAAATCATTCCAGCCCAAATCCCAGTGCTGGGTCTCTTTGGCCAGGCCTGGGCCACGTAGCCTTCTCTTCAGCTGAGAGATGGTGTGGGGCGCACCTGAACTACGTAATAATGATAGCAGCTAAAATTTATCGAGTACTAATTACATGTCGCCTGAGGAGTCGGAGTTCGAGTTCTATGGTAGATGTGTCACCCTGGGCAGTTTTGTCCCCCCACATCTGAAAAAGACTCACAGCCCGTGTCCTTGATTTGATTTCAGTCACTCCTCTTGACAACCCTACTGAAATGGATTCTATTCTCATTTTACAGATGAAGAAACTAAGGTTCAGGCAGGGTAACTGTATTATACAAAACGAAAGAATTCGCAAGTGGTGAACCCACTCATGTGGATTGAGACTGTGGGATTAGGCGGTTCCCCCCAAGAAGCATCAGATGCTCCTTCTGACATTGGAGACAGAGCCCCAAACAAAAACAAACGAAAACAAAACAAAAGAACCCCACAGAATACAGGCCTATGAAAACTCTATAAAACCATCACTAATACACTCATAAAGGCAAAAGAATATGTTGCACTCTTGTTATAAGAAGAGGGATGATGTAATCATACCTTCAAGAGAATTAAAAAAGAGCCCTTAAAGGTTAAAGCAGGAGCACAGACCGAAAAAGGTACTGTAAGGGTTGGAAGATCAGTTTGAGGAAACTCCTGAAGAAGACAAAGGGATGGAAAATAGGAGAGAAAAGATAAGCCTGGGAGGTTCAATATCTGAATAATCGAGTTCTAGAAAGAGAGAACAGAGAACATTTAGGGGAGGCAGCCATCAGTAAAACAATGAAGAAGCATTTACCGGAACTGAAGGACTTGAGGTTCCAGATTGAAAGGGTCTTTCAAATGCCCATAAAAAAGGACGAAAAGAGACCCACCAAGACACATCATCATGAAATTTTGAGACACTGGACAAAGAGATCTTAAAATCAGAGAGAGAGAGAGGGAGAGAGAGAAGGGAGAGAAACATAAAAATCACATATAAAGGATGAGCAATCAGATTTGGCTTTAAGAGAAGCCAAGAAAGAGGAAGGCATGGGACTGCTCACATAGGAATCTGACCCAGGGGAGAGGTAGAGGGGATCCTCAGGGTGAGGGTGATGGGAGAGTCCAGGGGACAGCCATGCACTAGATGCAGAAGGAAACGGTTCCGATTGAAGCACCGTGACTGCAAAGACCTAGCCGGGGCTGCCGCCATTATTACCCTGTTACCTTCACGCTAACCTTAAACCAAGGGTGAAATGCCCAGAGAGTCCAGCCCGAGGTCGTCTCCGTGCTCACCTTATTTTGACCACATGTTGGTGACATTCCTACTCATTCCCGCATGCCCCGCTGCCTGACACGCTGCATATGTCATCTAGAAATGCTGGAGGGGAAGTCGTGGCGACCAGAAAAGACAGAACGGCCTCTCCCTCTGGCCAAATACCTAAAACCTGGTCCATGCCATGGTGCTGCCACACGTCTCAGCTGTGCTGAGCCTGATGCCCAAGGTTACTCATCCCTTACTCGGTGATTTTCCCATCAAAGGCTTTTGTAAATGCTCAGGGAAGCTGAGGTCAGGCAACGGCCTGGAGACTGTTCAGTTTAGCTTCTCCCCCCAGCCTTCCTCCAGCAATGGTGGTCTTAGCCTCTCCTTATAGTCCCACATTGCAGCTCGCTGCTCCGATTTTCAAAACTTAGCAATATTTAGGGATGCGTGTGTAGGTGGAAAGCGAAAGAGGGCAAATGGGAATGGTCAACACGAAAGCCATCACAGTGGTTACTGCTGGGGGTAGAGAAGAGACTACTATTTGAGGAGGAGTAAACAGAGCTCTGGAAGGACTGGCCATTCTTTGTATCTCCAACTGGCCCGAGGACTGTCTACCCTATTATTATATTTAAATGGCACAAGTGATTTTACTTCCTCTCCTATTTGCATGGTGCATGTCACAACAAACCATTTAAAAATCAGGTGCGGTTACTCAATAAAAGGGGAGAGGAACGTGGAAAGCAGAAATAAGAGATGTTTATCCAGAATCGTTGGAAAATGAAAGGACGGGGAAAAACATTTGCATCTGGCCTCTTTGTTGCAAGGAACAGACTTGTTCAATTCAACTCAAGGAAGGAAAGGGGTTGTTTTGAGCCAACATGTGGAATGGACTGGAACGATAAAACTCGGGCAGGTTTTGACTCTCCCTAGAGGCATCCCTGGGTCTCTATCTGCTGCGTTTCCTATTGGCCATATAGTAAACCTCCCCAAAATTCATTGGTTTAAAACGACAATCACCATTTATTTATTGGCTCATGATGCTGTCATTGGGGAAGGGATTGGCAGGAATGGCTCATCTCTGCCCCACGAAGTGTTGATGGGCCAGCGTGACTGGGGCTGGAGGAGGTGGATAGCTTCACTCACGTGTCTGGTTCCCCAGCTAAGGTGCCCAGAAGAGCTAGGGGTTGGCCAGGTCAATCTTTGCAGCCAGGCTCCTTTACGTGGTGGCTCGGGGCTCCAAGAGAGGCAGATCAGGAGCTGTCAGGCCCCTTAAGCACTAGGTCTAGAACTGGCACCATGTCACCGCCACTGCATTTTGTTCTAAGCAAGTCCATTTGGTGAGGAGGAGAAACAGATTTCACCTCTTGATGGGAGAAGCGGCATGTTCTCCCATAGATGGGAAGAGTACTTGGCAGCTGTTTTTGCAAACAATTTGCCGTATCTTTTCCCCTACCCCAGAATTTTGGATCGCGTATAATTTTCATTTGCTGTTGCCTTAACTTCACTCATGATTTCCTGTCACCTCCAACTTTCCTGCTAACTAGCAAATACTTTTTGTGTTTTGGGGCTCAAATGCCTAAGAACTGCTTGGCTCGGTTCATCTTTTTGTTCCATGTGAGTGGTCAAACGTCAGAGGCCAACCTATTTTTGTCCTCAAGTTTTAGTTTGAAAAACATTAAGTCTTCAGAATAGTGGCAAGAATAATACACTGAATGGCTATACGCCCTGCACCTGGATTCACCAGTCTTAACATTTGCCACATTTGCTTGGTCATACTTTCTCTTTCTATGAGTATGTGTATGGAGTTGGTTGGAGACATCATGACATTTTACCCTGGAATATTTTAGCATATATCTCCTAAGAACAAGGCATTCTCTTACATAACCACAGTCAAATGATCACACTCATGAGATTTAACAGTTACATACAATTGTAACCTAACGTGCTACCCACATTCATATTTCCGTGGTTGCCCCAGTAATGTCTTTTATGTATGATTTTTTAATCCCTTATTGAAACTATGATGACACATAGAAATTATGTCTCCACACGTGTCTCCTCGATGTACTTTTATTTAGACAAGTTTCCTGGCTGTCTTTCATCTTTTATGACGTTGACTTTTTTGGAAAGCCTAGGCCAGTTGTTTGCACAGCGTCTTTCGACTCTGGATTTGCATAATTATTTCCTCATGGCTGGATCCAGCTTAACTCTCTGTGGTAGGAACAGGTGATGTGTGGCCAGCCAGTTGACTGGCTACTTTTGACAGTTGCTGGATCATCGTCTATCTGTGCTCACTCCCACTGTCCCTTTCCCCACTCCCCTCCCCCGTCCTATCCCAGGTTCCTTAGTCCTGAGACCTGTGGGTGAGTTTGGCCAAGAGGAGGCAATGGCGGATGACTGGAGAGTAGGAGAAAGGGAAAGACTGGAATCTTTCTCCTATTTCTGTGTTCCTGTGAGGTCTTTGTGTCTACTCCTGTGAGTCTCCTGCTCCCTCCAAACAGACCCTCCCGCGCGTTTCAGGCTCCCCGGACATCCTCCTCCTTGGTTCTGTCTCCTGGCTGGCCCCAACTTCTGTGCTCCGATAAAACCCCCCCTCTCATGCTGCCCCTTCAGCCCTGGGGAGGCAGTGTCTTCCGGCTGCTTCTAACCTCACCATCCTGTGGTTGGCCGCTCAGCTTTTCCACTTCCTGCATAACCAATTTTCTTTATTTGGAGCGAAGGGCCCAGGGTGGTGTCTGTTTTCCTGACTAAACCCTGACTAATGCCGATAGGGTGCTCATCCTTGGTCTGATCTGAGTGACGTGTGGAATGGGGTTGCATGGAATCAGCTACGGCAGCATTAGCAGTAGGGGCCCCAAGAGGGGAGATTCCTTTAGAAGGAGGAGTGAGCACAGTAGCCCCCTTCCTGTGTAGGCAAAGGTAACATCTCTGGGTGGTAGAATTTTGGATGAATTTTATAGTATTTCTTCTTCTTTTTGTGTTTACCCCAAATAACCTACATTTTCTACGATGGAAATGGATTGTTTGGGCATGGAGAAAACAATTGCCAGCATGCCACATTTGGGAAACAAGTGAACGAGAACGGTCAACACGTTGTGCGTAACAAGATCCGTCAGAAAATACGGAAGCCGCTAACCCCCAAGAAATCACTTGGTCCCTGAATCTTTTTCTCCAGTTTTACCGAGGTATAATTAACAAATAAAATTATGATATATTTAAATTTCTTAAAATTTTATTTGAGAGAGAGAGGGAGAGAGAGACAGTGCGAGTGGGGGAGGGGCAGAGAGAGAGAGGGAGAGAGGATCCCAAGCAGGCTCCATGCCGCCAGCACAGAGCCTGATGTGGGGCTTGAGCTCATGAAACCATGAGATCGTGACCTGAGGCAAAACCCAGAGTCGGACCCTTAACTAGGCGAGCCCCCCGGAGCCGCATAATTGTGATATATTTAAAGCACCCGTGATGATTTTATATACACACACTGTGAAAGATTTTCTGCAATTGGGTTGATGAACACATCCATCACCTCACATACTTACCTTTATTTATTTATTCGCTCTTAGTACAAACACTTAAGTTCTACTCTCTTAGCAGATTTCCGTGACACAATTCAATATCGTCAGCTCTAGTCACCACGTTCTCTGTCAGGTCTTCAGCCCTTACTCGTGTTATAACCAGAAGCATGTACCCTTTGCCGACCTGTCCCCTCTTGTCCCAACCCCCAGCCGCTGGCATCCACCATTCTTCTCTGTTTCTGTGAATTTGACTTTAAAAAAAAATATTTTTTTTAATTTCACATGTAAGTGATAGCAAGCAGTATTTGTCTTTCTCTGCCTGACTCCCCAAGTCTTTTAAATAAAAAATGATAGGGGTGCCTGGGTGGCTCAGTCGGCTGAGCGGCCGACTTCGGCTCAGGTCACGATCTCGCGGTCCGTGGGTTCGAGCCCCGCGTCGGGCTCTGTGCTGACAGCTCGGAGCCTGGAGCCTGCTTCCGATTCTGTGTCTCCCTCTCTCTCTCTGCTCCTCCCCCGCTCACATTCTCTCTCTCTCAAAAATAAACATTAAAAAAATTTTTTTAATAAAAAAATAAAACTGCATGAACGAAGACAGGAGCCATTGGAAATAAAATGAACTATTGGAAATGAGAAGAGCAAAAAATAAGTAAATAAAATTACAGGGTTCGTCAGGTAGGGCCGGGCTGGACCAGTCAACAAGCAGTTCTCACAGGAGAGCCTGGCAGAGAAAATTCGCTTGGCAAGTAAGAAGCCAAGACAAGCCTGCTTCTGCCTTTCATCTAATCCAGTGCAGTCTGGTGCAAAGAGTCTGGAAGAATCAAAAGACACTTTCCTAGATGCTTGACTGTTGCAATGACCGTCCACGGGTCATTGCAACAGGCTTTTGACTTCAACCTGCTGCTACCCGCCGAGGCCTGTGTTTAGCCGTGGTCTAATCACTGCTCTCTCCAGAGTGTATTCACTGGACGCCCAAGGTGCTGTGTGTAGGAAGGATAAGATCGGTAATAATGTTGCCTGAAGGGAAGCATACGGGTCAGCAAGTGAAACAAGTTGACATTTCACCACGAATCACTTATGATGACCTGTCGGTAGCGCGCATCTAACGTTGTTACACGTTTATGAATGTAGAGGAAAGTATCCCGGCAGAGTTACACCTGATTGTCTTTCCCACCCACACCGAGCAAAGAATGTGTGTCGAAGAAGATTCTGGCCCCTGGGGGTTTCCTTCTCCGCGGACAGACGGGGACAACGTGATCCGGGCTGCGCAGTCCGTAGGCTGGAAGGTTCGGAAGGTGCTGGTGTGGTTCCTGGCCGAGATCTCTTGGTTCATTCATTGTTCTATTGCCTTTACCGTCTCCCAACTTTGATCCCGAGTGAATGTCTCACTAGGGCCACATCTACTTTTTGAAAGAGGTTTCATGGAAGTTGCCCCGCTCTCATGACATCCTCCTGACGCATCAGGAAAATTTGAGCAAACTGGTCCAGAAGGAGAGGCAGAGTCCAGGACCTGAGTGCTGGGCCCGTCCTACGAGCGTCCCCAGCTAGTGCCAAAGCCCGAGAATTACATTCCGGCTCACTCTTGGTATAGCACGTTCTATGGGTGTGAGCAAATGACCTGTGTCCACCATCATGGTAGCATACAGAGTATTTTCACTGCCCCGGGAGTCGTCTGTGTGCTACTTGTTCATCCCTGCGCCCCCCAGCCCCGGCCACCCACTGATGTTTTCATTTCTCCAGAGCGTCGCCTTCCCCAGAATGTCGTATGGGTGGCGTCCTTCGGTGTGTAGCCTGCAGACTGGCTTCTTTCTCTTAGTGACACGCGGGTGAGGTTCTTCATGTCTTTTCGTGCCTTCACAGCTCATGCAGGTTTAGCACCGAACAACATCCCCTTGTCTGGTTGTGCCACTTTGTTTATCCACACTGCCGGTATGGCCTTGATGTCCGGGCTCAGGAATGTCCCCTCCACCTTCTATCCTGTCTCTCCTACATCCTGCGTCTCTAGAGCTGGAGAAAGTTTCACGAGGAGAAGTGAGACAGAGACTTTTCAGGACAGCGCTTGCTGGGGAGGGAACCAGTGAGCTGGCACGTTCGGGGAGACCTGATCTGCCGTCAGGGACTTTGAAAGAAGGGTAAAGAGGGATCCTGGCCTAAGGCACGGTGTTCCTCTCCACACGCAGGTGCACGGAGATCCAGGAATCTACCCCCCGCCCCCCCCCCCCCCCCCCCCAATGAGCTGATGATCTGATGGGCCTTGGTCTCACTGCTGCCTCCTCATGGTCTCATTTTGGGATTCCCGGGGCTCAAGGCGACCAGCCTGGGACTCACTTATGCGGGTGCACAGGCCTTGGGAAGTGGGAGGGTGGGAAAGGGATCCACCCGGAGCTAAGCGGACCTACGCGGCTCTGGGCCATTGTATTCGCACCTGCTGTGCTGCTTCGCAAGCCTGCAAGCCTTTGAACACAGCAGCCATAGAAGTTTGCAAGGAAAACCAAATCAAGTTAAAGCCTTCGTTTCTGCTGGCAAGCAGGCAGGGGCCAAGCCGTGTTGTCCAGCGCTTAGGAAGGAGGGCGTGACCTGTCCTAGAGCAAAGTCAACGTGGCTTGGGTGAAGAATACCCAGAGGCAGAGAGAATTCAGCACAAAGGGAAGGAGCCATACCAACAGGGGTGGTGACAAAGCTTCAATCATGGCGGAGGGGGGTGTGCGTGGGGGGGGTGGCCGGCAGGACGGGAAAGGGCAGACACTCCTAGGAGTGTTTGGGTGGCTGTGTCAGCAAAGTTGGAAGTGTGGGGCCGAGAGCAGGTGGGACGGGCAGGAGGGAGCCAACTTGCAGTTTCTCTTGTCTTTCCATTTCTCTTCCGTTTTCCCCCGGGGCAGATACGTCTCCATCATCCCTTTCCGTTTAATATTGCATCGTAAGCTTTTTCCGCGTCGCCAAGAGTTTTCTTGATAAACTTTGCAGTGCGGAATCTATTTTAATTGCAGAGAATTTGCAGAGGCAGTCGAGAGAGTTTGCGCACGTCCCCCACCCGATGTGTTCCCAACATTGTATCTTCTTACATCGCTGTGTCCGCGTGTCAGAACTGAGAAATGGCCATTGGTACCTTACGATTAGCCAAGCTCCAGAATTTGTGCGGATTCTTACCAGTTTTTCCCATTTATATATCCTTTGTAAATTCACGATCCAGCCCGGGACAACCACATAGAATGTTCTTGTTATGACTCCTTAGTCCCTGTGACAGCTTCTTAGCGGTTCCTTATTTGTCGTGACCTTGAGGGTTTGAGGGAGCCCTGGTTTGAAGTATTTGTAGGATGTCTCTTAAAGTGGGTTTGTCTGATATGTCCTCGTGATTAGAATGGGGTTGTATGTTTTTGGAAAGACCACCACAGAGGTGACATACCCTTCTCATCCCATCATATCAGAGGATACGTGATGTCCGTGTGATATTACTGGTGATGTGCCCTTGGTCACTCGGGTAAGGCAGCCCTAGCCAGGTTTCTCCACTGGAAGGTTACTGTTTCCCCTTTCCTGACTCTGTTCCGCGGACATCAGTCACTAGGTGCAGCCCATACTCAAAAAGAGGTGAAGGAAATATGCTCCTTTTCGTGGAGAGGGTCGTCTCTTCATAAATTATTTGGCGTCCTGTAAGCAACGTTTGTTTCTTCTCCCCAGCTATGTCTTTACGGAATCACTTATTTATATCCGGAAGTATTCTTATCTTACACTTCGGGTTACAATCTAACCCTTCATCGTTTACTTTGTTGCCGAAATTGTCGTGGCTCTGGCCATTGGTGGCCTCTTCAAGGTTGGCTCCCGTGTTCCCCGGGACACACCCCAGCCTTGTACTTACTTTTAGTTTTTAAGCACTTCTTTTCTTCTCCCACTGTGAGATGCTCCGGGCCCATCTTGCATTTCCTGTGCCCCAGCCCCAGAGTCTTGGATGGGGGGATGTTATCGGGAAGCGCGTTTCCATACCTGTTGTTCTCATTTGTCTGTTCCATTCAGTAGAGGATAACGATTGGTCCAACCATTACGAATTTTACATTTAGGAGGAATTCTTTTTCGTGGTTAAAAAAAAAAAAAATCATTTTGCAAATAAAGTAAATTTTTTCTGGGAAGTAACTTTCCAGGAGAAGAATTAGTGGGGGGGAAGGTCGTGTATATTTGTTATGTTTCTAGGTACTGACAGACACACTGCTCCCATATTATGGTACCGATGCATGCCATCTCCAAGGATTTAGAAAGGTACTAGTTCCCCTTCAATGTTTAGAATGAGTAGCAGGGTGTGGAATGAAAACTCTTCTTCCCGTCACTGTTGTTTTAATCCCCCCCCGCCCCCCACACCCCTTCCTGGAGACCATGATATTCGTTTCTTGTATATTCTTTTAGAATTTCTTTATGCACAAACAAGCGAAATGCATGCATGTGAGAGAGACCAAACTAAGCATACTGTTCTTAAAAGAAATTTTCTTTAATGTGTATTTTTGAGAGAGGCAGAGTATGGGCAGGGCAGGGGCAGATAGAGAGGGAGACGCAGACTCTGAAGCAGCCTCCAGGCTCTGAGGATACAGACGTGTTGCCCCGTAGAGGGGACTAGTCTAGTGGGGGACACAAAAACCAAAAAGTACACGCGGCGGTGTGTGTATGAAGAAACAGCTCTGCTTACGGCACCGAGGGGCATAGAGCAGGGGGAACAGAAAGGCTCCTGAGTCCGGATATCGGAGCAGGCTCCTGGTAGGTTGGCGGGGACGGAGGAGAGCCAGGGAGAGGGCGGCCGTCGCGGGCAAAGAGGCAGCAAGGGTTGCCGTGAGCTGGTGAAACTTCACGGGAATTCGTGAGCCTGGGCCGGGAGGGGACGAGGGGTGTGGTTGCAAAGAAAACGGGAGGCCCCCGAGGAGACCCCGGAGTGCTGGCGAGCTCGAGAAAGAAGGGCAGCAGAGATACGGGCGGGGGAGTGTGACAGATGCTAAGGAAGTGGAACCAGCACGACTTTCTGACTCAGCTGGTGGTCCTGGGGGGAGAGAGGAGAGCACGACGAGGGGGAGGCAGAGGAGAAGGAGAGAGAGGGGGGCGGACTGCTCCAGTACGACCCCCCGGTTCTCAGCTGGGACACCTGGGTATATGACGGCATCAGCTCCTGAATGCGGGACGCTTAGGAGAGAGGAAAGGTCGGGAAACGTGATACGCTTGGTCCTCGACCATCCCCGCTTCGTGAAGCGCCTCCGGGAACTGGAGAAGGGCCCCCCGCGGCCCCCTGCTTTGCACTGTCCCCGGTGCACAGTTAATTACTGTCCGTTGAATGACTTTCTGAATGCACGAATGGATGTTTGGTAACGGGAACACAGCGGTGAGCATCTCCCGAACCCCTCCCCTGGGAGCTTGTTGTCCGAGGGGGCGAACCATGCAGAGACAGCCAGTGAAACAGCATATTACACGAGGTTGGAAGCGAGGGCAGTTAGGACCCGGGGGAAGGAGACAGTCCTCTGGTGAGTTTTAAGGGACATATATAAGATGGAGAAAGGGAAAGACATTTCAGTAAGAAAGGAGGCTTTTTTGAGAGAGAGAGTGCATGAAATGCCAGGAGCACCAAAAGATATACATATGTTGTCCAGTGTAATTAATTTATTCACTTAAAGGATTTGATTAACTGTTGATTGGAAGGAAACAATCATAATAACCATTTTTTCCATATTTTAACAGACTTGGGACTTAAAACTTCCGACTTAGTAAAAAGTTGTTTTCTGATTTGCTGAGAGAATTTATATCTATTTTGAATGCTTTTAGTTTTATAGGAAAATTTACAGTTCGATTTTTGATGAAAAATGTCAGTGTAGGGGCGCCCGGGTGGCTCAGGTGGTTAAGTGTCCAACTCTTGCTTTCAGCTCAGGTCGTGATCTCAGGGCCATGAGATAGAGCCCTGTGTAGGGCTCTGCTGTCATAGCACGGAGCCTGCTTGGGATTCTCTCTCTGTCTCTCTCTCTCTCTCTCTCTCTCTCTCTCTCTCTGCTCTTCCCCTGCTGGCACACATGTTTCCGCATGCACGCACATGATCTCTCTCAAAATAAATAAATAAAACTTTTTAAAAAGTCAATGTAAATACACGAACAAAGAGAAATGCAACTGATGGTTTCTAATTCAGGAAAAAAGGGCAGGGAGGGTACTCTAAAAACATGGCAAATTAAGCAGAAAACAATAAGAAGCAAATAAAAGGTGCCAAAGCGTTACTCACTAGAAGATGGAGAAATGAGTCTAAATGTATCAATTTTTCCAATACATACAAAATTACCTGCAAAAAGTTAGAGATGTCCTATTGGATTATAAAAATAAAATCTATGTATATGCTATTTAGAAGAGACTTCTGGAACGACACTACACTACAGTGCTGGAAAAAAAAAAAAAAAGGATGGCGAAAGGTATGTCCTGTAAAAACTAACCAAAAAGCGTGTGGTGTAACGATTTTAACATTTTATTTTTATTTTTTTATTTTTTGAGAGACAGCGCGAGCAGGGGAGGGGCAGAGAGAGAGAGGGAGACACAGAATCGGAAGCAGGCTCCAGGCTCTGAGCTGTCAGCACAGAGCCCGATACGGAGCTCCAACTCGTGAACCACAAAATCACGACCTGAGCCGAAGCCGGATGCTCAACCGACTGAGCCATCCAGGTGCCCCTGTTATAACAATTTTAATATCATGCAAAGTAGAAGGCAAGATAGCACTAATAAGGATTAAAAAAAAAGACACCGTGTAATGCCCGGAAGAACCATCACCAAAATAATATAACAATTATAAACTTGTATAGGCTCAACAGTCAAAATATACAAGGCAAAAACTAACAAAACTGGAAGGATCAATGGGTAAATCCTTAATGTCTGTGGGAGAATTTAGGCATGCCTCTTTGAGAATCCGGTAGGTTAAAGCAGACTTAAAAATCAAAAAAGCAACCTTATCTTAACCATAGCTAGCCTCCCAAGGTCCTGGAGACCTTGCTTTTTTTTTTTTTTAAATTTTTTTTTTTATTTTTTTATTTTTTTATTTTTTTATTTAACATTTTTTTTTTATTTATTTTGGGGACAGAGAGAGACAGAGCATGAACGGGGGAGGGGCAGAGAGAGAGGGAGACACAGAATCGGAAACAGGCTCCAGGCTCCGAGCCATCAGCCCAGAGCCTGACGCGGGGCTCGAACTCACGGACCGCGAGATCGTGACCTGGCTGAAGTCGGACGCTTAACCGACTGCGCCACCCAGGCGCCCCGACCTTGCTTTTTAAATATGCACAATTCTTCAGACTTACGCTATCCCTGACCTGGACTAACTAACAACTATATAATCGGCTACTCCTCACAGTCCTGGGGCAGCTCTTTCTGCTTACAGGTCCTGTCCCTGAGCTTTAATAAAAACACCTTTTTGCTCACACGCACACACACGCACGCACGCACACACACACACACATACATGCATACATAATGCATAAATACATACATAAAATAAAAAATAAAAATAAAAATCAGTCACATAGGAGTTGATACTTCTTTAACATGGAAAAAATATATATACAAAGCCAACATCTTTCTTACCGGGGGAAAAATAGAGGCATTCCCACTAGTTATGGAGAAGGCAAAGTGGTTCATTATCGTCATTATAATTTAACAGTGTGTTGGAGATATTAGCCAGCATGGCAGGTGGAGAGGGGTGACAGAAATTTAAAGATAGGAAGAAGTAAATTTATCTTTATTTGCAGATTATATCATACGTATCTGGGGGAAAAAACTAAACGGAAAACAAAATATGAAACGGAAATTTAGCAAAGTAGCCAAATATGATATTAAACACAGAAATCAGAAGCCTTCATATAGAAAACAACACCTAGTAGGAAAAAACAAAACAAAACAATGAGAGACCACACTTACAATACCAATAAAGAAAGAAAAATTACTAGGGATAAACTGAACGAGAAATTTACAAAACCAACGTGAGAAAATTACAAAAGACTTTCCAAAGACAAAAGTCAGGCTTGACCAAGTGGAAAGACAGGTCACGCTTATGAACACAAAGATTCCACGCCATGTTAATTCTCCTTAAGTTAATTTTAAAAGGTAATGCAGTCGTAATATATGTACAGCTAATTTTGTTCTACACCTAAAAGACTGGTCATAACCTTGTTTTTGGAAGAACTAAGTAGCAAAAATACCCAGAAAATCTCTGAGAAAGGAGTGCAGTGGACCATAGTCATAGCCCAAATACTAAATACGTTGTAAAGTCTCCATCGTCAAGATTGTGTTGGCGCACGAGTAAATAAATCAATGAGACATTGTACAAATATAGAGATAGATATAAAAGCATAAGACAGATTATGTATATATACAGATTATATATATATCTACAGATTTTATATATATCTACAGATTTTATATATATATATATATATATATATATATATATATATATATATATATATACCTATATCTATATCTCATCTACCCTTGTTGTGGAAAAGGACTTTTAAATAAGTGATGTTTGAGACATTTGGATAACCATATGGAAAAAAGGCAAAATTGGAACCATTCTTCAAACCATAAAGTAGGGAAATTTCGAAATGAGTCAAGTAACTACATGTGAAAAAAAAAAGAACAACCCAGTAACCAACACCCCCCGCCCCCATAAGTGGTAATAGAAAGTGTGGGTGAATTCTTTCACAACCTGGCAGTGGGAACACTTTTGTAACCACGAATAAAACTCAGCAGCTGTAAAAAAAAGAAGATGAACTTGACTTTGTAAATACAAAACAAAATAAGCAAACGAAGCTGTTACACAGCAAAACCCCACAAATGAAGTAAAAAGACAAGTGGTAAACTGGGAAATAATTAACAACTTTTGCCACAACAGGCTATTATCTTTAATATATACGGAGCTTTTAGATTTGAGAAGAAAAATACCAGTAACCCCGTAGGAAAAAAAAAATGAGTGAAAGATATACACAGAGAGTTTATAGAAAAAGAAATTTAAATGGCCTTTAGATATAGGAAAAGGTTTTCAGTCTTGCTCATAATAAGGGAAATGCGAATCAGAATTACACCAAGGTATCATTTCTCTCCTCTCAGATTTGCAAAGATCCAAAAGCTTGGCAACACTCTGTTGGCCCTCATGCATGTTGGTGTGTAGGCAAAATGGGAATGTGGCAATATGTAGCAAAATCATCCTTGAATTTGTCTTTTGAAACCAAATCCCACTTGTAGGTATCCCCAAAGTACTGGACAAAAATGAGGAATGACGTAAGCATAAAACTGTCAATTGTAGCACTCCGTGTAATCACAGAGGACTCAGAGGAAACCCAGATATCTTCAGCAGGGGACTGGTTATAGATACGGAAATGTCAAAAGTAAAAATACAGAAAAATACAATATTAATAGCAGTAAAAAGGCTGACCTAATCTGAAGATCCACCAGGAAGATGTAGTAATTCTAGGGGCACCTGGGTGGCTCAGTCGGTTAAGCTATTAGCTTTAATACAACTTGGGCTCAGGTCACAATCTCAGTTTGTGGGTTTGAGCCCCGCATCAGGCTCTGTGCTGATGGCTCAGAGCCTGGAGTCTGCCTTGTATTCTGTGTCTCCCTCTCTCTCTCTCTGTCCCTCCCCCCGTTCCCACTCTGTCTCTCGCTCTCTCTCCAAAGTAAATAAATACTTAAAAGTGTTTTAAAAAGAAGATATAGTCATTCTCAATTTGCTTTGTACAAACTAACAACATAGTCTGAGAATAGGTAATGCAAAAATTGGCATAAGTATAATGAAAAAGAGACACGTCCTCTGTTTTACAAAGAAATTACATCACACCGATCTCAGTAACTGATTTGCATGACAGAAAATCCATGAGGTTATAGAAAATCTGAATGATGTAATTAACCAATTTGACCTAAAACACATTATGTCCAAGTGCACATAGAACATTTCCCATAATTGATCAAATAAGGGCATAAAGTAAACCGCAGTAAACTTCAAGGATTTTAAACGACGCTGAGTAACTTTTCTGACCACAATTGTCTTGTTTGAAATCAAATAATATAGTTAGAAAATCCCCAATACATGGAAATGAAGCATTATACCAAAAAAAAAAAAAAAAAATCATCAAAAAACCATGGGTCTATAAAGAAATGAAGTGAAAATTAGAAAAGCATTTTAACTAAATGTAAATGAAAATATGTATCAAAACCTGCAATTAGAACCACGTTTAAAGGAAGACTTAGAACATTAAATGAAAATAGAAAAAAAAAGCCCAGGCTCATAGCAGTCTTTTGAGCATCACCTCGTGAAGTTAGAAAAATAATAGCAAGTAAACTCAATGAAAGTAGAAATGAGCAAATAGTAATGAGAAGAAATTAATAAAATAGAAACAAACTCAAAACAGGGAATATTTAAAAAGCAAGAGTTTGTTATTTTAAAATACTGGTAAAATGTATAACACCCAGGCAAAACTTACGCAGTAATGAAAATAAATATATTATTGCTAAATGCAACATAGGTGAATCTCACCAATGTTGAGCCAAAACAAAAGCAAAAAAACCAAAACAAAACAAAAAAACAGCCAGACCAAAAGAACACATACTGTGTGCTTCTAATAATACAAGACTATATATAGTATTAAAAGCAAAACTAACAGTTACCTTTGGAGACGCGATTGGAGAAGATGCCAAGAGGGGACTTTTGGGATGCTGGAAGTTTCTATTTCTTGAAAAAAGACTAGTCCCGTGGGTGTGTTCACCCTGTGATAAGTCACTGACCTGCGCACTTATGATCTGTGTGCTTTTCTGCACGTTACACAGCAGTAAGATTTTGCCGATAAGAGACACGAGTTATCAGAAGAGAGTTGCTTGACAAAATCAATGCCCCCCAAAGGAAATGAGAACAAACCTCTTTCTCCCATACTCTTTCTAGCTGCCTGGGATGTGGACAAGATGCCTGGAGATTCAGAAACCATTTGTGATCATGAAGACAAAAGCCACAAAGGACATCAGCCTTGGACAGCCGAACACCTACACCTTCTATGAGAAAAATAAGCCACTTGTCTACTGGAGCCATTCTTACTTGAAGCTGACTGCCACTTCAGCTATGGTTTAAGGATTCAAAACACTTTTTTAAGTAGGCTCCACGCATAGAGCCTGGCTGCGGGCTTTGAACTCACGACCCTGAGATCAAGATCTGAGCTGAGATCAAGAGTCCAATGCTCAACCCACTGAGCCACCCAGGCACCCTTCAAAATTTTTTTTTTTAGAGTCGAAAAAGAAGTACACAATTTCAACATAGAGAGAGCAGGAGGGAGCAAATACCAAAAATTAATCCCGTCGGAAACACAGAAACAAGAATACATAGAAAACATTTTAAAATAAAACCAGTGAGACCAGCAAATCTCAAAGCTTTGCTTATTTATTTTAGACGAAAACGAGAGAGCAAAACTAAACCGTATTGAGGAACAAAAGAAGCACTACTCATACAGCATAGGTTTAAAAAAATAAATTGTAAGAATTGTGCGGCAAGGACAGAAAAGAGGGAGCGTCCTCAGAGTCCCTAATTTACAGCACCCACTGTTTGAACCTCATCCGTACCTGACAGTACTTGACTTAAGGAATTGGGATTATTGCTTTTATGCCAGCAAACCCAAAGAGTGGAAAAGGAGGCCCACCTGATCTGCAGGTGAGGCAGGGGGACCACACATTTCAATTGTGGGTTTGTTGCCCATGGTTTAAACGGAGAGCCACCTGGGGGCCAGCGACGGAACAACAGGGGCTGCTGCCGGCCGTCGTCGGGGGATCTGGGGAGACCCAGTGGTGTGGCCTCCAGCCTAGAGCTTTAGCCAAAAGAGAACCCTCGGTCCTCCCTCCTCCTGTTCCGTGGCCACTGTGTCTCCCAGCTACAGTGGAAGGGGTACCCGGGGAACGCCCACCCTGGAGTGGTGAAGGGCACCCATGGAGTAAGAGGGAAGAACTAAGAGTCAGCGCAAAGAAATCCGCCCAGGATTCCTGCAGGTGTTTTGAGCCTGGTGTCAAGGGGGAGAGAGATTGTTGATGGGAAGTTAGGGGGGGTGTGGTCCACGTGGGGTCACCTTTAACAGGTATGCAAGGCAACGGCCAGTTCCCCTGGGCAGATCGAGTAACCTCAAAGTGTGCTGTCAGGGAGGTTAGGGTGCTTGCGGGGAAGGGGAGAGTAGAGAGAGAGTGTTGAAGGAAAGGGGAGGCACAGGGAAACCCCCCTGTGTCCCTTGTCCCGTAAGCTTATCCTCTCCTTCCCAAGCCCCTCTCCTCTGTCTGGAGTCTCTCACTGCAGGTGTGCCCTAGGAGTGCCGGGCCCACCCACTCTCAGCCTCCAGAGCCCTTTTTGGACCTCAGTGACCCCTTTTCCAAACGTCTGCTTAATTTCTTCCTGTCCGCGTCCCACTGTTACCCCACCTTCAGCATGCCCACACTCACAACCACAGACTCACCTTTCAATCTCCCACATTCCCTCCTCCTCTCCTGAAACGTCACCAGCCTTCAAGTTCTCCAGTCTTTGCCTCACAAAGCCTCTCCAGAAGAACTTCTCAGTGACCAGTGCACACATTCTCAGGGCCTGTCTCTTATTACCCATCCAAGAGGGCGAGTTCTGAGCTCAAACTCCACCTCCTGCTTGGTGAGACAGTGACTGGGAGCTAAAAGGTTGGCGGAACATGTTGGTTTCAATCGGTCATACGTGCCTGTTTCTGCCTTATTAACTGTACTATGTCAACCTTATTTAAAAGCTGCAGACATTTGTGGAGAGCTGTGGGGCATTGATAAATGAAATGTTTAAGATATTTTAGGGATTCAGACTTTATCTTTCCTGTTCTTTGCCATCCCACAGCCCTTTCCCCAGGCCAGGCTTTCATTTCCTCACATTGAGATGACAGCAGTAATTTCCAGATAGGTCCTTTGATCTCTACACTTTAAGATTTATCTTTTTTATACACTGTTTTGCTCATGTCCTTATTAAAGCTTTCATTTTTCTTTTCAATTGCCCCTTGATCTTATTATATTTGGTTATATGTTATGCTTTTCTTAAATTTTTTTTTTAACGTTTATTTATTTTTGAGACAGAGAGAGACACAGCATGAACAGGGGAGGGGCAGAGAGAGAGGGAGACACAGAATCGGAAGCAAGCTCCAGGCTCTGAGCCATCAGCCCAGAGCCCGACGCGGGGCTCGAACTCGCGGACTGCAAGATCGTGACCTGGGCTGAAGTCGGACGCTCAACCGACTGAGCCACCCAGGCGCCCCTGTTATGCTTTTCTTAAACTTTTAAACCATACAGGCCTGGTGGAGACAGAGCAGAGTCTACAATATCCTGTTTTGGTCATATGATTGGAGGTGGGTAGGGGCTTTCGCACGGTGCAGTTTCCAGAAGCCTAGCTGCAATCAGAGAACCACTCAGGGATCCAGCCTGCTGACCCATGCATTCTATCCTCCTATTCTGTGTTCTGAGAAACTCCCCTTCCCCCCGCACACACACACATCTTCTGGCCCAGGTGGGCAGAAGCACACTGAACCAACACATATGAAGATCCACGTGGAGGAAAAATGGCTGAGCTGAGATACTCTAAGGAGACGGGGACACTGGGTAATATCAGAAAACTCGGAGGCTGAGAGACCAGAGCTCAGACAGCAAAAGGGGTGCAAAGGCCAGAACTGTGGGTGTACAGAGGAGGAATAGTGTCCAGGGGGTCCTGGACCCAATAGTGGCTAATTTGAAAGTTTGTTGACATGGAATAGAACTTGGAACTATGAAGAACTAGGGAGCTAGGGAACATATTAGAACTATGTAGGAAAGGGTGAGGGAGATAATCCACCATATGTAAAAGCACTATAAAGGGTTCAAGAGAGGGGCGCCTGGATGGCTCAGTTGGTTAAGCATCCGACTTCGGCTCAGGTCCTGATCTCACGGTTTGTGAGTTCGAGCCCTGCATCGGGCTCTGTGCTGATGGCTCAGAGCCTGGAGCCTGCTTTGGATTCTGTGTCTCCTTCTCTCTCTGCCCCTCCCCCAACTTGTGTGCTCTGTCTGTCTCTCAAAAATAAATAAATGTAAAAAAAATTTTTTTAATAAAATAAAGGGTTCAAGAGACATGTAGTACAGGTAAAATGAAAAGAAAATCATATCTGTCTGCATACATAATAAACCACTCAGAACCAAAGAAAAGAGGAAATGTTAAAAAATGCCAGAGAAAGACACATCGATTTCAGAGGCACGAGACTGAGAGCAAACTTCTCGCTAGAAACGATGGAAAGCAAAAGACAAGGTCTACAACAGAATAATTTCTTACCTAGAATTCTGTACTCGGTGAGAATACTCCACAAAATGAAGGAAGAATAAAGGCAAAAGTAAGAGAATTTATAAAGGGAAGTCCTTAGCAGGAACCAAATGTCTCATGAAAGAAACAAAATTATAAAAGGAAAATGATCTTAGAAGAAAACACAGAAATACAGGAAGGAAAATGTAAACACTAGCTATGTGGGCAAATATAAATGGATACAGACAATATCAAGAAATGATATTGATAATTATAGGATTTAAAATATATTTAGAATTACAATGCTTGAAAATAATGCAAGAGGAGGGAGCAATTAAAGTGTTCTAAGATATTAGTATTATTAAGTGAAGGGTCTAAGTACTAATTTGTCTTAGACTACAGTAAATCAGAGATGAATGTTGTAATCCATAATGTAACTATCAAAAATTGCAACACAGAGAGAGAAGGACAGTGAGAGAGAGGAAGAGAAAGAGAGAGAGAGGCTAAAAGGAAAATGAAATAAAAATACTTGATTCAAGGGGCACCTGGGTGGCTCAGTCAGTTGGGTGGCCGACTTCAGCTCAGGTCATGATCTCACAGTCCGTGGGTTCAAGCCCTGCATCGGGCTCTGTGCTGACAGCTTGGAGCCTAGAGCCTGCTTTGGATTCTGTGTACCCGCCTCTCTCTGCCCCTACCCCATTCGTGCTCTGTCTCTCAAAAATAAATACATGTTTAAAAAAAAACTTGATTCAAAATGAAGGCAGAAGAGAATTACCACATCTTGATAAAGAGCATCTACAAAAAAGCCCAGTTGACATCATAGTTAGTGGATAAAGACTGAATGCTCTTCCCTTTAGATTAGGTCCAATGTATCGACTATACTAGCTCTTGTCCAACATAGAACTGAAAGTTCTAACCATTGCAGTAAGGCAAGAAAAATAAATAAAAGACGTACATAATGGAAATGAAGAAATAAACTATCTCACAGATGACATGATTATTTCTGTAGAAAATCCTAAGTGATCTACAAAAAAAAAAAAAAGAAAAACTCCTGAAATTAATAAGTGTGTTCACCATAGCCATGACACAATATCAACACACAAAAATTAACCAATATTGATATAACAATAAATATGTGGAAACCAAAATTAAAAACAATACCATTTATAATCACTCAAAATAAAATGTTTAAGGATACAATCAGCAAAATATGTACAGATTATGGATGCTCAAAATTACAAAATTCCAATCAAAGAAGTCAAAGAAGATGCAAATTATAGAGACATATATGGATGATGTTCATGGATTGGAAGACTCAATATCGTAAAAACGTTTCAGTTTCCCCCAGTAGGCTTAATAAAATTTTTATCAAAATCCTAGTAAGGCATTTTGTAAATGTAGACCAGCTTATTGTAAAATTTATAGGGAAAAGCACAGGCCCAAGTATATCCAAACTAATCTTGACATGGAAGAATACACTAGGAGGAATCATTCCATATCAAGCCTTACTCTATAGCTACAGTAATCAAAACAGTGTGGTATTGGTGGAGGGATAGATAATACTACCATTAAAAATAGTGAGATGTCATCACCATCTTCATGGCAGTAAATTTAATAAATTATATGAAATATACAACTTCTTTGAAAGACAGAACTTCCCAAAATTGACACAAGAAGAAATAGAGAATTGAAAAGCCCTATATATATATTTTTTTTTTAATTTTTTTTTCAACGTTTTTAATTTATTTTTGGGACAGAGAGAGACAGAGCATGAACGGGGGAGGGGCAGAGAGAGAGGGAGACACAGAATCGGAAACAGGCTCCAGGCTCCGAGCCATCAGCCCAGAGCCTGACGCGGGGCTCGAACTCACGGACCGCGAGATCGTGACCTGGCTGAAGTCGGACGCTTAACCGACTGCGCCACCTAGGCGCCCCTATATATATATATTTTTTAATTATGGTAAATTATACATAAAACTCCTAGAAGATAACATAAGAAAATCTAGATGACTTGGGTTTGGCGGTGACTTTTTATTTTTATTTATTTTTTTTAAAGTTTTTTTTTTAACGTTTATTTATTTTTGAGACAGGGAGAGACAGAGCATGAACGGGGGAGGGTCAGAGAGAGAGGGAGACACAGAATCTGAAACAGGCTCCAGGCTCCGAGCTGTCAGCACAGAGCCCGACACGGGGCTCGAACTCACAGACCGCGAGATCATCACCTGAGCCGAAGTCGGCCGCTTAACCGACTGAGCCACCCAGGCGCCCCTGGCGGTGACTTTTTAGATGCAGCACCAAAGGCACGATCCATGAAAGAAATAATCGATAGTTCAGACTTCATTACAATAAAAACCTTCTGTTATGCAAAAGACACTGTCAACAGAATTAGAAGACAAGCCACAGACTCAGAGAAAATATTTGCAAAGCCATATCTAATAAACGACTGTTATCCAAAATATACAAAAACCCTTAAAACTCAACAATAAGACCAACAGCCTAATTAAAAACCTGGCAAAAGATTTGAACACGTACCTCACCAAAGAAGATATGCGGGTGGCAGATAGTATATGAAAAGGTGTTCAAAATATCATGTCATTAGGAAATTGCAAACTAAAACAATATACCACCGCAAACCTGTTAGAATGGCCAAAATCCAAAATACCGACACCACCAAATGCTGGCAGGGCTGCGAAGCAACAGTAACTCCCATTTATTGCTGGTAGGAATGCAAAACGGTGTGGCCACTTTGGAATGTAGTTTGGCAGATTGTTACAAAATTAAACATATCCTTACCATATGATGTAGCAATTACAATTCGTGTGTGTGTGTGTGTGTGTGTGTGTGTGTGTGTGTGTGTGTTTAACTCAAATGAATTATAAATTTATGTCAGCACGAAAACCTGCACGTGGATGTTTACAGCAGCTTTATTCATATTTGCTGAAACTTGGAAACAACCAAATGTCCTTTAGTGGATGAATGGATAAATAAAAAGCAGTTTACATGCAGGCAGTGGAATCTTTTTTGGGGATCTTCTTTGGGGAAATATCTGTTCCGGTCCTTTGCCAGTTTTTTAGTTGAGTTGTATTGCTGTTTGGGGGTTGTATGAATTCTTTGTATATTCTGAATATTAATTTCTTACCATATGTATGATTTTCAAATATTTACTCCGATTACACGGGGTGTCTTTTCACTCTTGATAGTGGCCTTTGATGCCCCAGAGTTTTTTATTTTGATGTAATTTATTTTACCTAATTTTTCTTTTGTTCCCTACACATTTAATATCATATTTTTAATGTTTACTTATTTATTTTGAGAAAGAGAGTGAGAGAACAGGGGAGGGGCAGAGAGGGGGGGAGAGAAAGAGAGAGAGAGAGACAGAGAGAGAATCCCAAGCAGGCTACACACTCAGCACAGATCCCAACATGGGGCCTGATCTCACGGTTGTAAGCCAAAATCAAGATTGAGCCACCCAGGCGCCCCTAATGTCATATTTAAAAAAAGAAGCCGAATCTAAGGTCATGAAGATTTTCCTTTAGGTTTTATTCTAAGGATTTTTATAGTTTTAGATATTAAATTTAAGTCTCTGAGCCACTTAATTTTTGTATATGTGTAATGTAAGGTTCCAACTTCATTCTTCTGCATGTGGATATCCAGTTTTCCTGGACAGCACCATTTGTTGAAAAGACTTTCCTCTCCCCCCACTTAATGGCCTTGGCACCCTTATTGAAAATCAGTTGACTCTATGTGAACATTTCTTTCGGGGCTCTCTATTGCATTACATTTGTCTATGTGTCTGTCTTCATGCCAATAACACAGTGCTTCGATTACTGTAGGTTTATAGTAAGTTTTTAAGGAAGTATTCGAATTTGTTGTTTTTCAAGACTCTTTTCCTATTCTGGATCCCTTGAAATTCCCATATGAATTTTAGGATGGGTTTTTCCATTTCTTGAAGAAAATGTCATTGGGATTTTGATAGGGGTTGCATTGAACCTGTAGACTGGTTTAGGCAGTTTTTTCTTCTTAAAAATATTAAGCTTTCTTATATATAGTATCATGTCATCTGAAAATAGTGAAACTTGTCTTTCTTCCTTGCTGATTTGGATGTCTTTTATTTCTTTTTCTTGTCTGATTGCTGTGGCTAGGACTTCTAGTACTGTGTTAAATAGCAGTGGTGAGAGTGGACATCCTTGTCTTGTTCCTGATCTTAGGGAGAACGCTCTCAGTTTTTATATTAGCTGTGGGTTTTCCACAAATGGCCTTTATTATGTTCAGGTATGTTCACTCTAAAACTACTTTGTTGAGGGTTTTTATCATGAATGGATGCTGTACTTTGCCAAATGCTTTTTCTGCATCTGTTGAGATCATCTTATGGTTCTTATCCTTTATTTTATCAATGTGGTGTATCACATTACATCAATTGATTTGTGAATTTTGAATCACCCTGGCAACCCGGGGATAAATCCCACTTGATCGTGGTGAATGATTTTTTTTTAATGCATTGTTGGATTCAGTCTGTTAGTATTTATTTTATTGAGAATTTTTGCACCCATGTTCATCTGGGACATTGGCCTGTAATTCTTTTTTTCGGTAGCTCTATCCCAGCCAAACCCTCCAACCTTTAAAACTCCAGGCTCCAAGCCCTGCTGGTTATAAGAACTCACAAAATTCAACCCCTCTCACCTTCCAAGCTGATGGCTTTGGGAAAACATTCTCCTTGTGGCTTCCCCTGTGTGCTCCTCTCTCTCTCCCCCTTCTCTGCAACCACGGCTTCCACCCCCACACAGCACTCACAATCCCTTTCTCCCCCCAAATACATCTCCAACCTTCTGACTTCTTCAGTGTGGCCTCTTCTCTCCTTTTAGTTGTAGAGTTTGTTCTGTCAGTCTTCAGGATGATTTCTGGGGTGTTTTCAGGGCTCTAAATACTCTTTAAATATATATTCAATCGGTCCTTCTGGTTTTCTCTCTACCTTCACATTCAATTACTACCAGTATTCAGAAATACTACCAATTTGTAAATGTTTGGGGCTCTTATCCAGGATAAGTAGGCTGCTTCTCAGTTTTTCTTATCATGTGTTGAGGAAACTCCATTCTCTGATCTAGGATTAGGGTTTGGGTTAGGTTCCGGGAACATTCCTGGTGTTTTGCAGTTCAGAGAACTCTCCAGAGGATTAGGGTTACTGATAGGGTTTCGTTTGAGATTAGGGCTAAGGATTAGGGGTCATCATTAATGTCAGAGTTAGAGTCAAGTTATGTGCCTGGTATTTGGCAGTTCAGAGACCCCTCCAGGGAATCAAACCCCAGACTTCTGCCGGTGTGGGAATAGACACGGCAGCCACCTACCCAGCCGAGTCAAGGAGGGGATTTGGGGCTTTCATGACTATGCCAATAGATCCTTTTTCTCTCTTTCTTTTTTCAATCATTCGTTCGTTTAGTTTTAAAGCCAGTATAGTTAGCATGCAGTGTTGTATTAGCTTCAAGCGTACAATACGGGGATCCAACAGGTGCATACATCACCCAGTGCTCATCACGAGATGAGTACTTTTAATCCCCTTCACCTATTTCAGCCTCCCCCACCCACCTCCCCTCTGTTAGCCTTAGGTTTGTTCTCTGTAGTTAAGAGTCTGGTGGGGCACCTGGGGGCTCGGTCGGTTGAGCGTCCGACTTCAGCTCAGGTCATGATCTCGTGGTTCGTGACTCGAAGCCCCACATCGGGCTCTCTGCTGTCAGCACGGAGCCTGCTTCGGATTCTCTGTCCCCTTCTCTTTGCCTCTTGCCTGCTTGTGCTTTCAAAAACAAATAACGTTTTTTTTTTTTAAAGAGTGGGTTTTTTGTTTTGTTTTGTTTTGTCTTTTTTTCCCTTTGTTTTGTTTCTTCGATTTCACATATGAGTGAAATCTTATGGTGCTTGCCTTTCTCTGACTGGCTTATTTCACTTAGAATTATACTCTCTAGATCCATCCATGTTGTTGCAAATGGCAAGATTTCATTCTTTTTATGGCTAAATAATATTCGTGTGTGTGTGTGTGTGTGTGTGTGTGTGTGTGCATACCATGTCTTCTTTATTCATTTATTGACAGATGCTTGGGCTGCTTCCCTAATTTGGCTATTGCAAACAATGCTGCAATAAACATAGGAGTGTATCTGTCTTTGTGAATTAGTGTTTTTGTATTTTTTGGGTAAATACCTGGAGGTGGAATTGCTGGGTCATAGGGTAGTTCTATTTTTAATTGTTTGAGGAACCTCCATACCTGCTTTCCACAGCTGCTGCACTTGTTTGCATTCCCACCAACTGAGCACATCCTCGCCAATGCTTGTTTCTTGTGTTTTTTTTTTTTAACTTTTTAATGTTTATGTATTTTTGAAAGAGAGACAGAGCATGAGTGAGGGAGGGGCAGAGAGAGGAGACACACAAGCCGAAACGGGCTCCAGGCTCTGAGCTGTCAGCACAGAGCCCGATGTGGGGCTCAAACTCACGAACTGTGAGATCGTGACCTGGGCTGAAGTCAGATGCTTAACCAACTGAGCCACCCAGGCACCCTTGTATTTTTGATTTTAGCCATTCTGACAAGGGTGAGATATCATTATGGTTTTGATTTGTATTTTCCTGATGATGAGTGATGTTGAGCGTCTTTTCATGTGTCTGTTGACCACCTGTGTGTCTTTGGAGAAATGTCTGTTCATGTCTTCTGTCCTTTTTTTATTATTTAAAAAAATTGTTTCCTCATGGTAAGGAACCATAAGAGGAAACAATCTTTTTATGTCTATCTTCAAACCCAGTTTCAGAAACACTACCAATTCTTAAACGTTTGGGGTCTTCTCCTGGATAATTAGGCTGCTTCTCATCTGCTCTTATCATGCGTTCAGGAAGTCACCTTCTTCAGATCTATGGTTAGGGTTACGGTTAAGGTTAGTGTATGTGCCTGGTGTTTTGCAGTGTAGAGACCTCCTCATAGGATCAGGGTTGGTTTTAGTGTTAGGGATAGGCTTAGGGTTAAACTTAGGTATTAGGGGTTAGGATTTAGGGTCAGGCTTAGTGTTGGAGTTAGGTTCAGGATAAGTGTCAGGGTATGTACCTAGTATTTTGCAGTTTAAAGTCCTCTCCAGATAATAAAACCCCTGACTTCTCTTGGGGTTAGGGTTAGGGTTAGGATTATGGTTAGAGGTCAGCGATTTGTGGTTAGGGTTAGGATTAGTGTGGTTAGGGTGAGGGAATGTGTCTGGTATATTGCAGTTCAGAGACCTCTCCGATGAATAAAACCCAAGACTTCAGCTAAGGTTAGAGGTTGGAGTTAGGGTGAGGTCTAGGGTTATGGTTAGGGTAAGGATTATCTATGAAGCTAAATTCACAAGAAGTGAGATTGCTGAAGGTTACATGCCATCCGCATGAATGTTTCCCAATGGAAATATTTTGCACCACCTCTGATGTCATTTTCAAATTAACGAAAATTGTTAGAAATTCTCATATAATCTTTAGATGTAACTGCTAATCGATAGGAAGTCTGATAACCAGCGTCCATACTGGGAGACGACCTGCTTTCATCAACAAATAAATTGCAAAAACTAAAGAAGTAAAGGAAGAGGAGACATACAGACCCAAAGAGGCTTAACCACTTTCAAGATATGGGTGATGAATATTTAGATATTGAGGTTGGAGTTTGGCGGGACTGTTGCTTTTCACTATAAATATTTTGTATTGAATTTGAGAACATAGAATCTGTGATAAGAGACCAAACATACACAGAAAAGTCCCTGCAACTAGACAGAAAGAAGGAAAGAAAGAAAGAAAGAAAGAGGAAGGAAAGAAAGAAAAAAGAAAAGAAAGAAAAAGAAGGAAAGAAAAGAAAGAAAGAAAAGAAAGAAGAGAAAGAAAAAGAAAAGAAAGAAAAGAAAAAAGAATAGGAAGGGAAGAAAGGAAGGAAGGAAGGAAGGAAGGATGGATGCCAGACAAGATAAAGGGACGGCACAGTGGGGGTGAGAAGATGTGGGAACACTGGGAGAACATTCTGGGAGGACAGGGAGACTAGTCCTCTCTGACAGGAGACAGGAGGCAGGAGGCAGGGAAGGAGGAAAATAGAAGATGTCGTGCAGGGTTATTGAGATTCACTTGTCACGGTTCCTCCGTTCACCCCGCCCCTCTTCCTGGCCCCTGATGCTAGATGCGCTCTGCTCTCGGGGACCCGGCCATCATGCCCCAGAGCCGAGCCAGAAGGGCAGCATCGCGCTTTCTCACATGTCCCTCCTTCCTGGACAAGGACGGTGAAAGGACAGATGAGAACGGAGCCCGGTTGAGGCTGAGCAGGGGCACATGCTGCCCGGTGCGAGTCTCTGCCTGTAGCTCCGAGCTCTAGCTGCATTCTTTTCATCAGACCTCGTTCTAGGATCTTCCACCCACTGAGTTCTCAACCTTATTCATTATTTGTCTGCTGGTTCTGGTCCCCACTCTGTCCCAATGACCCAAACTTCGAAGTCACCCCTCCCAGAATAGTGTCACTCAGTCACACAACAGAGATCCCCCATCAGTTGGCGTGATGGAGGGGAGATTGTCATCCCTCAACACAACCAAGATGGTCACACCTGCTGCAGGACATTCATATTGTTAAACGTTTTGTGACCTCCTGACACCAGGAATTTCACTCTGTTGCCTTTATTCCCATTAACCGCCATCCTCACACACACACACACACACACACACACACACAGGAGCCATGTTGCTTCAGCCTCTCTCTCTCTCTCTCTCCTCTGTCCCCTCTCACGATGCTCCCTCGTTCTCCATTCACTTCAGTTGTTACCGGAAACTAAGCATTCTTCCTATTTTATTTTATGCGGGATACTGTTCTTCTGACCATTTGTGTTTGAACAGCACAAAGCAAGGGCAGAGACCTTGAGTGACCGTTGACGGGTCAGTTCTTTGCCATAATCTCTTTGCCAGCGGTTGGCAGTGGGTAGAGATTGCATCTCTGGTGACAGGATTCAAGCCCCACCAATGCTCTCCGAGAAGAAGTGTCTGTGCCCCGTTTTCCGGTGGCAGTAAAACAGCATCATCCTCTGTTTGTCCTTGTGGGTGTTGGTTTCTGTCCTCAGGACTCCAGGAAACGTCCCCTACAGCTTCTCTATGACCTGTTGATCCTTAAATCCCAAGGGATTTTTCTGAGCCATCGATCGTGGCTGTCAAACCCTGTGATGCTTTGACCTTTTCTGTTTTGCCTGGGCTGCCCGGAGAGGCCCCTGTTGAAGGTCGTTGACCTCAGGCCATTCTCCATTGTCCGTTTGGAGCCCCCGGGGTTCAGGGAGCAGAGGAGGTACTTGTCTGCACACCTCCATCTGCTTCTCCAAGCCCCTCCAAAATCTGGCCTGTTTTGAGTTCCTAGCCCATGATTAACCAATTCCTAGAAGAGTAATATGAGAATATCCAACGCATATCCCTGCACCACCCAGCTTGCAGTCATAAAATAAGCTGGCCGGAGGCCGGCATGTGCCACAAGGTCTTGGGTTTCAATGGGTTTCCCCACTACTTATGTTTTTCAAGTAAATACCCCCAAAACATCATCCTTTAAAGTTAGTCAATATAAGCCCGATTCACAGTTCTAAATTCTGAGTGTTCTATAAAGGAAAATGTACTCGTGATCTGTTGTAATTATACTGAATCATGCTTCATAGAATTTTATTTCTGAGCTATTGTGGATATAATAGGTTTAAATGGCTATATAATAGCTAATAAGTAATTTCCTTTTTTAAAGTTTTTTTAATGTTTATTTTTGAGAGAGAGAGAGAGAGAGAGATAGAGCATGAGCAGGGGAGGGGCAGAGAGAGAGAGGGAGACACAGAATCGGAAGCAGGCTCCAGGCTCTGAGCTGTCAGCACAGAGTCCGACGCGGGGCTTGAACTCGTCAACTGCGAGATCATGACCCGAGCCAAAGTCGGGACGCTCAACCAATTGAGCCACCCAGGCGCCCCGAAAATTTATTTATTTTTGAAAGAGATAGAGCACCAGCGGGGGGAGAGGCAGAGAGGCAGAGAGGAGACACAGAATCCAAACCAGGCTCCAGGCTCTGAGCTATCAGCACGGGGCCCGACACGGGGCTCGAACTCACAGACCGTGAGATCATGACCTGAGCAGAAGTCAGACGCTTAGCCGACTGAGCCACCCGGGCGCCCCAATAGTTTTCTTTTTTATTGTTTTCCCCACTTCATCATTTTAATGTGTTGTATTCTTGTGTCTAATTTATTACTGTTTAAGTTTCTTTTACAAAGTAATGAATGTTTTGTTTTGTTTCTAATTGTGGTAAAATGTCTGTGACATAAAAGTTACAACTGAACCCTGTTTTAGTGTATGATTCGGTGGTATTAAGTATTTTCATTCTGGCGCCCCCATCTGTGCACGTTTTTCATCTTCTACAACGAAACTTTGCACCCGTTAAACGAAACTCTCCCCCCACCCCCCGGACCCTGGCGACCACCACTCTTTCTGCCTCCATGATTTTGACCACTCTTGGTACCTCCTATAAACGGAAACATACAGCATTTGTTCTTTGTGACGGGCTCACTTCACTTAGCATACCTTGTCCTCAAGGCTCATCTACGTTGTGTCATTTGTCGGCATTCCCTTCCTTTTTAAGGCTGACTGGTACTCCGTTGTGTGTACAGATCTCATTTGGCGTATCTGTTCATCTCCCAGCGGACACTCGGATTGCTCTCACCTTTGGCTGTTGGAAAGGAGTCTGCTCTGAACATGAGTGTGCACGTGACCGTGTGAGTCCCTTTCAAGTCTTTGGGGTCATATGCCCGGAAGAGGGATCACCGGATCCGGTGGGAGTTCATCCTGCTTTGAATTTTTTTGAGGAACCGCCGTGCTGTCTTCCATAGCGGCTACACCGTTTGACATTCCCACCAGCAGAGCACAAGGCTTTCAGGGTCTCCACACCCTTGCCAGCGCTTTTTATTTTCTCGTATTAACAGTAGCCATCTCAGTGGGTGTGAGATGGTATCTCACCCGATTTTGATTCGCTTCTCCCTAATGATCTGTGATGTCGAGTGTTGTTGCCATCTGTACGTCTTTCTGGAAGAAATGAATGTCTGCCGAGGCCCTTCATTCATTTTAAAGTCAGGTTGTTTGCTTTGGTTGTTGGGGAGTTTTAGGAGCTCTTCGTATAATCCAGATATTAACCCCTTATTAGAGGTACAGTTTGTGAATATTCTGTCCCGTTCTGTGGACCGCCTTTCCACCCTCTTCATGGTGCCGTTTGATGCAGACGTTTTAAATCTTGATGTAGTCTGATTTGCCCATTGTTTTCTTTTGTATCCTGTGCTTTTGGTCTCACATCCAAGAAATCATTGCCAAGTCAAGTGACATGCATTTACCCCCTGTATTTTCTTGTAAAAGTTGGATAGTTTTAGCTCTTACATTTTGGTATCGACCCGTTCTGAGTTAATTTTTATACATGGTGTAAAGTGGGGTGCCCGGGAGGCTTGGTCGGTTGGGCGACCAACTTCAGCTCAGGTCACGATCTCATGGTCTGTGGGTTTGAGCCCCGCGTCGGGCTCTGGGCTGACAGCTCGGAGCCTGGGGCCTGCTTCGGATTCTGTGTCTCCCTCTCTCTCTGCCCCTCCCCTGCTCACGCTCTGTCTCTCTCTCAAAGTAGACATTAAAAAAAAAAAAAAAAAAAGCATGGGACTCTTGATCTCAGCTCAGGTCTTGATCTCAGGGTCATGAGTTCAAGTCCCACCTTGGGCTCCTCACGATGCCACAAGGGCACCACCCCTCCAAGCCGGTCCTCCCCGGGACCCAGGCATCTGCCTCCAACTGTGACGGGCTGGCATCCGCCTCGGAACTCTATGAAGGTGCTCTGCTTACGGGCCCAGTGGGCGTGGAGCAAGGAGACCACTGTGTCCTTCTCTGTCCCGTCCTTGGAGACGGGCGGGGGCCTCCGCGTGGTGCGCGGGCCATCAGGGACCCAGCAATACCCGTCCGGCTGCGAGCACGGGAGCCACTCAGGAACCCAGGCTGGCGAGCCACGCATTCGCTTCCCCATCTTCTACGGCCCAGGAGCCCCTGGGGTCTGACCACAGCGGGTTACCTGGCCCAGGTGGGCAGAAGCATGCTGACCGGTGCGTGTGAAGATACACACGGTGACAAAGTGGCAGAGCTGAGCCCGGGAGTCTAAGGAGACGGGGAACCTGGGTGACACGAAAGACAAGTGAGGCTTCGAGCGCGGGACACGAGAGACCTCGGCGAAAGGTACCTGGAGACACAGAGAAGAGCCGTCTGTGCCCATGGCCCCTGGAGTCCACGGCTCCCGCATGGCGTGTACTCAGATGTTTATGCCCCCGAGAGGAACGTGTCTGGTTCCAGAAGCAGCCCCGAGTGCGTGAGGGCAGGGAAGGCTGTACGGGAGGGCGAGGCAGAAGGGGTGGGAGCGTCGGGAGGGATCCCTGGGATTTCTGGAAGCTCCGGAGGGGCTCCCCGGGATCCTCAGGGAAGCCGGCGGGGGGGAAGGGTGGGCTATGACGTTGTGAGAGGGCGCGGCTTCCTGACACGCGGGGGTGGGCAGGGAGGGTCTGTGCTCACCCCCGGTCTGGGGCTCCCTGTAGCCCGGTCTCCGTGATCTCTCCGCACCAGGCCCGCACCTTTGGGTCCCCCTCTCCGGCTGACGAGTCCCCACAGCCCGAGGGTGTCCGGCCACAGAGAGAAGAGTCCGCCGTCAGCCAGGCCAGGCCGTCAGGAGGGCCGAGGGAGCAGAGCGGTGGGTCAGGCAAGCTGTGGGCCTCAGGAGAATGTCCACGTGGCCCCACTCCCGGTGCTCACCGCCCGAGGACCCCCCCCGGACACACCAGGGTGAGCCACCTCAGAGGGCAGGGAGGTCAGGGTCAGATTCCGGGTCGGTAGGCCTGCTCAGGCCCCTCGAAGGAGAAGACCGACTCAGGTGCGGGGCCGACCAGGGAGAGGCCTTCGTGGAGGACAGGGTCAGCCAGCGACCCTTGGGACTTCCCTCTTTGCCCGTGGCTCTCCATCCCAGACCAGAAATCCCCCATGTGGAGACAAGACTCTCCCGGGCCAGGATGTTGATGTCCGTGGTGTGGCGCCAGGGGATCAGGAGCTGATTGGGGAAGAAAGAAGCGGGGCCGTTAGCCGGGACCCCAGGACCCTCCGCGGGGAGAGGAAATTCAAGGGCCGGGGATAGAGAAGAAGGGACAGGACGGGCCTCCCTGAAAATCACAGACTCCCCTGGGATTGGGTCCAGTCAGGCTAAGATCGGGGAAAAGCGAGGTGCGGGGCCGTCTTCCCGAGGCCTCCCGAGGTCAGGGGTTTTAGAAGTTCACCCGTGTGCACGGTCTCATGTAATTTTTAAGAATTCCGGGAACCCTCGTCTCACGCCACGAAAGTTCACGTTTCCCACGCACAGAACTATACCTCTTGCCTCTGTCTCTGCCCCAGGAAATTATCTCTGCTCCCGCCAGAAGCCAATCTCTCCTTCTCTACGGCCTTCCCTGGGATGTCACTCCTGCAGTCTGTCCCTCTCCCTCTCTCTTCTTCACCCTCCCCTGCCCTTCTCCTCCCTCCTCCTCTCCTTCCCTCTCTCTATCTCCCTTTCCTTCCCCAGTCCTTCCCCCTCCCTTTCTCCCCCACCCCGTCCCCTTCCCCCGCTTTCCCCCTCCTTCCCTTCCCTCTTCTCTCCTCCCCCTCCCTCCTTTCCCCCTCCCCCATCTCCCTCTCTTTCCCCAATCCCTCCCCTCCCCCCTCCCCTCTCCTCCCTCTCTGTCTCTCCCTCCCTCCTTCCCTTTCCCCATCCTCTGTCTACCTCCTCTCCCTTCTGCCTCTCTCTCTCTCTCTCACACACACACTTAATCCTGGACACCCTGAGAGAAAGCCCTGACCTCACCCCCCTCCCCCCACCCCCGACTTTCCAGCAGCTTCCTTGATTCTCACTTCCCTCCCACAGCGAGTGGTCTTCCAAGAGTCAGCCTGTACCGCCTGCCCTTCCCCTGGGACATGGCGCATCGGCCGTGGCCTCCTTGCTGACCGCCCGAAGGTGGCTCCTCCGTCATTTCGTTGGCTTCGCAGCAGCAGCATCTAACACAGGTGATCACGCCTCCCTCTTGAAACGCTCTCTCCTCTTGGCTGCCGTGACATCGTGCCTTCGCTCTCCCTCCCACCCCAGTGGGCGTCCCTTCTTTGCTCCTTTCCTTACCTCACTCCTTCCTCTCGATTTATAAGGGCCGAAGCTTGATTCTTCCGTGCACCGAGCAGCACAGCTTCCTGTCATCTGTTCTCACCTCCCTTTCCTCCCACCTGACACTGCGGTCACCCACACCCTACTCCTCGGTCGCCCCTAATGTCCGCCGTGGGTGACGTATCCCACCGCCCCCCGCAGACATCTCTCACTGGAACGCCCCAGCCCTCATCCTCCCCTGGCAACCTCCTCACTCCAAATTTCCCCAACGCCTTTGTAAAACGCTTTCCCCAGCCCCGGGTGTGGTGGTTCTGTAACACGCTATGCGCGTGCACATAAGCTAAGATCGCTACTGACCTCACCTACCACGAGCTCAGACTCCACAGAGATGCTTCCTGAGTGCCGTACTCAGGAAAGATGCCGAAATAGCTTGCAGGTAGGGTGCGGGCCGGGCAGGGTCCTCACTGTGGCCACAGAGGTCACCTTGGCCATCAAGGGTCCCCGCAGCAGGTGTGACTGTAGCTGGGACAGCTGGAAATGGGAGCCGCGGACCCAGGTCTTGGCCAGCAGCCAGGCCACGCGGGGACCGGAGGGCAGGAACAGTGGGGGCGGGGGCATCCGTGGCGCGGTGGCTGAAGCCAGAGCAGGAGAGAGAGTGGGGGGCTCGGGGCCTGTGCGTCGGAGCCCCTAAAGGAGATCCGTGTCTGTGAAAGACTCGCTGGGCGACGGTGGGCAAGAGTCTCGGTCGGGCTGGAGCGTCAGCATGACCAGAGGGGCCGCCACACCCTGTTGTCTTTTTTTTTTTTTTTTTTTTTTTAAATTTTTTTTCAACGTTTTTAATTTATTTTTGGGACAGAGAGAGACAGAGCATGAACAGGGGAGGGGCAGAGAGAGAGGGAGACACAGAATCGGAAACAGGCTCCAGGCTCCGAGCTGTCAGCACAGAGCCCGACGCGGGGCTCGAACTCACGGACCGCGAGATCGTGACCTGGCTGAAGTCGGCCGCTTAACCGACTGCGCCACCCAGGCGCCCCCACACCCTGTTGTCTTAAGACGTCGTTCGGCTTGACCCCATCCGGCAGGGAGAAGTCGGCTTCAGACAGAGATCCAGCCTACGGGGTGGGGAGCAGGGATAGATCAAGGGCTTGGGGTCAGTTCCGGACCGCCTTTATTTCATTGGCAATGTGCTTCCTTCCTCTCCCCTCTGACACCCCTCCCTTTCCCCACAGCCAAAGCCCCCTGGACGCAAGGTTTCCACGCCCAGTGTCCCCCCCCCCCATCAGAGTTGGAGCCCCCTGAAGTGAACGTCCTGGTTTTCCGCCACACCGTCTGCCCCCACAACCAAAGTCCTCCCTATCACCGCCCCCCCCCCCCCCAGGTTTTAGCCAAACTTAGCACAAAATAGTTCCTTTATGGGGCGCCCGGGGGCTCAGTCACTTAAGCGTCTGACTTCGGCTCAGGTCATGATCTCAAGGTTCGTGGGTTCAAGCCCCACGTCGGGCTCTGTGCTGACAGCTCAGAGCCTGGAGTCTGGTTCAGATTCTGTGTCTCCGTCTCTCTCTGCTTACCCCCCACCCACACTCTGTCTCTGTCTCAAAAATAAACATTAAAAGAATTCTTAAAAAATAGTTCCTTTTTCCTCCCCTCCAAAAAGCTCCATAGCTCCAGCTCTCTCCAGGGCTTTGTTCGGTCTCCCTTTCCCTCCGGCTTTTCCTGAAGCCTGAGACGCATCTAATGAAGGAAGAAGACGGGAAAGAAAAGAAAGGGATGCCAGGGGCGGACGTTAGCTCCCCGCTTCTTGACCAGGGGGACTTTCGTCCCCACTCCCGCCCCAGAGGATGTTCGGCAGTGTCTGGAGTCATTTGGGGTCGTCGAGCCGGGGCTGCAGTGAGTGCCCGGACCCTGCAACGAACAGGACACCCCCGCGGCCTCGGAGAAACCCTGAGTGCAGATGGAGGAGGGTATAGATTAAAGAGGCTGGTGGGCGAACTGAGGGAGGGGCGGCGGCTCGGGGCTGTGGGTGAGCACAGGGAGGGCACCGGGACTCGGCCTCCAGCTGGGGGTTCGGCTCTTCCCACCCCGGAGGCACCAGCAGCCGCGCTGGGAGGCTGGTGCCGCCTCAGGAGCGTGGGGTTTGTGCCCTTGAGGAGCTGGTACCCAAAGAAGGCGTCCTCCTTCCCTGAACTTCGAACCCGCTCTAAAGACACCCCTCCGGAAGCCTGCGGGGAGCCCCGAGCTCCTGATCCGCTAGCGTACCCCCTCCCTCCGGTCTCCCCGTCTTCTTTCAGAGCCCTGGGTTGGAAAGGTGCACACAGGTCTGGGGACTTTCCGGAAACTGACCAGCCAGGGGAGTCCCTGCGCTCAGGGATACTCTTCTGAAGGCTTCCGCTATTTTAACTGGACGTGTGAGGTCCAGGGAACCCTTGAGGCCAAGCCCTCCAGCCTGCGGAAAGAATGGCGGTGCCAGGAGACCAGGAAGGGCCCCTGCTTGGCGTCCCGGGGAGCAGGTGCCCACCCTCCCCCGGGCGCTGGTGCTTTCCCCGGGGAGACCCTGAAGTCGAAATCCTTACCCTCCAGGAATCTCTCCTTCCTGGGGAGGTCACACTGCGTCCTCCCGGCCACCGGCAGGATTGAACCGTCTTTCCGGGAGCCCCACCTGGAGGAAGGACACGGAATCGGGGATCAGTGGGGGCTGGGGGTTCCTCGGGCTCGGGTAGGGGGTGGGGGCTCACCGGTACACCTTCTTTCTCTCCTGGAGTTCCTGCTCCCGCTGCGCCTTAAGGAAGTCCTGGTGGTCGTCGCTCAGGGTCCGGGCTGGGGGACGGGCACGAGCACAGGCCTCCCTGGACCCGGTCCGCGCCGGCCCCCCACTTCCGCCCGTCCCCTCTCCGGCATCACGGCGACCCCACCCCCACCCCCTCCAGCCCCGCGCGCCGCCCCCCACACCCTCACCGGTGCCCTCGGGCAGGCAGACGACCTGGTCGCCCCGCACCCGCACCCGGCGGCAGCAGGGGAAGCGGGGCTCGCCCTGGGTCCCTGGGCCGCGCGGAGATCCGTTCGCAGAACCAGGCGTCATCCAGCAGGATTTTGCGCAGCTTCGCCAGCAGGAGGCGCCCCAGGTGCAAGGGGACGCTGACCTCGAACTCCCGTCTGCGGCAGGACCGGGAGCGGGCTCGACCCCGGCTTGCGGGTCTTGCCGCCGGGGAGACGGCCCACCTTCCCTCCGAGCCGACCCGGACAGACCGCGTAGGGCTGCAGGGCACCGGGCTCCGGACACCCGCCTGGCCCCCCCCCCCCCCCCCGCCGTGTCCCCCCACACACACACAGCCCGGCCCCCTCCCCGGGACCCCCCCCACTGCCCGGCCTCCTCCCCCGTACCCCCAGTGCCCCGCGGGCTGCGCACCGACCTCACTGCGCACGGGCCACAGCTTCTTGCCCAGGTCGGCCTCCCCGTGTTCTCCCACGAGCCACAGCTGCACCAGGTTTCTGGAACGCACCAGGAGCGAGTCCCTGGTGACCACGTGGATAGCGTACTTGCCCGTCGCGCCCGGACCTGGAGGGCACCTGGGGGGAGGGAGACCCGCGATTAAATAGATCCGAGGTCCAGCCGCTCCCCACCCCCAGAAAGCCACACCCAGACCTGTGTCCCTGCGAGGTGGCGGGGGAGGGGGGTGGTCCGGTTCCCAGGGTCTCCACCTCCCACCCACCGGCTCCTCTCCGCCGACACAGGTGCCCCCCTACCGTCCCCAGAGAAGGTGCACCCTGGTCCACCTGCAAACGTTCCGAGGCCAGTTCCACACCCTGCCGGGAGCTGAAGGCGCTGAGCACGGGCCACCCAGATATAGCGAATAAGTAAGATGACAACAGACAGTGGGGCGAGGGAGGTTCGACGTGTGGGGCTGTTTTCGGGGGGAACGTGAGTAAACCATCTTGACAAGGATCCCGAGTGACAGTGCAGGACGAGTACACGGTGCTGGGCAGGCGGAGGCCGTGGCTTGGTTGTCCAGGCTCCCGGGCAAGAGGAGGAGTCGGGAACTCCCCTTCAAGTCCCCTCCTGAAGCCTCCGTGGGGCTTTCCCCGCACGGGCTCTTCGGGGCCAGCACCGTACTGCAGGTGCCATCGGCCCGCTCCCATCCCAGCAGTGTCGGCTGCCCCTCCGCCTCCCCACGTCTGGGTCTCGGGGGCCTCCTTAGAGAAGCCGCTGTCGCAGGTCCACATCCCTCCTAGCTCCCTTCTTGGGAGGCTCACTTCCGTCCGACCCCTCCAGCGCCCCGGCTCACCACAGGCTTCCCTCCCCCTTTCCCGGACCTTCCGCTCTGCCGTGACCCAGAGGCCTCGAGTCCACGGGCTTCTGCTTAAACACTGCCTCTGTTTCTGCATGTTGAATTCGTCGGTCAGCCAGCATCGGAAGGGGATCAAGAGAGAATCAAAGAGTATTGACACAAACCTGAAACACGTTGATCTAAAGCGAAACCGTAAAAGAACAGCCATCCACGAGTGTTTACGTATATCGGGCGGGAGTTTTCGGAGCGTGGGTCCTGAAGAAGACCTTCCCCGGGTCTTTCTTGTGTAAACCACAGCCAGATGAGTCGACATCTGTTTAAAAGGGAGCTCGAAACGAAAGGTTTTTGTAGGGAAAAGACGAAATTCGGTGACCCTCCAGATCTTTACAGGGTTCCTCACACCTACAGCTGTCTTGCCTCCTTCTAATCACTAAATTCACAGTGATTTTTATTTTTATTTAATTTTTTTGAGAGGGAGAGAGAGAGAGCACACGCGGGGCAGAAGGGCAGAGAGAGAGGGAGAGAGAGAGACTCAAGCAGGCAAGTCGCCCTCCCTTGACCCCCCCTCCCACGACCTGAGCCGGGATAAAAGAGACGCTTCACCGACTGAGCCACCCAGGCACCGCTTGACGGTGATTTTTAAATGATCCTTGTTCACAGAGGCGTAAGTCAGTCGAGCTGGGTTTTCATAAAAGCAATACGTTTTGTTTACTCATTTCACGAGTCTGTGAATCGCAAGTGACGGTAACAAGCAGGTGACAGAAACGCTCACACGATTCTTGACAAACAGAAGGCTCCCCGGCGGGTGCCACCGAGCCAGGCGTGCGGGAACGAGGCTTCTGGCACAGTGTGGCCCCGTCGGTCCTGCCCCCGACGCTCAGCGTCGGTCACCTGATGAGCCGGTTCGGTGTAGACGATTTGGAAGCTTCCTTGCAAAATCCACTCGTTTTCTGAGGCTACCTCGTCCGCTGCAGCCACCCCTCCCGACACTCAAGAATCGGGGACCGCGAGCCATCCCGACACTCGCCGCCACCGCACAGCACGTCCCCCGGGGGCCTGCCTCTCTTCTGCAGCTCGCGCAGTCGCCAGTAAGCCCTCTTTTCTTCTCCCCTCCCCCCCCCCAAACCGGAAGCACTCTCCTCTCCTCCGCATCGCATCGACTCCAACCCCTGACAAACCCCACCTCCGCTCCGCAACCTACGGTTCCCCTCCAGAGCCTCAACCTCCATTTCGGGAAGAAGCTTCTTGCTCTCTGGCAACGTGTTCCCTCCGCCAACTCGGCTTCCAGATCCCTACGGGGCACATCTCTGTTGCCCCCCCCCGCCCCCCACCCGAGCACAATTTACACGCCATGTATAATCACTCAAAACTCGCCTGCGGCGTCACTCTTCCTGCCTTTGGACTGTGGGTTCTCATCCATCCTCCGACGGGGCCCGGGACGGAATGAGGAAATTCCGGTGAAGTCGCTCGTCAGAGGCTCCTGTGCCACCTGCTACCTGTTGCTCGTGCGGGTAGGATGGTCTGCAGGCCCAGCGCTTGGCTCCTGGCGCAGTGCTCAGCTGCCGGCTGGTGCTGTCGAAAGAACTCCTGGGACAGCAGCCAGGTTCCCTCAGTGCAATATCCCGACGCCGTTTTCAGCTAGACATGCCATCGTTTGGCCTGGAGGAGAAACCCGGAGTCCCTGGGCTTCTGCCCTTCTTGTGGGGCCACGGGACTCTGATGCCCTCCGCCATACCCTTTCAGGACGGATGAGTTGGCAACGGCCCCATCTTCCCCCAGGTTCAAATATATTAAGATTCTTTCAGGCCTTCGGGGAACTCTTTACTAGATCTGAAAGGCTCCAGCAAGATTCCTCCAATCCCAAGGCCTCCAGACCAATAGCAAACACGGGTTTCTCTCTTAAAATATGCCTCCAGGGGCGCCTGGGTGGCTCAGTCGGTTGAGCGTCCGACTTCGGCTCAGGTCACGATCTCGCGGTCCGTGGGTTCGAGCCCCGCGTCGGGTTCTGTGCCGACAGCTCAGAGCCTGGAGCTGCTTCAGATTCTGTTGTCTCCCTCTCTCTCTCTCTCTGCCCCTCCCCTGCTCGTGCGCTCTCTCTCTCTCTCTCTCTCTCAAAAATAAACATTAAAAAATTTTTTTTTAAATATGCCTCCAAATTCAGAAGACAAATCGCTCCCTGTTCTTCCCCAAAATGGAGAAGGACAACTTAAAATGGCAACGCCCTGGGCCCCTGGGCAGTCAGAATCTTATGCGAACTTTTATTTCGCTCTCCTCCACGCCAGTGATGGCACCAGGAGATTCTCATTCTGCTGGTCTCCCTCACATCAGCCAAGCACCCAACAGAAGACAGAGGACACATTTAAATTCGGGTAAGTGGGGGGCGCCTGGGTGGCGCAGTCGGTTAAGCGTCCGACTTCAGCCAGGTCACGATCTCACGGTCCGTGAGTTCGAGCCCCGCGTCGGGCTCTGGGCTGATGGCTCGGAGCCTGGAGCCTGTTTCCGATTCTGTGTCTCCCTCTCTCTCTGCCCCTCCCCCGTTCATGCTCTGTCTCTCTCTGTCCCAAAAATAAATTAAAAAATGTTGAAAAAAAAAAATTTAAAAAAAAATAAAAAAAAAAATAAATTCGGGTAAGTGGAGGACGGCTTGTTAACAAAGGGACAGCTGGCGAAGGAAGGGTAGGGTGTGACACAACCACAGAGGAACAGTACAGGATCCTGAGCCCATCGGCCCTGTAAGCTGTCACCACCCATAAGCCCGAGGAAAAGGGGACTAAAGCCCAGAAAGAGAAAGCTTTCTAGGGAAGGCTTCCTTGAAAGGAGCGGTATCCTTTTTTCAGGTCACACAGCCTAAAAGGAACTTTTAGGGGAGGGACCCAGGGGAATAAACATACCGACCTCACTCTCATCCATCCCCGTGACCTCCCACTGGGGCGCTGCCTCGGACAAACCCCCTAGAGACCAGGGGGCATGCGAGCCCGTTGATATAACCCACAAGACCATCCTCCCAGGGAAGACGGAACACAAAATGAGGGGCGCCCGGGGGCTCAGTCGGTTGAGTCTAAGACTCTTGATTTCGGCTCAGATTACGATCCCAGGGTCGTGAGATTGAGCCCCAAGTGGGGCCCTGCGCTGACAGCATGGAGCCTGCTTGGGATTCTCTCTCTCCCTCTCTGCCCCTTTCCTTTTTTTTTTGTGCATGCTCCCTCTCTCAAAAACAAAAACAAAAAACAAATCGAACAAACAAAACCACTACAAAGTGGGTCTAAAGGCACAAGAGGAATTTATCCAGAACATTCCCTTTATAGCAGACACCTTTACAAGAGCTTCTCTCGCACCCGACTCTCACCCTGGCCTTAGAGACAACACCACCCTGCCTCTCTCTCATGTTGGTGAGAAGAAAGGAAATAGTTCCCTCCAAAACGCCAAACTCCACGGAATACTAGTGACTTGTTCTATCAGTCGTCTTTTTATATTGACCAGAATGGGGTGGTTGATAATAGAGCCATTTGAAATTTTTTTTTAATTTCATTTGAGAGAGAGAGCACAAGTGGGGGGGGGGGCAGAGGGGGAGGGGGGAGAGGGAGAGAGAGAGAGAGATTGAGAGATTCTTAAGCAGGCTCAACGCTCAGTGTGGAGCCCAACGTGGGGCTCGATCTCACAACCTGATCACGACCTGAGCTGAAATCAAGAGTCCGACACTCAACTGACTGAGCCAGCCACCCACCCCATAATGGAACCATTTTTGAACTGACGTCTTTAGTAAGCTCTACGTGCGGTGGGAAAATCGAGGTGGAGTGGGGGGCTAGCGAGGGTCCGGCAACAAAGCGCTCGGTTAAGCACTCACTGGTTGTCTTGCGGGACTCGTACCACCTGACCACGAAGGCCGCGGCTCTGGGAGACGTAACAGCCGCCTTTGAGAAGAGCAGTCTAGTCCGAGCTCCCCTCCCCCAATGGAAAAGCACCGTACTTACGTGACCCACGATGGTGCGCTTCTCGACGACAGTCAGTGATGTGGGACCACTGGCGCCAAAGCGAGAAATTGACTGTGAGTCTGAACGAACGGTGGCATCCACATCACCTCAGCACCTGGTTTCTGACAGCAAGGTTCGTACCCGACTGTGAAAGCAGAGAGCCCGGCAACCAAGGAGGATATCTGGGTGGAAGAAGAGAGCTTAGGGCGCCGTCTCCCCAGACATTACCGCCCCACCAACCCTGTCTCCGTTGGTGTCCCTAGTGATGACCAAAGGCATCAGGGTATTTCCCTGCCACGTCATTTCCACGCCACGCGATTTCCACCACTGGACGGGAATCCAGCACGTGAGCCTATGACGGTGACGTTTCAGGACTGGACCCCCGTGCTGTTTTGTACTTCCCATCGATGGCCCAAGGTCAAGGCGATAAAGCCAAGAGGTCAGCAGAGACGCGTGGAGGTGCCGGGCTCGATGCTAAGACACTTCAACTCCACTTGGCCAGTAAGTCTCTGATGATGGCCCGTGTGCCAAATAGTACACTAAATTTCTGTGTGGATTTCTCTGTGAATTTCTTTCTCAGGGAGAGGAATCGTGGGGAAGATCGTTAAACACGTATATAGTTAAAGATATACGGATGGATAGAGATCTACTCTACAGATACAGATCTATAGATACATATGTCCATCTGTGGAAAGAATACAGAATTTTTTTCTCTACGGCACAGGAGCACGGGTATGCCTGCCAAGAGACCACCACGGTACTACGCCTTCAGCAAATATCCCCTTTGGGGGAAAACCTACAGCTACCCGTTACCTCCAGTTAGAAAACATGAATCAAAAACTTAACATTCAACTTGTCAGGGGGACTTTGGGAATCTCCGTCCTCACCGCCGCAACATCTTTGGGCAATGGGAAAGTCCTCCACGTTAAACAGGGTTATAAGTCATGTCCTGACGAGGCCATCTGCTTTGAGTGACATCTAAAGATTTGAGACCATCTCAAGGGAAGAACCTCAGAGGGGCGCCTGGGTGGCGCAGTCGGTTAAGCGTCCGACTTCAGCCAGGTCACGATCTCGCGGTCTGTGAGTTCGAGCCCCGCGTCGGGCTCTGGGCTGGTGGCTCGGAGCCTGGAGCCTGTTCCCGATTCTGTGTCTCCCTCTCTCTCTGCCCCTCCCCTGTTCAAGCTCTGTCTCTCTCTGTCCCAAAAATAAAATAAAAAACGTTGAAAAAAAAATTAAAAAAAAAAAAAAAAAAAAAGGGAAGAACCTCAGGGTGCAAGATGAGGGGGGAAGCCGGAGTGGTGGTTAAGGGCACAAGCTTTTGAGCCAGACATGCTGGAGTCCAATTCCGGCCCCGCCTCTAACTTGTGACCGTGCGACCCATGACACGTTACCGAGCTTCTCAGAGTCTCTGCGTCCTCAGCTACGAAATAAAAACAATCACACCGACATCATAAAGCTGCTTGGACACTGAAAGCGTTGCTGTGGAAACTGCTCTTAACACAATATGTAATGTTTAAGATGCGTTCAACGAAGGGGCACCTGGGGGGCTCAGCTGGCTAAGCGTCCAACTCTTGGTTTCAGCCCTGGTCGCGATCTCACCGTTGTGAGATCGAGCCCCACGTCGGGCTCTGCACTGAGTATGGAGTCTGGTTGGGATTCTCTCTCCCTATCTCTCTGCCCCTCCCCTGCGTGTGCTCGCTCGCTCTCTCTCTCTCTCTCTCTCTCTCTCTCAAAATAAATATTTTTTTAAAAAAAGAAGCATTCGGCAAATGGTAAAGGTCATTATTACACACAAGGAAACCCCACGATCTAAAGAGGAAGCAGGGCTTGGGACTGAAGCCAAAGGAGACCAATACCGGGCACATGGGAACCCGTCTGAAGTCATCAATTGCAATGGCTGTCGTGTCGTGGCTTTGTGAAGGGGCAGGTCCGAAATGAAACTATATTGAAGGCAGGGATGTTCTGCACTATTTAGGTGAGTTTTAGGGTCCTATTGTCAGGGCTTTCAGACCTTTAACAATTAGTACAGTTTCTCAAATTTCTCAAAATTTACAAAATTCATAAAGATGTACAGTTAAACCAAAATACGCTGGGACCTATCACAGAGCTGGAGAGATCATAGGAAAGACTTCACATTCTATTTCCACAGCCTTCCATCTAAAATTGACTTGTCTGACAGTGCAGAGCCTGCTTGGGATTCATTCTCATTCTCTCTCTCTCTCTCTCTCTCTCTCTCTCTCTCTCCCTGTCTGCCCTTCCTCGCCCACCCCCAAAAATAAATAAATAAATAAATAAATAAAACTAAAAAGGGCAGCACACCGCATAATTCCAACTATATGACACTCTGGAAGAAGCAAAGTCGCAGAGACAGAAGATGGGTGGTTGCCAAAGAGGCTGTGGGGGAGGCAGGCAGGACGAATAGGGAGAGTTTAGGTCAACGAGACCAATCGGTAGGATACCGTCACGAGGAATACACGTCATCACACCCTTGTCAAAACCTTATAACTGTAACACCAAGAGTCAACTTTAACGTAAGCTGTGGACTTTCGTCAATTCTCATATTAGTTACGATAGTCGCTTTAGTTTAGTTACTGTATCAGGATCAGGTCAATGATTGTAACAAATGTACAATATCACTGCAAGGTACACTATGTATTATTATTAATAACGTGTAACATTAATAGGAAAACTACACACAAGATGGGGGAGCAGATGTGTTGGGAACTCTCTGTACTGTCTACTCAATTATTTTCTGTAAATCTAAGACTGCTCTAAAAACTAAAGCCAATTGATTTTTTTAAAACCTAATGGGAGGGGCGCCTGAGTGGCTCGGTCGGTTGAGCGTCCAACTTCGGCTCAGGTCATGATCTCACGGTTCACGAGTTTGAGCCCCGAGTCGGGCTCTGTGCTGACAGCTTGGAGTCTGGAACCTGCTTCGGATTCTGCGTTTCCCTCGCTCTCTGCCCCTCCCCTGCTCACACTCTGTCTCTCTTTGTCTCTCAGACATTAAAAAACAAAAACAAAAACAAAACCTTAATGGGAAGAAAGATGTATAGGAGTCCAAGACGTGTGGGCCATAAATAAATAAAGGCCAGATTCCCTCGAGTTTCAACCCCTCATGCCACCCTGCCTTCAGTCCTCCCCGAGACCCGTTACGTCACTGTTACTGACTCCTGCACCCGCCTCATAGAGGGATTCCCAACCCCTGTTTGCCTTCCCCCGGGAGAATCAATGATGCGTCTGGACGGTATGCACCAGGGGTTTACAGCCCATCTCCCCCACCCCACGCCCAACCTTAACGCAGAGGGCTAGAGGTCAGAAAAAATCCAAGAGAATTTCTAGCATTGGGGAACACCCCGTCAGCCAACCTGAAGGAGAGGTACTTCCTGCTCCAAGGGTTTCGTTTGGTTGGTTGGTTGGCTGGTTGGTTTTTTGCTCCAAAGTTTGACCACATCAGCACCCTGGTTCTTTCCAGCCTGAACACTTCTCGTACCAGAGTAAATTTCTTTCTGACATTTGAGACACTTGCAGATCTTGTGGTCAAAGCGGTCTCCCCATGCAATACTCTTGAATAATTTCCACTTCCTTAAGTCTGGATTTGTTTTGATTTGACAACGACATTGGCAAAGGGGTCCTTTTCCTAAACTGTATTAGATACTAAGTAACTTCACTCTGAAGGTCCATGTGGCTTAACTACGGCCCATCCTCTTTTAATCTTCATGTCTCGAAGTACAAGTTACATATATAAAAGTGGATTGTTACCAGGGTACAACCTGATGGCTTTCTCAGGCTGGACGCACTCATATATAATCGGCACCCAGATAAAAGGGAAAAACAATCACCATGGAAAATGACCAGTCCCCCAGAAGTCTCTCTCGTGACCCCTCCCGGTCAGTACCCTCCCCCAAAGGGTAACCACTGTTCCGACCTATGGCACCACGGATTCGTTTTGCCTGTTTCCGTACTTCGTATAAAGTTGCAGCATCCGTACTCTCTCCCGTCCGATTTCTTTTGTTCAACAATGTGTTTGTGAAGTTCGTTCCCGTGGTTGCTCATTAGTTGTTCTTTCATTCTCGTGACTGCGTGGCTATTCTCTTGTGCAAATTTGCCATCACTAATCCCATTCTTAAATTTTTTTTTTCCACGTTTTTATTTATTTTTGGGACAGAGAGAGACAGAGCATGAACGGGGGAGGGGCAGAGAGAGAGGGAGACACAGAATCGGAAACAGGCTCCAGGCTCCGAGCCGTCAGCCCAGAGCCCGACGCGGGGCTCGAACTCACGGACCGCGAGATCGTGACCCGGCTGAAGTCGGACGCTCAACCGACTGCGCCACCCAGGCGCCCCACTAATCCCATTCTTTAAAAAAAATTTTTTTAATGTTTATTAAAACAGAGAGAGAGAGAGAGACAGAGCGTGAGTGGGGGAGGGGAAGAGAGAGAGGGAGACACAGAATCCGAAGCAGCTCCAGGCGCCGAGCGGTCAGCACCGAGCCCCACGCGGGGCTGGAACTCGTGAACCGCGAGATCGTGACCTGGGCCGAAGTCGGCCGCTTAACCGACTGCGCCACCCAGGCGCCCCACCAGCACGCAGCGGGGAAGTAAAACGTGCGTGTGCGGGGACAAAATCAACACTGGACGGGAGACTCTCAGCGTAACAGGCTTCGAGTGTTTGTGAAGACTGAAGATTCACATTGCAGACGCTATAAAGTGCAGCAAGGGGGGGACAGCAATAAACACCAGGCTGAGGACCGTCCCCGGGAAGCTCTCAGAGGCCCAAGCCTGGGAGGTACCGTTTACCCCGTAACGCGTGTGCGTGGCACGGGGCTGGGCCGAAGATCTGTACACGTACAGGCATACGGGTACAGGTGTACGTCCCTCAAGTGCACCGCCCACCTGTCAAGGTTTTCTTCTCCGGAGAAACTGAAACCAAGAGGAAATGAACCCGGAGCAGTAGATGCAGAGACGATCTGGGGTGGGGCGTCAGGCTTACGAGGGGGTGTGATGTGAATGACCCCGGAGAACAGATCTCCAAACGTGGACATTCAGTGGGGCGCGCGGGTGGCTCAAGCGTTGAGCATCCGACTCTGGATTTCGGCTCAGGTCATGATCCCAGGGTCGTGGGATCGAGCCCTGCTTAACAGCCTCTCTCTCTCTTCCTCTGTCCCTCCCCTGCTCACGCGCACACTCTCCCTCTCTCTGAGATAAAAAAAACAAAACCAAGAAACCAAATCCTGACATTCAGAAACTCCCCCGTAAACAGAGCCAGACCACTCGGAGAGAAAGCCACGGGCCCTTCCTGCGCACATAAAGCTTCCGTGCTGCCTTTTTATTTTTGATGTAGCCAGATGGTTCCTTCATCTCACAAGCAGTTTTTCTCACTTTTCCGCAAATATTGTTTTAGTGCCCTTTGTTGTCTTTTCCTTGGATGCAGAACGCAGACGACCCCCACATCCGTGTGTCCGGCGTGGCTCTTTCCCCGAGCTCCGGACACCCACCCGCGTCTCCGCCCAGGACCCCGTAACTCGCCAAACTGATTTTCGAGACCTTAGTGGTATCTCCCCCTCAACCCCCTGGTCCCCCTCTCGGCAGTCACTGCCGTCATCCCTACTGACGTCTGGGACTCTGCCATTTCCCCAGACATTCATTCTAGGAGTTTCCGGTTGACTGGCACGTCTCCAACTCTCCTTCTTCTCCCGCCACCCATCACCAAGCCACTTGATTCAGCCCCCACCGTGTTTCTCACACCCGTCCCCCCTCACCTCTCCCTCAGTAGCATCTCCCATTTGGAGGGCTGAGGTACCGTCATAATTGGCCTTTCCCGTTCCACTACCTTTCCCCAGTCGCCAGACTTCTGCCAAGTTAAACTTCCGAACCGATCTGATGACGCTTCCATTCCTCAGAAATCAACACTGGCTCCCTGCCATAGCGACCTTCCAAATAATGCCCGGATTAAGCTTCCCATACCTCAGGGGTTTTTCACTACAAAAAGTAACACACAGAGTTTCTGGGAAGGTGGTGGCAATAGGTTTTGGATCTTCCTGAATAGTCACATAAAAACAGAACAGAGAAAATTCTCACACAAAAAGCAGACAGCCACCTAAAACCAGACCAAACAACAAATCAAAACTATAATAAGATTATCAGCTCACACCTGTGAGGCAGCTATTGTCAAAAAGACAAGAAAACAATAAGTGTTGGTGAGAAAGGGGCAGCTGGGTGGTTAAGTCCGTTAAGCACCCGACTTTGACTCGGGTCATGATCTCACAGTTCGTGAGCTTGAGCCCCGCGTCAGGCTGTGCGCTGACAGCATGGAGTCTGCTTGGGATTCTCTCTCTTCTTCTCCTCTTCCCCCCCTTGTGCTCTCTCAAATAACTAAACTTAAAAAAAATAAAATAGGGGCGCCTGGGTGGCTCAGTCGGTTAAGTGTCCGACTTCAGCTCAGGTCACGATCTCACGGTCCGTGGGTTCGAGCCCCGCGTCGGGCTCTGGGCTGAAGGCTCAGAGCCTGGAGCCTGCTTCCGATTCTGTGTCTCCTTCTCTCTCTGCCCCTCCCCCGTTCATGCTCTGTCTCTGTCTCAAAAATAAATAAACGTTAAAAAAAATTTTTTTAAATAAATTAATTAAATAAAATAAAATACAAGAATTCAGAAAATGAACGCACAACGCTGGTGTTGTCATCCTGCCCCGGACTGTAGTCACTAGGTGAGAATCCCCAGCCCAGCCACAACCCGGCCCTGAGCTCCTCTAGGGGCTGCAGGGAGGAGGTGTTTCAAAGTTCCCTGAGGCCCCAGCAGCAGCTCGCCCCTTTCTCCGAATTTCTGCGCCCAAGGCAGGTCCCCTGTCCAGTACTGCCCGGCGGCCAGCAGGTGGCGCCCAAAGCCCAGTATGGGCCGCGGGGCGCAGGGGGCCGCGCAGGTACCCGCCGGAGGCAGAGAGCAAGTACCCAGAAGGGGGTGCTTTCCGCGGCCGCGCCTTCCATCACCCTCTCCTGCATCGCTATGTCAGGAGGAGTCGGGGTGCGGGAGGAGGGCTGTCGGGTCGGGAGGAGTCGGGTGCGGGGGGAGGGCTGACCCCTACAGCTTCCTCCGCTCCTCCAGCTCGTGTTCCCGGCGCTGCCTGAACAGGCCCTGAGGGTCGTCCAGCACCGTGCGGCCTACGCGTGGGGAGGAGGGGTGGGCAGTGAGGCTCCTCCGGAGAGCCTCTCCCGGGCCCGCCAAGGACGCCTCCCCTGCCGGCCCTGCCCGCTGGCCCTGACCCTTCAGCATCTTGCCCTCCCCCAGCCTCCGGCCGGCAGGTGTATCTCCAGCAACCCGCCTCTTCCAGAACCGCCCCGAACCCCGATTTCCAGGTTCCGGCCCGCGCGCCCTGCCCCCTTTCCTCCGCTCCCCCGACCAGGCCTCCTCACACCCCCAGCCCCGCGCTCACCGGTGCCCTCGGGCAGTCTCAGGATGCCAGCGCCCTCCACCCAGCGGTAGCACGGGAACCTGAACTCGTCCCCACTGGCGCCGGGGCCCTGCACGTCCGCCTGAAACTCCACTTCCTGCGGGCGACAGGGGCTCAGCCACCGCGGGGCTCCCCAGAAGCAGCCCCGGGACTGAGCCCTGCCCGCGCCGGACGCCCTTCCGAGGGCCTCTGGGAAAGGCGCGCGAAAGGAGCCGCACAGCCAAGGGGGCGCGCACGGAGCAGGTGGCCCCACGACCCCACGCGGGTCGGGGTGAGGCGGAGGCGGCGAGACGGGGAGGTGCACCCCTTCCTCACTTCTTCCTCCCTGTGGTCACCGCGCCACGCGCCGCGCCCCGAGGGAGCGCCCCCGGGCGCGAGGACCGCGGAGCAGAATGGCAGGCGCGCCCTCGCCAGCGGCCCCAGGATGCAGCGGGCAGTCCCCGGCCCTGGCAGGCCTTCCGCACGACGTGCCGACTAGAGAGACCCCTCCAGGGGGCGGCGCTGGGCCGGGCCGCGCGGGAGAGGGAGAGGCGGGGAGGCGTGCCGCGCAGGGGTACCGGGAGACGGGGCCGAGGCGAGCCGAGCCGCGTCGTGGAGCTGGGGCTCAGGGCAGGGCTGTGGGGAGAGGGGCACGACCACACCGTGCAGCCTCGAGGGTAAGCCACGGGCGTTGGGCTGGTCCCGAGGACACACGGAAGCCACTCCCGTGTTCTGCGCGGGGGGCACCTTTGAAGGTGGGAACGTTTGGAGAACCGCTCCGGTGGTGGAAGGGCGGCCGGGGCGGGGCGGGGCGGTGGAGGGCGCGCAGGTGACTCGGGTTCAAGGCGGCCCCGGTGGGCGGGGGCGGGGCTCGGGGCCGAGAGGTCCGGGAGACAGAACTGACCGTGCGCACTCTCGGTTAGAGGCGGAGGAAGGGAAGCGGGGGGGGGGGGGGGGGGGGGGGGGGGAGCGCCGCGGGGAGGGCTGGCAAGAGGGGCAGGCGGGTCGGAGCCGGGGCGAGTAGCAGGTGGATGCGGCGAGAGCAGGGAAGAGGCTGGGAAACGCGGGCTTCGCATCTCGGGCTTCCTCCCCGGCGCCCGCATCCCCGCCGGGTACCCGGGGAGGGCCCGCAGGTCCCCCACCTAGCGACGCCGCAGAAGGCTTGAAACGGCAGCTTTTAAGAACAGGGGACACGGGAGGACGGACGGCCTATTCGAGGAAAGGCCGAGCTCTGCGCCACGACGGGCGGGGCGCGCACTGGTCACCTCCAAGGAGGCCGCGGGGGAGCGCGCCGTGCGCCCCGTCCGTCCGGGCCCTTGTGTCACCTGTCCCCGCCGGGTCCTGAGCGCCGCCTCCCTGTGCTGGCCCCACCAGCCACAGCTGCACTTGGTTGTTGGAGCCCGAGCACAGCGAGGAGCCGGTGGACACGCGGCGGCGCGGACACCCATCCTGCCGGAAGACAAGTCGCGGTCCCAGGGGGAAGAGCGGACTCTCTGAAGAGCAGAGCCCGGACCCCTCCCCCTCGGAAGCCCAGCGGGCCCCCGGGTGTGGGGGGCACCCGGGTCTCCACCAGCCCGGAGCCCAAGAAGGCAGGCCTGGCGGGGGTGGGGGTGGGGGTGTGGGGCCAGGGAGGCACACAGCAACCCCGGTTGGGGGAGGAGGAGGGAAGGGGGCCTCCCAGTGTGGGGCTGGGAAGGCCCCCCCCATCTAATTTCTTTTAATTTTTTTTGACGCTTATTTATTTTTGAGAGAGAGCGCGAGCTGGAGACGTGCAGAGAGAGGGGGAGACGCAGAATCCGAAGCGGGCTCCGGGCTCCGAGCTGTCAGCACAGAGCCCGACGCGGGGCTCGAACTCACGAGCTGTGAGATCATGACCTGAGCCGAAGTCGGACGCTCAACCGACTGAGCCACCCAGGGGCCCCAAGGCCTCCCCATCCAAACACACACACACACACACACACACACACACACACACACACACACACACTCACACACACTCACACACTCACACACACTGGCCTCACGAGGTGGCTCTTCTCTGGGAGGGTCGTGCTTAAGGTTGCAGGGGAGGAGGGCGGGGGGGGGGGGGGGCGCTGGTCCACAGGAGCTCCTCAGTGGTCAACTTCCAACACTTACAGGCCTTCCTCGTGCCAAGCTCGGGGGCTCATCGCTACCCGCCTGTTGCCTGCGGGATAAAAACCCAAGCTTCTTGGCCTTCGACGCTCTTTCCACTTGGCCCGCCCCTCTCCCACCTTATTCCACGACACCCCATCCTCACCTCCCGTCTCCCCAACGTGGGCCGGACCCCCGTGTTTCCCAGAACCCACTCTGCAGTTTGCTTGTAGTCCCTGTTTCTGGGACGTTCTGTGCAGCCTTCTAATCCCTGGTCAGATTCCGGTTTTTCGGAGTCCTCCCCGGTGATCCCGCCGCCCCCCGCCAGACCTCATCGGCTTTGCTCTCATCGGCTTTGCTCTCTACCGCTTTTGCCCTGTGCATACTTCATTACCGCACACTTAATGCCACGGTAGTTTGCGCGAACGGCCGGATCCCCAACCACGGTGAGCCAGCTTCCCTCGGCAGGGACCACATTCCCAGCAGGACGTCCTCATTTCGGTTTCTTCTGGATACAGCACGGTATCAGGCTTGCGGGTGCTGAGAGGTGTTTGCTAGAACACACTGGGCACAAAGGCCCGTTAAAAGTCAGTCCTTCCCTCGGGAGAGACACAGGCAAACGAGCAACTCCCAGGCAACATAAATAATAAAGGAATAGCCAGATCGACTCCAGTAGCCGTGACGCCGAGTCCCATAAGCCTGACAAAGCAAGTGAGGTCAACAGAAACTGGGACAGCATCGTTTCTGGTTTGCTTTTCTCGTGGGCGGAAACTTCCCATGATGCAAAGTGGGAACGGCAGAAAGAAAGTGGCATTCGCTAGGGTCTCCCGCTCAGCCCCGCGCCACCCGGTGTCTCCACCTCCTGTGGTCGCCGTACGTCTTCCCTACGCACGTTCACGAGCGGAGACACGCCGATCGCCCTCGTCCTCCTCCTGCACGTGGCAGCATATTCCACACACTGTTCCGCAGCCTGGTTTTCCACATTGCAGATTAAATCAGGAGATCATCGTGTATCAACTTAAAGAGCTTCCTTGTGCTTAAGGGTGTCACTGTTTGGGGGCGTCCGGGCGGCTCAGTAGGTTGAGCGTCCGACTTCGGCTCAGGTCATGATCTCAGGTTCGTGACTTCGAGCCCCACATCCGGCTCTGTGCTGACAGTGTGGCGCCTGCTTGAGATTCTGTGTCTCCCGTCTCCCTGCCCCTCTCCTGCTCTCTCTCTCTCTCTCTCAAAAATAAATAAATATTTTAACTGAAATAAACATTTCTTAAAAAGGGTGCCACTGTTTTGACGTAGCAAAACATAGCCTACCAGCTTTGTCTAAGTGGACATTTAGGATGCTGGCAATCTTGTGTAAATATAAAAAAGAAGTGTTTTGCTACAAGAACTCGCCGGGCACATACATACATTTCTCAAATGTAAGTATACATGTAGCACGATATCCTAAAAATGGAATTTCTGGGCCACAAGCATGTGGACATTTGGCACGTGCAAAGCTGCCCCCCACAGATGCTGTGGCAATTTCCGCTTCCATCAGTGAGGCCAGGGATGCGTGAGGATGCCCCCTTTCCCTCAGTCTCGCCAATACCGTGCTGATGAGCGCCCTCGCCGCAGCCAGTCTGACAGCCGAGAAACGGCACACTCGTGTCATTTTAATTTCCGTTTCTCTTACGCTGAGTAAAGTTGGGCATTTTTCCATATCGTAGAAGCCACTGGTATTTCCTTTTCTGTGGACCGGCCGCTCCGTTTTTCTCTGGGATTTTCGTCTTTTTCTTACTGATTGGTAAGAACTATGGACACGTGAAGGAAATGATTTTTCCAGCTCTGTCACAACGAAAAGAGTCCCGACAGCAACAACGGTCTTTTCTACCTACACCAGCTCCTTGGAAACCGGACTGTGGTCTACGATATTATTTTCCACTAAAACGTGGGCTCCTTGGAGAGCAGCTGACTCCATACCTTCGAGCAGGCACACCTCAGGATATGCCTGGAACATACTATTGTCGCTAAAAAAGAAAAAAAAAAGTAAGGGCGTTCTCAAGAAGGTCACAGGCAGTACTGAAAGGGCATGTTTCCAATTAGAGGGGCTCCCACTGGCTATGTCGTGACATTTCAAGGAGCAAAACCTAAATAATGGGACTGATTGAAATAAGAAGTGAATTATTTCACTTACATATAGAATGTTTTCTCTTGCCAGTAACCAAAAAAAAATCTATTCAAAATGGCTCAGACAGTAGGGAAAAACTCTGATCTCAGAAGATAAGACGCCCATAGGGTAGGTTGAGTCTAGGGTTGTCCAGGTCAGCGTCACCAAGGAGCTGGGGTTTTGTTTTCCTATCCGTCCATCCTTCGTGAATGAGCTCCTCCAGTGACTTACCTCCTTGGCAAGATGGCGCTCCTCCTCCAATGATCCCAGGCAGACCCAACACCATACAGTGGCGGAAAGAAAGACCATCTCTTCTTGGGCCTTTTTAAGAGCAGGGGAGGCCGGAGTGCCCCTGCCAGCAGCACGTTCAAGGTAGCTCCGAGGTCTGTGGGGCCGGCCAGCCTGAGTCGGCTCACCTTCAAGGTCTACGCCTCCCCTGAAGAGGGCTCACCTCACCAAACCTCCGTGGAAGTTCACGGGCTTTCGCTCTACTCCGTCCCCGGGGGTCAATCTAAACGTGTGGAGGAGCTGAGGGCCCGCCTTGAAGGAAGCGTCTCACACCTCCAACATTACCGTGAGCCACAGACCAGCTGGGGTCCGGAAATACACTCACACACGAAGCCCGAGATGCAGAGTCCGGCTCGATGGGGGCCAGACAGCCGCGGATATCTCCAAGGTGTGCCTCCCGGATCTTTTCCGAGACTTGGCGTTATTGGCTTTGCTGGCATTGTTGGATTTCTTTCGGCTAAAGGCTCAAAGCTAAAGAAGCTGGGGTGTCCTCTGGGTTCGCGAGATGAACCGCCTCTCTTGATTCCCCACAACAAGCCACTATATCTGTCCAGATCGGTGGAGAGAAATTACATGACGGGGCTTTACGAGGATACACGGTCCTAGAAGATTTCTGGAAGGAGAACTTCCAAAAGCCAGGAAATGTGAAGCATTCACCTGGAAATAACTAGAGTGTTCCACGTTCTGCCCATTTTAATCAGTTATAGGTAAACGTGGGGGAAGTCCCTGCAGAAAACCAGTATTTCTATAGGAAAAACGGCAGAGAACATAGAGGCTGGGTTTAGGCAAACAGGCTTGAGCGATGGAATGCACACAGGCCCATCAGGCGACCCGCCCCGGGGTATCCACAGGCCCTAAGTGACCAGTGGGCTACTTACGACCAGGCCCAGTTACCAAAAAAGAATCCCCCGCATCACCGTACCTCAACTTCCCCCTTTAAAAACAGCCCCCAACCACTGCCTCCTTGCAGACAGCCTCCCTTCCGCTGTCTTGTCCACCGCTCCCTTGCAAACGATCAGCTCACCCCACATCTGGGGGCCCCCATCTGATCAAGAGTCACCCCAGTGGGGCGCCTGGGTGGCTCAGTCGGTTGGGCGTCTGGCTTCGGCTCAGGTCACGATCTCACAGCCCGTGAGTTCGAGCCCCGCGTCAGGCTCTGTGCTGCCAGCGCAGAGCCCGGAGCCTGCTTTGGATTCTAGGTCTCCCTCTCTCTCTGCCCCTCCCCTGCTCGCACTCTGTCCCGAAGAGACACCCCAGTTAGACACGGCAGAGAAGTCAGTCCTGAATGTCGTAAATCGGCTTTCTTCTTCAGGAGGAAATACACGAGCCTTCTCTGTTATCCTGGGTGATGCCAATTACGAGTGAACGGTTAGTAATCTTTTCACCTAGAGACAGTGTCCACCCTTGGAACTCCCCATTCTCCTGCTGTTATTCATGTACATAATTAAAATTCCAAGTTAAAAAAAATTAAAAAATAAATAAAAATAAATAAATAAACTCCAAGTTAAAAAAAAGGGGGGGGGGCAGTTTTCCCAGAAACCATCCAGCAGGCCTCTTCCTATCTATTTTGGCCAAAACCAGACACCAAACCCAAATCCTTCAAGCAGGCAGCGGGGGACGGAAGCGTGTGATCCCCTAGCCTAGTCAGGATTTACCCGAGCCACCTGAGGAAGGGTGGACTGAAAAATGCAACGTGGGTCCCACCACCAAGTGAATGGGGGTAATGGATGGGGGGAGTAGGCGCCCAAGGGTGTCTGCTGCAATTCATTTGGGAAAGACCTAAATTCATAGCAACAGCAAAAAGAGAAGAGTCACTGTAAACCGTTACAAAAAAGTATAACACGATACAGAAGAGAGGGATTATATTCGGATTTTTGAAGTTGTTATAGGTGGGGTTTTTTTAATGTTTATTTACTTTTGAGAGAGAGACAGAGACAGAGACGGAGTGTGAGCAGGGTAGGAGCAGAGACAGAGGCAGACACAGAATCCAAAACAGGCTCCAGGCTCTGAGCTGTCAGCACAGAGCCAGATGGGGGCTCAAACCCACGAGCGGTGAGATCATGACCTGAGCCAAAGTCAGATGCTTAACCGAATGAGCCACCCAGGTGCCCCTATAGGTTTTAATAAGAAAGGGGATGTTGCTGCATATGAACGTGTGTGCTTCTAAGTACATTTCTGTTTATAATAAACAGGGAAATGTTCATTCCCATCGAAAGGATATAAACAGGGAACTGTGTGTGAATCAAACAGTCCTGGAAAAAACAGGAACCGTTCCGAGAACAGGAGGAAGGACTGATCAGCAGGTGTGGCGATCCAGGTAGAGAGGAGGTCCGGCCAGTGTGCCAGCATGTGGCACTCACAGTCCACCGGGGGTGGGGGTGGGGGGGGGGGGGTCGGTCCTGAGATGCTCAATTTAGGACCCAAGTCCTAAAGAGGAACATTAACGTGCAAACACAGCCCTACCCCCTCCCGGGAGACGAACCAACTACCTGCCCCCTCAACCACAGTAAGACACTCATAACGCATGCATACTTTTTAAGTAACACTAACAAAGCAAGTCAGTATATCATAATGACAGTACAGACGTTCCATAACTCTGGCCAAGAGAAACTAAAGGAACGTGCCATCCGGGAGGAAAGACAGATCGCAGAAGCTACAACTTATGAGGAGGATAAGCTTCAGAGCCCCAGCCAAGCATACGCCAACCTGCCGAGACCCTCGGCGCCCACGAGGATCTGAGACCGTATTCTCTGGGGGTGCAGGGGCGAGGGTGTCTGACAAGATTTCAGTAACACCGAGAAAACATCAAAACAAGTATTTTAGCAACTTGAAGAACGGATCTTACTTCTAGAGAAAAACAAGAACAAGTAGGAACTGATGAAGCCATGAATTAGATCCATGACGTTGGTGTTTTAAAACAGACTGAGGGCGCCTGGGTGGCTTAGTCGGTTAAGCATCCGACTTCGGCTCAGGTCATGATCTCGCGGGTTTGTGAGTTCAAGCCCCGCGTTGGGCTCTGTGCAGACACCTCGGAGCCTGGAGTCCACTTCGGATTCTGTGTCTCCCTCTCTCTCTGTCCTTCACCCGCTCATGCTGTCTCTCTCTCTCTCTCTCTCAAAAATAAATAAAAAGCATTAAAATAAACAAATAAATAACAGAATAGAATAGAATAGAATAGAATAGAATAGAATAGAATAGAATAAAAAATTCTTTGTAACTGAAGCACCTTGTTTGCTACAAACAAACCAGTGCGAAGGTCAGAATGCCCTGCTTCTGGGCTCCCTCCGGTCACTTGGGGTCGGTGCAACTCGTCCACCCTCCTCTACCCAGAATGCCTGACCCCTGAGGTGCTGGCGCAGCGGGCACTGCCCCCAAAGCCCTCTGACGCCCTCGCGTCCCACTGCCCCCACCCCTCCCTGGACCCAACCGCACTCCCCGGGGCTCCCATCAGCCGTGCCTCTTTCCCCGGACAGACGCGGCGATGTCCTTGGACGAAGGGGATGAGGCCGCACCTCTGGCATCTCCCACACCTGGGGAGACGTGTGGCCACACACGTGTAGCAGAAGCAGCGAGTGAATGGCTCACTGGATGGACAGACAGACAGACAGTAAGCGGAGTAACCTCCTGGCTGGTTGACGGCGACAGAAATGGTCAAAGTATAAATGGACTTAGATTCTTGGCGTTTGAGACCCAAAAATGTGGCTTGAACTCTATGCTCCCACATGGGAGCTGGAGACCAAGGGGCACCCTCGCAGGGGTCAGGGAGGAGAGGAAGGGGGAGGCAAGGCAGAGGGTGTGCACTAAGGAGAGACACAAGCATCCTGAGGGCAGGGAGACCCAGGGGACTCACGAGGGACTGAAAACGGGCAGCTTCCCCTTGAACTCGGATCCCACCAGGGGCGGCCGCTCACGGGCACAGGAACCCTCTGGGCAGAGCACGGGGCCAGGGAGCGCAGGCCCTAAGAGGACGCCTCGCACACAGCCCCGCGCAGAGGGTGCTTCGGGTGGGCAGCTCGTGAGGGAAGCCCACGGGCAGGTAGATGATGAAGGGGAGAGTGAGCCAGGCCCTCGGGCTGGACGCCAAGGTGACCCCAGGAGACAAAGGCTGGGGCAGGGGACAAGGGGCAGCGCAGTCCCAGGGCCACCCGGGCAGCCCCAGGCCCTCCTTCCATTGTTGCGTTCGGCCTTGGAAGACGGAAAGGGCTGGAACAGACCCTGGGGGAGGCCACTGCTGGTGACCCCTTCAGATGGCATGACGTCAGCGAACGGGTCATACCTGCCAGCCGTTTCCTAAGTCCCCTCCCTCAGTGCACATCCACAGGCAGATGGGTGACCACAGGGGCAGGTGGGTGGCCGCAGGGACAGCTGGGTGACCGCAGTCCCTGGGTGGAGAGGGGCTGGTGCAAAGAGGGGTCCACACCACCCTACCTGCTCCCCTCCACTCCCCATGTAGAATCTTGTCCCTCCCCTCTTCTCCTGGGGAGTGGGCCCCCCCAGCCTTCTGAGACTGCTCTCCCTGAGCCTGCCGGTGGTGGGCAAATCCCACGACATTTCTCCACAGCACTGTTTTCCCCTCCCGTTCAAAACTCTTGTCTCATTTTCTGGGACATCACCCCTTCCGTGGTCTCCTTCCCGTTAAGGGCTCTCCTTGCCCCTAAAATGTTGGTGTTATGGGGGTTCCGCTGCCCTCACTGCCCCACCCCTGGGAGCCGCGTCCCCCCCCACCCTCTCCCACCAGGACGCTCTGAGCTCCCGACCCCACACACCCAGCCGCTCGCTCTCCTAGAGGCGCTGCTCAGTGTTCCGATTATCGCCGGGTCGTGGACTCCTTTAGAGCAAGACTGAGCGATGTATCATTTCCCCAACGCCTGCCACCCAAGCCACTCCTCTGCTGGCTACAGCCCCGGCCACGTGGGGGATGCTCGATGGCTTCCCGCTCTCTGCTCGCCCAAAGCCCATCTCTAGAGAACAGTCAGCAGCAAGGACACGACGGGGCTAACGGCCTGGGCCAGGCGGCCAGCTGCTCCCAGGTGAGGCCCGGCCAGCCTTTGGCAAGGGTCCCGGCGAGGAAGCATTCGTGACGGCGGGTCAAAGGGCACTCGTGGACGCCGGGCCGCCTGCCTTCCCGTTCCGCCGGCGGCCGGGACGCAAAGCCACGCTCCGGCACCCCTGCCCCCGCCGACCGCTGCCCGTTTCCCGTTTGCTCCCTCGGGCTCAGCTCTCCTCCGCAGGCCGACGGAAAACACAACTAGTCCTGTCTCTCCGCAAGGTTAAACTTAAAAGGGATCCCCGACGGGGCACCTGGGTGGCTCAGTCAGTTAAGCGTCCGAATTCGGTTCAGGTCATGATCTCACAGTTTGTGAGTTCGAGCCCCGCATCGGGCTCTGTGTCAACAGCTCGGAGCCTGGAGCCCGCTTCCGATTCTGTGTCTCATTCTCTGCCCCTCCCCCACTTGTGCTCTGTCTCTCTCAAAAATAAATTAAAAAAAAAAAATTTAAGAAGAAAGGGATCCCCGCCACCTGCAGAACAGCGCCCAAACTCGGGAGCACAGCCTTCCGGTGTGCCCGTGGCCCCTGCACCTTGCCCTGGAGGAGAAGGGCTCTCCCGCGTGCCCCAACCACCCGATTCCCCCCTTCCGCTAAGCTGCAGCCTCTTCCCTGTCACACAGGAGCCCGAAGGCAACCCGTGCAGACACACGGTAGCCTTCCAAGTCAGTGTCCCATGAAAACGTAACACAGGTCCACATCCCAGTTGCTTACAGGGGTTTTGAGTAAGGTCTAGGGCACACCCCAAACACTCTTCTCCAGAATAACCCTGATCTCTTAACCCTTTGGGCAGTTATTAACTGCTGGGAGACCTCAATCAGCTATCCTAGTATCTGGCCAACCTTCCCCACCTTGGCCACATGCATGCTGCGGGGCTGCTGAAGGGCTGGCTGAGACCCGTGCCCTCGCATCGCCACAACTGTCAACCCCAGAGGGGCTAGTCTGCCGGGCCCTGTCCTCCACTGTGAACCCTTTCCGGCTCCTACTAATGACCTGTTCCAAGGTCAAACCAAAACACGCTGACAACCTACTCTTTGGACCAGATACTGGAACATAACATAAAGCCCCAATGGGGAAGTGTATACAGGCAGATGAGTGGAATAAATACAAGGTCAAGAAACAGACCCAAATACAGTAGAAATCCAGAACAGGGCAAAGGTGGGGGGGGGCTTCAAAGCAGCAAGAGACAGACTGTTTGATTAAAGACATTTGGATGACAGATGGCCAACCGACACGTGAGAAAATGCTCCACATCACTCATCATCAGGGAAATACGAATCAACACCACAATGAGATACCACCTCACACCTGTCAGAATGGCACCATTAACAACTCAGGCAACAACAGATGTTGGCGAGGATGTGGAGAAAGAGGATCTCTTTTGCATTGTTGGTGGGAATGCAAGCTGGTGCGGCCACTCTGGAAAACAGAGCATGGAGGTTCCTCAAAAAGCTAAAAATAGAACTACCCTACGGCCCAGCAAGTGCACTACTAGGTATTTATCCGAGGGATCCAGGTGTGCTGTTTCGAAGGGACACATGCACCCCCATGTTTACGGCAGCCCTGTCGACAAGAGCCAAAGTCTGGAAAGAGCCCAAATGTCCATCGATGGATGAATGGATAAAGAAGATGTGGCATATATATACAATGGAGTATTAGTCACCAATCAAAAAGAAGGAAATCTTGGGGCACCTGGGTGGCGCAGTCGGTTAAGCGTCCGACTTCGGCTCAGGTCACGATCTCGCGGTCCGTGAGTTCGAGCCCCGCGTCGGGCTCTGTGCTGACAGCTCGGAGCCTGGAGCCTGTTTCGGATTCTGTGTCTCCCTCTCTCTCTGACCCTCCCCCGTTCATGCTGTCTCTCCCTGTCTCAAAAATAAATAAACATTAAAAAAAAAAAAAAAGAAGAAGGAAATCTTGCCATTTGCAACTACGTGGATGGAACTGGAGGATATTATGCTAAGTGAAATTAGAGAAAGACAAAAATCATAGGACTTCACTCATATGAGGACTTTAAGAGACAGAACAGATGAACATAAGGGAAGGGAAACAAAAATAACATAAAAACAGGGAGGGGGACAAAACAGAAGAGACTCATAAATATGGAGAACAAACTGAGGGTTCCTGGAGGGTGTGGGAAGGGGGATGGGCTAAATGGGGGAGGGGCATTAAGGAATCTCCTCCTGAAATCATTGTTGCACTAGATGCTAACTAATTTGGATGTAAACTTTTAAAAATAAAAAATAAAATAAAAGACTTTTGGATAAAACAGTAAAGTCAGATCTGTATCTCAAGCCTTATGTTGGGATAAATTCCAAACGGATGAAAGACTTACATATAAAAACCAAAACTGTCAAAGGATCCGTAGCATGAGATCACAGCAGCATAAAAATGCTGAAAACATAGTAAGTCTCCTAAAAATCTCAGAAAGGCGATGGCGTTTTTTTCTTAAAAACTTTTTAATGTTTTATTTTTGAGAGAGAGAGAGAGCACACGAGCGCACGTGCAAGCAGGGAAGGGGCCAAGAGAGAGAGGGAGACACAGAATCCGAAGCAGGCTCCAGGCTCTGAGCTGTCAGCACGGAGCCCGACGCGGGGCTGGAACCCACAAACCGGGAGATCATGACCCAAGCTGAATTTGGCACTTAACCGACTGAGCCACCCAGCTGCCCCAAGGTGATGGCCTTTTAAAAATAGGACTCAGAGTGGCTCCTGGGTGACTCAGTCGGTTGAGCGACCCACTTCGGCTCTGCTCATGATCTCGTGGTTCATGAGTTTGAGCCCGGAAGAGGGCTTGGGATTCTCTCTCTGCCCCCCCCTCACTCTCTCTCTCAAAAATAAACACCATCAGGGGCACCTGGTGGCTCAGTCGGTTAAGTGTCCGCCTTCGGCTCAGGTCATGATCTCGCAGTTCGTGAGTTCGAGCCCCGCGTTGGACTCTGTGCTGACAGCTCAGAGCCTGGAACCTGCTTCAGATTCTGTGTCTCCCTCTTTCTCAGCCCCACCCCTGCTTACGCTCTCTGTGTCTCAATAATAAAAATTAAAAAAAATTTTTTTTAAATAAATAAACAGAATCAATCAATTAATAATAAAAATAGGACTGAAGACCCGAGAGCTAAAAGACTTACTGATAAACACACTTCCTAAAAACGTCCAGCGGGTCGGAAAGTACCACGCACAGATGAGAGCCAAAGTGTCAGGAAGGTTGGTGCAAGGCTTGGACACGAAGGGCAAACTTTCCCGCCACATAAAGATAGCCACGAAACCACAAGCCAAGTAAAAGTAGCACTTTCGCAGGCACGGCACACGCCCATTCTGCAGAACAGGAAGTTCAAAGGCCCTGAACACCGAAAAGAACGCGAGGCCGGGACGTTTCCCGTCTAACACGCGGGCGCAGAGAAGAGCGCAGGTGGGCAAGGTCCGGGCCCCAAACCCGGACAGCATCCGAGAGGGCTCCGCGACTCTCCTTCCAGCACCTGGTCCTACGGGCAAATAACTGCAGGCACGACACGTGCACGTCATCTGCTTGCTCCGCGGCAGAAGCCAGGGGCCGGTCGCATACATGCTGGCAAACGCACCCCGGGCAGCTGGAAAAGAGAACGAGGAGACTCTGCACGGACCATCCGCACGTTGTCAACTCCTCCCTCGGACGTTACCTAGAAATCAACCACTTGCGCACCGACTCGGCCTCCTGGCCGGCGCCCCTGCTCCCAGCCGGACCCTCACCTGCATCCACTTCCCCAGAGCGGTCAAATCCTATTAGGCCGCCTGCCCGAACCCTCCAAGCGGCCTCCTCTCATCGCCGCCCGCTCCTGCCCCCACCCTCCACGCCTCACCCCGCTCTCTCGGCCCCTCCGGCGCCCCTGGGTTCCTTCAACACCCCGAGAACACTCTTACCTGCTGTGCCCTCTGCCCTCGGCCCGGAGCACCTCCCCACCCCGGACAGAGCCCTGCCGCCCGCCCGCTCCTTCGGGTCCGTAATGACCATGGCCTTCTCAGCGAGACCCTCCCGGTCTGTCCTGCTTCCCACTGCGCGCGCACGCCCGCATGCAGTCGCAGTAATGGGGGGACGCGCTCTATAAATCCCCCCACGTTTAACGTCTGCAAATTCCCGTCCAATGTTAACAACACACGCCGCACCCCTTCCCCTGTCCTCCGCTGCACTCGGCCCCACCTGACACACGCTCATTTACGGTCCGCCCCCCACACGCACCTGGAACGTAAACGGCCGAGAGCAGGGCAGCGATTCTTAGACGTTTTGTTCACGTCTGTGCCTCCGGCTCGCGACGGCGCCCAGCGCTGTGCCAACATCAAATCCTGGTCTCAACGCCGTGCCCTAGTCACGCAGAGGCAACCACGAAGGGACACGGGGGAGGCCGCCCCGTCGCTCCCCCACGCTCCGCACTCCTTCCAGAACCTCCTGCCGTCTAGAACCACGTCCGAAGTACACGGCAACGAGAACGCAGTGCCTACCACGTGACTGGCACTCCGCGTGTGACGAGGAACCCCACGGCTCGGCCAAACGCACTTAGGCTAAGTCAGATCGCGCCCCGCTCGGGGGCAGATTAAAGGCAAGCTTCGGCACGTGCGCTTGTGCGCGGCACGAGTACGCACACGACCACGGTGGGGACGCGCACGCAGCCGCGGCAGGAGCGCGCACGCAGTCACGGTGGGAAGGCGCACACGGACGCGGTAGGAGCGCGCACGCAGTCACGGTGGGGGTGGGTCGGCGCACACGGGCGCGGTAGGAGCGCGCACGCGCACACGGTTGCGGCAGGAGCGTGCGCGCGGTCATGGTGGGAACGCGCGCGCAGGGCCGCGGCGGGAGGGCACGGGTCAGGCTGCCCTCTGCCTAATTGAAGGGCAGGCAGGGACGAGAAGGCTTTTGAACAAACCCGAACCCGCCGAGTTCTGAACCACATGAACGTTATTTTCTACTCAGCACACAATTTAAGTCATAAAACTTCTGTGCCAGCCTCTTCCTCGGAGTCAGTGACAACTTTACTTATCTACAGTTTCCAGAATTCAGGGTCTATTTGTTAAAAATCACCACTGCAGGATTCCTGCACCTTCGTCCTTCCAGTGGTCCCTAAGCCTCAAGCGACCTTCACCTAAAAACCTCGTGAACTTGAAACAGCAAATAAAAAGAAAAGGCACAACTACAGAACACGTCTCAAGAATGAGGAAATCTGAATATCACAGTCTATTTACATTGTTATTTAATTGCTGTTACTTTTCTTGTGTTTGATAGTGGTATTGCGATTACACAGAGAAATCTCAGGAGAGAGAACGTTGAAGAATTTAGAGGTGAAGGGCCAGGTCTGTATGTATGTGTACACGTATATATACACGCATATATAGACACACAACGGGATACTACTCAGCGATGAAAAAGAACGAAATCTTGCCAACTGTAGCAACATGGATGGAACTCGAGTGTATTATGCTAAGCGAAATAAGTCAAAGACATACGATCTCACTCGTGCAATTTGAGAAAGCCCCCTCACACGTGCACCCGGCAAGGCCCCATGTTGTTTCAGGGGACCAGACACGGGCCGGGACACATCCACGTCTCAAGATGGGGGAGGAAACCCCTGAGGAGGGTGGATACAGCCACTGGAGACCCGCAACAAGGTTCGAACCGCCTAGAAGCCACGGACCAGACCCCTCCGTACCCTTCCCGCTTCTCCAAGTCCTACCACATCCCTCAGCCTTTCAGACCAAGGGGGCAGGTGTGCAGGCGAGCGCGTCTACAAATTCGCTCATGAGGACGAGGACACGTAGGACGGCCACACACGGACAAGCAAGGCCGGGTCCTCTCACCCCTCCCGGTCTCACCCACACGGGGCAGCCCGGCTCCGGGCGCAGCAGCGGCAAGAGTGCGGGGCAGATCACAGAAAACCCCGGCCCGGCCCCGTGGAGCAAGAGGACAGTCCATCACCCTCTCGGTCAGCGGCTCCTCTTCTGGACAACGGAGACCACAGGACGGCTGCGCAGACGCGTGGGGAGCACTACAGGCACCCCTGCGGAGCCCAGTGGACGGCGGGGCTTCTGGACGGGGACACGGTGGTGTAAAAGGCAAAAGAAGCAGCAGTCGATAGCCGAAGACACAACTTTATTGGAAACAGGAGTGGGGGGCGCAGGGGAAGACTAGGACTCAGGCTCGGGGGCCGCTGGGGGCTTCTCGTCATCAGGGGGACAATCGATGAAGTCAGCCAGCATGGCAGCCGTGTCATCCTGCTCCTTTCGGGGCAAAGACACGCGATTAGAAGCGGTCACACGGGGAAGAGCGGGGCGGCCGAGGTCGCCGGGGCACCCGCAGCCCCCCGCCCGCCCGCCTCACCTTCTCCTGCAGGGCCGCCGTCTCTGCCTCTGCCGCCGCCTCCATTTCTTCGGCCGCAGGCGTCTCCGGTGGGGGTGGCGCCTTCTCACCCCCGTTCTCAGTCCCCTCTTCCAGCAGGGGCGGGGGAGCCGAGGGCTCCTCCTCCACCAGCTCCTGGGGCGGCGGCCCGGCCGGGGGGCTCCCTGCTTCCCTCTGCCCCTCGCCCTGGGAGGGGAGCACCTCGGGGGCCAGCGTGGGGGCGGCCTCGGCCCCCGGCTCGTCCTCGGGCCCGGGCTCCTCCACCTCCAGCAGCAGCCCGGGCTCCACTCCGGGCTCGGGCGGGGCCTCGGGGGGCTGGGCAGGGGGCAGGGCAGGGGCCGGGCTGGGGGGCGGAGGGCCCCCTTCTTCGGCCGGGCCGCCTGCCGGGCCAAACTCCACCTCTTCCAGCTCCTCCAGCTCGTCCTCCTCCTCCTCGTCCTCGTCCTCCTCTTCTTCCTCCAGCTCACCTTCCTCCTCCTCAAACTCCTCTTCAAACTCCTCTTCCTCCTCTTCTTCCTCCTCAAAATACTCCTCTTCCTCCTCCTCTTCCTCCTCGAAATCCTCCTCCTCCTCTTCTTCCTCCTCCTCTTCCTCCTCCTCCTCCTCCTCCTCCTCCTCATCGCTGCTGTTGATGTTAATAACTGTCAAGTCTTCTTCCAGCGCGGGGGGTCCTCCGCCACCAGGCGGCCCTTCGGGGACCAGCTGGGGTGGCGGCAGCGCCACGGGGCCCGGCACGGGGGGGTGGCGGTGGGGGTGGGAGAGGCCCCGGGGCCGCGGGAAGCTCTTCAGGCTCCTCCTTGGCCGGCACCGGAGGGGAGGCTGTCGGTGGCCCGGCCGGAGCTGCAGGGGGGGGCGTGGTCCCTGTGGGGGGTGGGGGCGGCAGGGGCGGCAGCCCCTCGGGCACGATCACCACGCTGTCGTCGGAGTCGCTCTCCAAGGAGATCTCCACGTCGGAGGCCTCCTCCTTATCATAGTGAACAAAGGCTGGCCTTGGCACTCGGCCCCCGAAAGTTTCATCTGGGGGCACGGCCGGTGGAGGGGTGCCACTAGGGGCAAGGACGGGGTCGTCGTTTGAGCCTGCCCGGTGGTTCTCAGGGCCAGGCAGGAGCCGGGGGGGTACAGACACCAGGCCGGGGACAGACAGGCCTAAGTGGTTGGCTGTGGCTGGAGGCCCGGGGCGTGTGGGGGGCATGGGGCCCGCCGGGGGCATGGGGCCCACGGAGGGCATGGGGCCCACGGAGGGCATGGGGCCCGGGGGGTGGAAGGGTGGGGCCCTGAATGGAGACGGGGCCTCGGGAGGAGGAGCCGGGGCAGGCGCGGGACAGGCAGGGCCCGTGGACTGCAGGGGGGGAACGCGGGGGTGGGTCAGAGCGGCACAGGTCACCAGTGCTTCTGAGCAGAAGGACGAGACCTGAGGAAAGACGAAGGCAGGCGTGGCGTCAGGGACAGGACAGGGGTTCACGGCCCCAGAGAGGGCGGGCCCGTGGCGTCAGGAACAGGACACTCCCGACAGCACAGGGGTGGGCCCGGGTGGGCAGTTACCTCCAGGCTGTCCTCTCTCTGGCCCAGCGAGAAGGCCTGCAGGGCACAGGCGAGGGGAGGCGGGCAGCGGGGAGACGGCGCCAGCAGCAGGGCCAGCAGCAGGCGGTACAGCTCCCGGCGGCAGCGGGAGCTGGTATATGGGGAGCTGCCCAGGACCTCGCCCTGCTGGACCCCCGTGACCAGGGGGAGCACCAGGTCGTGCAGTCTCTGAAAAGGACACGGAGCGCACCTCGAGGCGTCGCCAAGCCCACCCGAGCCTTGCCCGGGTCTGCCCACCCCACCTCGGGGGGCAGCGCCCGTCTCCACTGACCCTGTGAGTCTCCTCCTTGATGAGAGGCCCGCACATGAGGACGGTCCGGCTGAGGCCTGGGGGAGGAGAGGGCGTCTCAGGCGGGCCAGGGGGGCTTCCGCAGCCCGAGCCGGGCGGTGGCCCCGGCCCTGCCTGCCTCGGTCGAGTCGCTGGGCTTCTCGACAGCGCACCGGGGGTCCCAGGAGCGCCTCCGGCGCCCAGGGCCGCAGACAGCACGGGCAGGTGGGGAGGCGCGCTGCGCACGCACGCGCAGACGCGGGGAGAGAGACCTTCCTCTCCACGCGGCGGGTGGCGGGCCGGGCGACACACAAGACCCAGAGGAAAGTCACCCTCGCGCCACACGGTACTGACTATGCTCCTGCTTCCTGATCGGTGACAACGAGAGCAGAAAGCCCCGCTGAGCAGCCTGCTGGGGGAGGGGGGGGAGTGGGGGAAGGGGGACGCAAGCTCCGAGGGGCAGGGACCCCCCCCCCCCCCACCCTGTGCTGCGGCAGCACGGGGCAGGTAGCAGAGACCCTGCGGGAGCAGGAAGAGCCCGGAGCCCCATGTGACACAGGAGCCCAGGCGTCCGCAGCCCCGGGCCGGCCCTGGGCCTTACGGGCACCGCTTCAACAACGGCCCCAGGCTGCCGGGCACGGCCTCACCCACCTCTCAGCGCGGCCGCGCACACGTCGCTGTTGGCGTTGCTGTCCCCCTTCCGGTGCCCGGGCGGGGCCGTGGCCTCCCCCATATCCAGCTTCAGCTTCTTGGGGGCGCTGGGCTTCCCGGACTGCAGTCCCCCATCAGGGCTCCCCCGGGGGCTGCGCAGCTGGCGGAGGAGGGAAGCGGGAGTCACACACGTGGGCAGACACAGAGATTAGGGAGCAGGGGCGCGGGGGACGGTCCCCGGCCAGGAGCACGGGCCTCGCTCACCTTGAGAGCGTCGGCGGGCGGGGAGATGTCACTGAGCAGGTGGGAGAGCAGGGCCTCCCCCGAGGCCCCCCCCTGCAGCACTCCCGCCGAGGCCCCGCACACCTGCACCCACAGATCTAACACGGCATACACCTTGGTCCGCACGGCACTGAGGGGCGAGCGGAGAGAAGCCCGTCAGGGGGCCGCCGGCCAGGTCCCCTCGGGGCTCCCGGCCCACCCTCCCCTCTCTACCCCTCCTTCGCCGGTCACCTGTAAGGCCTCTCCTGGCCCGGAGGGAGGGCATCCCTGCCGAGGTTCCAGGCATTGAGGACCTGGGGAAGCAGGCGGCTGATCAGGGCCCCGAAGCGCAGGAGGCGGCTTCCACACCTGGGGGTGAAGACAGAACAGGGACCCCGTTCTGGCCCCGCCCCTTCACGACACCCCGCCCCTTCACGACACACCGCCCCGTCCCACTCACGCGAGGATGAGCGCGGAGAGCAGGTCCAGGGCGTCCAGGTGGATGGAAGGCAGGAGCAGAAGACGCAGGGGACCGTCCCCAAGCAAGCTCTGCAGGACACAAGGCAGAGGGAAGGCGCGTGCGCGAGGGGAGGGGGACCGCACGCGTGTGCACACAGGGAGGAGCCCGCCCTGTGCCACAAACCCGTCCCCGGAGACAGACCCCGGAGAGAGGAGGGGAGGCACGGCTGACCCCGGGTTCGCCCTCCCCTAGGGAAGCATGTGCCAGAAGCATTCCTAGAAATGTGAGCGAACCCACTGGGATGTGCACGTGTGTCGCGAGAAGCCCGGGGAGCAGTGGCATCTGGACAAGAGGAAGGCGCTGGCCGGCGCAGCCTCAGGGAGGCCCCGATTTGGGGGCTTCGCCTCCTGCATGGCTCTCCCAGTCGCCCCAGTCCCGAGGAAGGGCCGCGGACAGAGCACGAGGTCCACTTACGATATTCTTGGCACTGATGCTGAGGGTCCGGCAGATGATGTCTAGGATCTCCTGCACGGGGACGGACACGGGAGCCCCAAACTCAGAGCTGATGGGAACGAGAGCAGGGACACCCTCAGCACGGGCTCCCCGACGGGACCCCCTCCCTGGTCCTCTGCCTCCTCCCCGGGGAGGACGACCCCCCCCCCCCCAACACCCTCACTCACACACCTGAGCAGGAGCCCCAGGCAGCGTGCCAGGCCCGAAAACCTGTGCCGAAGCCGGAGGAGGGTGTGGGCGTCACCGTCTTCCGAGGGCGCGAGCAGCACATCCAGCCCGGGGCCCTCACACTGCACGGGGGCTGTGCGGAAACATCGGCACTTCGCACCCCGACGTCCTTCTTCGGTCCCCGCCCCTCTCTCTCACGGGAGGTGACCCACGTGCTGAGCCGCACCACCCCACACCGCCAGGCGCCCCTCCCGGGCCCCTCCTGCGGCAGCCCCTACCCGTGTCCGCTCCCTCGTACAGGGCCCCCAGCAGGCCATGCAGGGAGGCCAGCAGGCTGTGCAGTTCCTGTTCCCAGCTCTCCGTGTGCTTCAGGCCCTGGGAAAAGCCGGCCCCCAGCGAGGGCAGCCTGGCGTAGCACTCACAGGCCAACTGCGGAAGAAACGTCAGAAAGCAGTCAGACGGGAACGCGGCCCAGCGCCAGGGCCACCCCCCGCCCCCCCGTCCCAATGGGCCAAGAAAGAGAGCTTGGAGGGGAACAGGAAGGGACGGTGGGGCGGAACACAGATGGGGTGGGGAGGTGACGTCACAGTCCAATGGCAGTGACAGCAAGAAAAGCCAAGGAAGAGAGAAGAAAGCTCCAGCTCAGGCCCCCAGAGTCTCCACCCCCCTCCTTTCCCTTTACCTGCTGGAGCTGAGGGCTCAAAGCATCCACGCGAGACAAGAAGAATGAGGCCAGCTTGCCCTGGGTCAGGGGACAGAGAGGAAGAGGCTGGTGAGCCAGCGCCCAGGCCCTTCCGTCCCGCAGACCCAGGACGCAAGGCAGGCTAACGGGCTCCGTGCCTGGAGCGCACCCGCTCCGGGGTCCAAAGACATCCCGAACACAGCCCTCACCCTCAGCCTGCCTCCCGTTTGGCCCCACAGACACTGGGCTCCCTCCCATTGACTTCTGCAGAATGAGGGTCCTCTCCCTCAGGCCAAAAGGACGCAGTCCTGAAAAAGCGGCAACCACCACACTCCCACCCCTGCGGCTGAGACACGACGACAGGTGCACGCAGGGAAGTGTGGCCCGAGGTGCGGAGGTGCGGAGGTGCGGAGGTGCGGAGGTGCGAGGGCAGGGCAGGGTCAGGCAAGAGGAGAAGGCAGTGTGGCAGGGCCAGGTCCCCGCCCACACGAGGCCTCACTGGGGGGCCACAAACTCTCTGGGGCCAGAATCGGGGCCTGGGAACATGGCAGGGAAAGAAATATCTTTATCATTTTCAACCCGTAAGTGAAACGCAGGGTTTCTTTCCGTTATAAACGGAGACAAAAAGCCACCGTGCCGTCGGCAGTGCCCCTGACGGTCACCGGCAGAAACCGCTTGTTTTCACAGCACGTTATATTTACAGGCGTCCTGAAACATCGCTCCGCTAATCTGAAACATCAGCAGCTATTAGGTCCTGTTATCTGATGCATTAACGACGAACTACACGCTGCTCCGTCACAATTTTTTAAAACACCCATTCTGATCAGAATCGGTTTCCCTTGCAGTTCCACGTATTTTACGGCTGTGAAAACACTGGCACAAACGAGGGCAAGAACACTGACGTGAGGGCACAGAAAGAGGGGACGGACCCCACCTGCAGGGGCAGAGTCAGGAGGACACAAGGCATCGGCAGGGGCAGGGGCGGGCTGGCCAGGCTGAGGAAGGGGATCCACCTGGGGACACACGTCAGGAGCAGACGCGGCCTCCACCCCAGGCCGGAGGGTCCTGTGGGGGCGGGGCCCCACGCACACGAGGGTGAGCTTGCGGGAGAAAAGAGCGGCTGTGGCGCCAGGCCCTGGGCAGGGCCTTGCGGATGGAAGCGGAGCATGTGGTTCGGAAACCAAGCAGACGGCTCCCTCCCACCTGCCCCGTGGCGAGCACGGTTCTCGCCGACCGGTCCCACCGGGACGGAGACCGCGCTCTCACGGCTGGCGTGGTGTGGGAGGGTTTGGAACACTTCACGGAAGACGGGAACCGCCCGCGGGGGTCTGGACTCCCCGGCCCCCAAGGAGGACATTTCCTGGAGAGCAGCCAAAGGCCCAGGTGCGGTGGCGCCCTGCCCTTCTGGTCACCTTCCCCGAGATGCTGGTGCAAAAGAGCTGGGCCGAGGCCAACACAAGTCTGCGTATGCGATCGCGACAGAGCGCAACTCAGGGACGCGGCTCTGAGCAGGAGGCTGCCCCAGATGACGCAGCAGGCCAACTACACGATGTCTCACTCGGGAGAGCGCACGCGCGCACCCACGCAAAGGGCGGGAGCCTCTCCGGGGCTTACTGTTCCGGCTCACCCCGAGGAACTACTCGCCCATTTGGCGGGGGGGAGGAGAGCCTCCGTGGGGCTGACCTCACAGACTCGGGAGGCTGGAGGCACGTCATCTGGGAGGGGTCATCCCGGACTCGGACGCCGCCACTGCCCTGGGGCGAGCCAGGGGACAGACGGACACTCCAAACAGCACTTATCAGTTTCCCAAGTACAAGCCGCCCTGGAGCCTCTCACAGATGCTTGTCTGAAATGTGGCGTCCACGGGGGGACGGTCTCCAGATGACATTGTGTTCTGTGAGCCGGAGGCAGGGACACAGGGCCTGGAACATCTGGAAGTCCTGCTGTGACCTTTGGAAAGACACTCAAAACGCAGGCCAGAACGTGTCCCCAAGGCTGTGGATTAGCGTGGATGATTGTCCTCTCACAGAGAGATCAGAGGCACCCACGCAGGGTCCCCGGGTGTCCAGCCCCCCGACTGCGGGAGTCCAGCAGGCGGCGACTCCCCAGCTCCCGCCTCGGGGCACAGGTGAGGGCGGGGGCGGGAGGACGCAGGCCCTCAGGAGCCGCACCAGAACGGACACCCGCCCTGACCGGTGGGGGCTCGGGGACAAACACACGGCCTGCGTGGTTCCAGACGTTGATTTACGGAGCGCTCCGGAAGGAAGGCAGTTTTTACTGAACTCAGCACAACTCAGGCGGAACTTTATAAAAACATCCCAACTCGACTTTAGAAAAATCTAGCAGTTGCTCCAAAGGCCTTCTTGACAAAATCTTGCCCTGACTACCCAGAGATCCCGTCACCTGCCATCAGGGTAGCCTGTGAAAACCCAGACTGATGAGGACCTGACCCCGTGCCACTGAGAAACAGCTCGAGGAACCGGTGCTACCCTAACCCTAACCCTAACCCTAACCCCTAACCCTAACCCTAACCCTAACCCTAACCCTAACCCCTAACCCTAACCCTAACCCCTAACCCTAACCCTAACCCCTAACCCTAACCCCTAACCCTAACCCTAACCCCTAACCCTAACCCTAACCCCTAACCCTAACCCTAACCCTAACCCTAACCCAGCCTCGGCGGACACGCTCCTGGCCCACGGCACGTCCACCCCCCGGGCTCCGCGTGGCCCTCCCTCCCCCAGCCGACACAGCCGACCGGAGCCAGCATCCCCGTGGATGCCTATCCCCGTGGAAGCCTATCGGCCCATCCAGGCTACATTCTTAAGAGCTTCTGGGGTCTCTCCCGCGGGAAAAGCACGGGCTCGAAGGGCCGACCGACGTGGCACCCGCCCTGGCTTCAGAGCTACGAGGCTTACAGACCTGATGGGTAGGTCGGGGAAACCGCTCTGGGCCCGCGTCCTCGTCTGTCTCACCCACCGACACCAACCCCCCCGGGACCACCGCCGTGACAGGGTGTCCCGTGGCCGCACTCGGCGGGTGCCGCCATCAGTTGTCTCACTTTCCTTTACTTTCTCGACTCGATCGCAGAACCAGGGGATCTTACTTTCAACGTAAGATCCCCTAACGGCAAACTCCCCTAACTGGTAACGATGGTGGCCGACAGGCAACCACACCACTGAGTGCACGAGGAGCCACCAATCTGCCACGCATTCCAGTTCCCTACAGCTCTGTGCGTCCCTCTGAGTGGCGGGACGCCCGACGGTCTGCCGAGCAGCGCGGAGTATGACGAAGGAAGAAAAACCACAACGAACGGGCCACCCGTTTGTTCCCGGGTACGAGGCTGGCGTCCGAGGACACGAGCCGGTTACGCGGCCCTCTTTAACGTACTGCTCTGACACAACATGTTGTTACTGTGCCTCCTGGACAGTAAAACTGCAGTTCTCTCCCTGACCTCCCCCCTCCCCTGACCCACTGATACCCTGCCCACGTGACCTAGTAAGGCTTCGTCGAACAGCCGCCTTGCGCGGGTCATGACAGCTTGGGGGAAAGGGTGGGGAAGGGACAGAGAGCTCAGTCAGGAATACAAGTTGATACGGGGAAGTGAGAAGTCAGGAAGGCTTCCTGGAGGAGATTACACAAGCTTCAGGAACAGAGTACAGCAGGAGGGTAGAAAGGCGGGGAGGGCAGGGTAAAGGCACAGAGGAGGAGGGCAGAAGGGCCGAGTCAGGGTTAACAGCCTAGACTCCGGCCATAGACACGGGTTCCGAGCTTCCTCGACCTCAGGGAAGTTACTTCGTTCCTTCAGCCGTGAGGACGTGATGAGAGAGCATTTAAGCACTAGGAGGCGGCACGGTCACAGCTGCTCAGAACACTCCGCGACGCGACCCGACGCGACCCGACGGTCTGCGGTGAGACAGTCACCGCGCTGCGCACGATCACTTACCTTGAGAGACCCACAAGCCCGAGGAAAGTAGGTCATGCAAGCCTTCATCCCCTCCATCGCGGAGAGCTCACACTGTGGGCAGAACAGAAAGTGAGGCCGGGCCGGAGAGCCCGACGCGCCCACCCACACCCCATCTGCACGCCCCCACTCCCCCCGTTCCCCACCCCCAATGCCCGCTGCCCTCCCGCTACCCCCCGCTCTGGCTCCACGGAGGGGAAGCGCTGTGAGGGCTCTCACCTCTGGCCTGAGGCCCAGCAGGGAGGTGAGGAGGCCGGGCAGGTGGTTCGTGGAGATGTCCCGGAAGAGCGTGGGCAGCTGGGCCGCGTACCGGAGTAGGTCCCTCAGGACGGCCACGGCCAGCTCCATCGTCGGGGGCGGGTCCTGGGACTGAAAGCAGCGACACCCGTGCTCCCAACCTCACCTCTGCGGTCGCGGAGAGGAGGCGGCGCGACACGGGGCTTCTGGGAAACACCACGGGCAAGGTCACCACCGGCAGCAAACCCACCAGGGAAAGGCGCACTGGCGACACGGGGCACCCCAAGGCAGCGCCTTGGTCCACAGAAAGGACGCGTGTCTACGTGTCAGCATCACGGGCGTCTGGGGGCCCCGAAATCTGGGAACGCGCCTTCCAGAGCCCACTGACGGAAGTCTCAGATCCTCCCGTGCTGCGCGTCCCTGGTAGGAACGGAGAGGAGCGCTTCGCACCGAAGCTTCAGCCGTAACAACACCGCCCCGTGTCGCCACGCTGGCTCCTGCCCGGCTCAGACCCACCCTGGACTCACGGAGGAAAACACCGTCTGGATCTAGAAGGGCTTCCCAGAAGAAGCAGGAAGCACCTCTCTCCCGCCAGACCAGAGGCCCCTGGCAACCGAAGCAGTAAGAACGCTTAGTGGGAAAGTGATGGCGGGGGGCCTCCTCCGGTTACCCCACCGCACCCTCCCCTCGACTGGAACCTTCTCCACCACTGCCACCGTCACAGAGGACACGGAAGCCCAGCCACGGGGATGCCCCCGGCTTCCCGCCGCCGCGACTCCCGTGTGAGGACCAGTCCCCTCTTCTCAGAACCTGACACCATCACCCGGCTCCAGGCCTGATCTCCGGCCAGTCCCCCCGAAGGACTCCCACGGACACTTAGCGGCACGCGGGTGCCCCCACCGGAAAACCCTTCTCCGAGCCCCTCCTGGCTCTGCCCAATTCCTCTCCATCTTGAAAGGATCGTCCGGCTTCCCGACTTCATTCCATCTCCCACTCGCTTCCCCACCCCCGGGTCAACCCGGCCTCAGCGTCCCCCGCTCGGCCAGAAACGCTTCCCGGGCCTCATAACCCAAGCTGCCAGATTGGAAACCAGTACTCGTCCTCGCCTCCCTCCACCTCGGAGGGGCGTAAACACCTTCCCCATTTCCACACCACCCGCAGTCCGGGTGTCCCCGTGAGCTCAGCCTCCCCCACCTGACCGCTACGTGTGGCGCGCCTCCGAATCCCGTGCAGGTCGGCACTCCAGGGCACTCGCACCCGCCCCCCCCACCCAGCTTCAGCAGCCACCCACTGCTGAAGGGGGCTCTTCCCCTTCGTAAGACGCACCGACGAAAGCCCGCACCTGCTGAACCCCCGGGGTCACGCTCTGAGATCAGGGGTACGCTTGCCAAGAGGGCTTCTGACCAAGAGGACGGCCAAGGCCATGAGCCCGGTGCTTCCACCCGTCCCCTACGAGCCTGGCTGCCCCCGCCTCCCCCCCCGCCCCCGTGCCCTGAAATCCGGGAGTCATCCCGGACACGTCCTCCCCTGAAGGGTTCTGCCATCGGGACCTGTCCACTGTGCCTCCGACCCTCTCTTGCACTCAATCTACTTCTCATCGTGTCTACGGCCTCTTGTCCAGTCCCAGCTACCCTGACGTCTCCCTTCTGCGTGGTCTCCCTGCCTCCGACCCGGCCCCCTCCTAGTCCCTTCTCCACACAGCAGCCCAAGCAACCCTTCCAAATGCAAATCCGATCACGTCACTGCCACCACCACCTCCTTCTCCTCACCCCTACGCAAAACCTTCCATGAACTCCCACCGTTGCGAGAATAAACACCAAACGCCTTCACATGCCTACGAGGCCACACGTGGTTTGGGCCCGCCTGCCTGCCTGCCTGCCTCCCCAGTCACGCCTCGCCAACCCCACCCAGCCACAGCAGCTTGCTCAGAATCCTTCAGAGGGGCCAAACTCCTCTTTTCTCCCTTTCCTAGTCCAATCCGCTCCGACAAACCCTCCCTGAACTACTGGCCCTGATCGCAAAGGTGCCCACGTCACCCCAGCCTGGGCCACACTCTCGTTACGCCTTCTCAACAGAACCGTGCCCTTCACTTGCGACAGCACCCGCCGTCGTGCATCATCTCACGCGCGTCGTATAGTTCTTGATTTTTGTTTCAAGTAGGCTCCATGCCCAACGTGGGGCCTGAACTCACAACCCTGAGGTTGAGAGTCATACGCTCTACCGACTGAGCCGGCCGGGAGCCCCGACTTACAATCATTCGAGCAAAGTCTCTTGGGTCACCAGACTCTACAGTCTGTGGGTGCCTGGTGCCTATTTTTGCAAGGCCCACAAGCTAAAAACGACTTTTGCGTTTTTGTTTTTTTTTTTTTTTTTTCAACGTTTTTTATTTATTTTTGGGACAGAGAGAGACAGAGCATGAACGGGGGAGGGGCAGGGAGAGAGGGAGACAGAATCGGAAACAGGCTCCAGGCTCCGAGCCGTCAGCCCAGAGCCTGACGCGGGGCTCGAACTCACGGACCGCGAGATCGTGACCTGGCTGAAGTCGGACGCTTAACCGACTGCGCCACCCAGGCGCCCCGACTTTTGCGTTTTTAAATGGGTAGGAAACAAACAAAAAAAAAAAGGAACAAAACGTAACAACACCCATGTGTGGTCTGCACAGCCTAAAACACTTACCATCTGTATCACAGAACGTACAGAATTTTCCAACCGCCACACGGTACACCTGAAACTGCTACGACACTGTAGGTCAACCACACTTCGAGAATACAGTTTGGGGAAAAAAAAAAAAAAAAGGTTGCCTGGGGGAGCATCTGGGTGGCTCAATCAGAGAAGCATCCGACTCCCGGTTTCAGCTCATGTCTCAGTCTCGGGGTCGTGAGTTCACGTTCCACGCTGGGCTCCACTGCGGGCGTGAAGCTTACTTAAAAAATAAAGTAAGACGGAGCACCTGGGTGGCTCAGTTGGTTAAGTGTCCCAACTCTTGATCTCCGCTCAGGTTATGATCTCACGGTTCGTGAGACTGAGTCCCACGTTGGGCTCTGTGCTGACAGAGCAGAGCCTGCTTGAGAGCCTTTCTTTCCCTCTCTCTCTGCTCCTCACCTGCTTGCACTCTCTCTCACTTGCAAGATAAATTTTAAAAATGATAAAAATAAGTTTTTATTGAAATATATATTTTAATAAAATACTATTTAAAAAGGTGGCCCAAGATAGGATAAAAAACTGCCCTTCGGTTATTTTGTTGAGGGAGAAATCAAAGGAGTTACGTTGAAATGACGCACTCAAAATAACTCTTAACGATAAACAGCACGATCTAGAGAGCTTCTGAAGAAACAGAAATACAATTACGTTAAGGCCTTTGGTATCTACTCCGTATAAGTGTTTGAGAAAGTTTTCAGTAGTTTAAAAATTCAGAAGCTAATTAAAACTAGCTGAGATCTGGGGTGCCTGGGTGGCTCAGTCGTTCAGCGTCCGACTCTTGATTTCGGCTCAGGTGATGATCTCACAGTTTGTGGGTTTGAGCCCCCACATCAGGCTCTATGGTTAAAGTGTAGAGCCTGCTTAGGATTCTCTCTCCCTCTGTCTCTGCCCCTCCCAGCTTGCGTGCATGAGTGCACTCTCTCTCTCTCAAAAAATAAAAAACAAAAAAAATTTTAACTCACTGACATTTGAAAGCTTTCACGTGAATTTACGACAGGATCCGCTAACTACAGTACGTTTCAAGAGCAAGATGGATATAAGTATGCTTTGGTTTCAGGGGAAAATTAGAATGACCACAACTGAGTCTACTTAAGAAGAACATCCTTCACTCAGATACACGGATTTCTATGAAGGGGTAATCTGTTTAAGGCCACCACAGAGGTACGATTCATCAATCTGCTCCAAATACATCCTCTAAAAATATGAGTACCAACTCATTCGAATGAACTCAGGGGATGGTTTATATGCTGTCTTTTCCAAATAAAAGTTGCTGTTTTTCTTCATTTCCTCCATCTGTAAACATTCACTCCACAGAAAGCTCCCTGACCCCTGGATTCCAGGGACCATGAAGGCAGGGTTCAAGTCCACCTTACCACTGTCCCCCAGAGCTCGGCACTCGGCCGCAAGTGCTCAGGACATGCTCACTGAAGAACCGGGTGGGGAGGCCATCAAAGGACGTAAGAGTAGAAAAAAAATTAAAATGTTAAGAGAGGAAGAAAGGAGCAGCAAAAAATAAGAATGCTAATAAATAAAAACAAAAATAAAATACCGGGGAAAAGGAACTTTCGAGATGTCACGTGTTAGAAACGTTAGCGAGGAAGTGCAAACGGTCAAGGGTCGCGGTGTGTGAAAGGTCAAATGAATTAAAACAACCCTGTGGATAAAAATATCCAACGCTCTCCTGCAACGTTCCCACATGCAGCCGCGCTCCCCGTTCGCGGGGAACCGCCAGTCCTCTCTGTCCTCACGAGCCCGAGCCCAGGCCCAGCGCCCACAGCGCACCGGGAGCACCGGGATGGAGCCGGGGCGGGGGCGGGGCGGGGGGGGGGGGGGCAGCCTCACCTGTAGGACCTGCTGGATGCTGCGAAGCCAGGACACACAGTGCTGCTGGAACAGCTCCGTGGGGCTCTCCCCCACCAGCAGGGACAGCAGACACAGCCCTTCGAACCTTGCAGGAGACGAGGGCGTGAGGACAAGCCTGGCCGCGGAGGAAGCTTGTTCTATGCTAACCGGGCAGAGCCAGGCGCTGCCGCAGACCCCCGGGCGCTCTAACTCCCGCAGCGCCGGGAGGGCTCCCGGCGAGGGGTGCGCAGTGGGGACGTGGGGGTCCGGGTGGTCCCACGGGGGGCTGAGGAAACTCGGGAGCTGGAAGGGGGAGGGGGGCACTCAACTCAAGGGAGCCCGTGGAAAGAACGAAGTCCTCCCCGCGCTGGGAACGGAGAAGTCTCCGGAATCCGCGGGGTGGTGACAACAGAGGGACAGAAGGACAGACGCACGGCCCACTTCCTAAGGAAACCTCCCCCTAGAGGAAGAACGGGGCGCACACTTACCGAGTTTTCACGGAACCGAGACGGGCATTGCTGAGACCCACCAGCGCCCCGACAGCCGAAAGGTTCTGGGGGAGAGAAAGCAGGGAAGCGCGTGGGGATCAGGATTCTCCCAACCCCTCTCGGCCCCACGGACCCTTTCCTGACGTCACACCTCCTCTGAGCCGGGACCGCCGTCCCTCAAGGAGTTCAGCCTCTGCCCGCTTTCCAGCAGCCGAGTCCCGTCCCGGCTCCCCGCCCGACAACGGGAGCGCCACACGGGGGCAGCCCAACTCATCCAGCGACCGGACGGCCAAGACGCGGCTCCCTCAGCCCGGTCACCCTGAAGGGCACCCGGCACGGAGGAGACCCCACAAATGCTTGCTGATCGGACGCGGGCTTACCTGGGACCCCCTTCTTCCTTCACCCCCAACCCCTTCTGCTCCCGGCTTCCGGAGAGCCACTAAGGCCAACGCAGACCGAGTCGGCCAGAGTCTCCCTTCCACATACTCTGGGGGCCCTGAGAGAGGGGTGTCCCCCAGCCCTCCCACGAGTCATCTCCCGACCCCTGGAAGGCCAGACTCCCCTCACAGCCCCCGGACCCACGACCGCGCTCGCCGCTCCTTCTGCCAACAACACCTGCTCCGCACGGAGGCGGACGGAGGAACAGAGCTGGACAAGTTAGGGGCCCCGCTCTCGCGAAGGGAAACGTTTACTCGCTTATCCCGCAAACATTCACTCCACATCCGCTTCACGGGGGACGCTGTGTTCGGTGCTGCGGAGCCGACGTTCTAGGTGCAGGCGACAGAAGAGACACGGACACCCAGACGAGAAACCAGGCGGGATGGCGCGAAGCACCAGGGGGCCCGAAAGAGCGGACTCGGGAAGGAAAGCGGCGGCCGGGGAGGGAAGGGAGACGGCGTTCCGTGCGGAGGGGGCACCGAAGCCCTCGCTGAACCCCCATCTGGGCCCAGCGAAAGCAAGACACGGTCACGCCCGCACGCGCTGCTGCGGAGAACGTCAACCGTCGGGCGGTTCCTCGCAAGGTCGTGCGGGCTCGCACCACCCAGCAGGTCCCCTCCTCGGCTCCTGCCCCAGCGACCTGAAAACGTGCGCGCCCACACCTGCGCGTGAGGGCTCACAGCATCCTCCCCGAGAGCCGCAAGGTGGAAACCACCCCCCGCCCGCCAACTGCTGTACGGGAAACACAGTGTGGCGTGCCCACACGGCGGAGGGTCATAAAGGGAAGTTCTGAGACACGGGTGAACCTCTAAAAACGTGACGCTAAGTGAAAGAAGGCACATGTTGTAGAACTCGTTTACGCGAAATGGTCCAAGCAGGCAAACACAGAGACAAAACGTAGAGAGCGGCCGCCTGGGGCTGAGGGCCAGAGAGGGGCTGCGGGGAAACGGGCGGTAACTGCCAGCGGGTACGGGGCTTCCTTCTGGAGTGTTCTCAAATTGGTCAGAGCAGGGACGCCCGGGCCCGGCTCGGTCGGTGGAGCGGGCAACTCTTGATCTCAGGGTTGTGAGTTCGAGCCCCACGGTGGGTACAGAGATTACTTAAAAACACAGTCTTTAATGACAACAATAACAATCAATCAATAAAATTGATCGTGGTGACAGGCGCGCCCTGTTCTTCTTGGTAAAGGACAGCAAGGAGGTGAACTGTCTCAAGGAGAGTGCGAGGCCAGAGTCATAGAAGACGCAGGTCCCTGGGGCCGGGCCAGCACCTGGCGCCATGCAGGCACCTGGTGACTCTTACTCTGAAGAAGATAAAGACTGTGGGGGTGGGGGGGTGGGGGGCGGGAACTGGGCAGAGGAGTGATATCGTCTGACTTTTGTTTTGTTTTTTTTTTAAGTTTATTTTGAGAGAGAGAGCAAGTAGGATAAAGACAGAGAGAGAGGCTGGGGCACCTGGGTGGCTCAGTCGGTTGAGCGTCCGACTTCAGCTCAGGTCATGATCTCACAGTTTGTGAGTTCAAGCCCCGCGTTGGGCTCTGTGCTGACAGCTCAGAGCCTGGAACCTGCTTCGGATTCTATGTCTCCCTCTCTCTCTGCCCCTCCCCTGCTCACGCTCTCTCTCTTTCAAAAATAAATAAATGTTGGGGCGCCTGGGTGGCTCAGTCGGTTGAGCGTCTGACTTCGGCTCAGGTCACGATCTCGCGGTTGGTGAGTTCGAGCCCCGTGTCGGGCTCTGGGCTGACGGCTCAGAGCCTGGAGCCTGCTTCTGATTCTGTGTCTCCCTCTCTTTCTGCCCCTCCCCCGTTCATGCTCTGTCTCTCTCTGTCTCAAAAATAAATAAACGTTAAAAAAAATTTTTTTGAAAATAAATAAATAAATAAATGTTAAAAAAAAAAAAAAAAAAGACAGAGAGAGAGGGAGAGAAAGAATCCCAAGCAGGCTCCACACTGTCCGGTCAGAGCCCGATGCAGGGCTCCAACCCACGAACCGTGACATCGTGACCTGAGCTGAAATCAAGAGCCGGATGCTTACCTGACTGAGCCACCAAGGCACCCCTTGTCTGACTTATTTTTGAAAACGCAGCCCCAGGGCCAAGCTGCCTCGCTGGGTGGCAGACGCAGACAGGAGGAGGCCGAGACGAGGTGCTGCTTAACCAGCTCAGTACAGAGTCGAATTCCAGATGTACTCTGAAGGCAGAGCCCAAGGGTGTGCTGGCAAACGACAGGGGCGCGAGACAGGGAGACGCAGAGACAACGGAGGTTTGCTAGCAGGGGCCCCGCGGGAGGGGCGGGCTGGGTCACACGTGTGGAACCTGGCTTCCTACTTAACAGCAGAATGGATGTGCCACACAGGCACCGGGTGGGTGGGTCGGGAGGGAGAAGGCTGGGTCGGAGCACGGATCCGGGAAGCTGTCGGCCACGAGACTGGGTCAGCTCTCCAGGGACAGCGCCCACGCAGAGGAAATCGGCCCGGGTTCTCGGACCGTCAATCATCCAGAGGTGGGAAGCGAGGAGGACCCGGTAAAGGCTGGAAAGGAGTGAGCAGAACGGGTGAAAAGAAATCAGGATGCTGTGCCGGAAGCAGAGGAAAGTCTCAAGAAGGAAGGAGGGGCCAACTGTATGAAATGCCTTGAAAAGGACCGCCGGGGGGGGGGGGGGGGGGGCGGGGGGGGCAACAATGACCTTTGAACTTCACACCCTGAAGAGCACAGGTGGTCTTCAAGAACCGCCACAGGCCCCTGCAAAGGGGTGATTCAGTGAAGGGGTGAGGCCGAAAGCCCCAGGAGAACGAGTTCAGGAGGTGACCACCAGAGCCAGGTCTCAAATGAGAAGACGCTTACACGGACACTGAATCGCGGGGCAGAAGGCTGACAAGACACAGACGTGCATGTGATCTCCGCACGGCACACATACCAGTTACAGACAAGCCACAACTTCACAGTGAGGAAACTGGGCAGGTACCATCCTGATCCAGTGACCGAAGTCACCACCACCAGTGGAGGGACAGAGAGACACCATGTGCCCCCGATGTGACACGCCAAAAATGACACACGGCCGCATTATTCCTGCCGAATCCCGCTACCGAGGGGCGTCCTCAAACAGAACTGCCCTGCGGCTCTCCAAAACCGTTGTGATCGTAAGACAAAGAAACTGCTTCAGTTTTTTGTTTTTGTTTTTTTTTTAATGTTTTTATTTATTTTTGAGACAGAGCATGAGCAGGGGAGGGGCAGAGAGAGAGGGAGACACAGAATCTGAAGCAGGCTCCAGGCTCTGAGTGGTCAACACAGAGCCCGACACGGGGCTCGAACTCACAGAGTGTGAGATCATGACCTGAGCTGAAGTTGGATGCTTAACCAACTGAGCCACCCAGGTGCCCCAAAACTGCTTCAGTTTAAAGAAGACTAAAGAGGGGACACCTGGCTGGCTCAGTCAAAAGAGCGTGCGACTCCTGACCTCGGGGTTGTGAGCTCAAGCCCCACGATGGGGTACTTTATTTTATTTTAATGTTTTTATTTATTTTTGAGACAGAGAGAGAGCATGAGCGGGGGGCGGGGAGAGAGAGAGAGAGAGAGAGACAGAATCCGAAGCAGGCTCCGAGCCGTCAGCCCAGAGCCTGACACGGGGCTCAAACTCACGGACCGCGAGATCATGACCTGAGCCGAAGTCAGAAGCTTAACTCATTGAGCCACCCAGGCGCCCCTGGGGCTAGAGTACTTTAAACAATCTCAGGGCGCCTGGGTGCCTCGGGAGGTTAAGCGTCCAACTCTAGATTTCAGCTCAGGTCATGATCTCATGGTTCATGAGTTCAAGCACCACATTGGGCTCCAAGCTAGCAGTGGAGAGCCTGTTTGGGATTATCTCTCCCTCTCTCTCCAGTCCTCCCTCTTGCTATCTCTCTCAATAATAAACACCTTAAAAAAAAAAAAAAAAAAAAAAAAGACTGATTGTTACTTTAAAAATTTTTTTTAAAAAGAGGCCTAATCCTAAGGGCCTGAATGGTCATGGAACGTTTAAAAAAAAAAAAAAAAAAGGGGGCGGGGGGAGTGCCTGGGTAGGTCAGTCGGTTCAGTGTCCGATTTTGGCTCAGGTCATGATCTCACCGTTTGTGAGTTTGAGTCCCATGTCAGCCTCTGTGCTGACAGCTTGGAGCCTGGAGCCTGCTTCAGATTCTGTCTCCCTCTCTCTCTGTCCCTCCCCCATTTGTGCTCTGCTCTCTCTCTCAAAAATAAACATTTTTTTAAAAGTTTCTTTAATAAAAAATTTAAAAAAATAAAATGTTGACATTTGGGGCATCTGGGGGAAAGATACACAAGAAGTCTATTATTCTTTCAAATTGGGCATAAACTTTAAATTATCTCAAAATGTGGGGCGCCTGGGTGGCTCAGTCGGTTAAGCGTCCGGCTTAAGCTCAGGTCATGATCTCACGGTCGGTGGGTTCGAGCCCCATGTCGGGCTCTGTGCTGACAGCTCAGAGCCTGGAGCCTGCTTCAGACTCTGTCTCCCTCTCTTTCTACCCCTCCTCTACTCACGCTCTCTCTCTCAAAAATAAATAAACATTAAAAAAAAACAAAATTTTTTTAATTATCTCAAAACATTATTAAACGAAAGAAAAACGGGTGAAGAGTCGGAGGCAGGAAGTACGAACAATTCTTCTGAGGAGCGTTGCCATGAAGACGAGAGGAGAAATGGGGCACGAGGTGGGGACGGCTAAAAGCCACTTGGAGCTGCGTGCGGAGGCAAGGCCCCGACAGAGAAGAAGATCGGACGAAGGAGGGGGCACGGGCTAGCCCTAGTGCACAAGCAGTCGCCGGGGCCAGCTCGCCCCTCGCCCCAGGAGGGAAGGCAGAGAGCCAGCTACGGTTACCCTGGCAGATGTGGTGGCAGGAGCCTACGGGACTGCCCACCGACTGCCTACCGGCTCGGAGAAGTGGGAGGCAGGTGATCAGCTAAGACTGAGGTGCAGAGAAGTAATCGGAGGTTGTCCAGGAGAGCGGAAACGTAGCAGGACTGCTGGGCAACACTAAGGGTCCGCTTGCCGTGATGACAGCCAGGAGTCTTAACTGAGACCAGTCAGCAAGGTTACGTGTTCCTCTCCAGCTATACCGAGCTGCGCGGGTGTAGGCACAGAACAAACGGAGTTGAACTGGACACAGACGTGGTATTGCCGGGCAAGCACGGTGTAGGGAGAGGGGCAAGAAAGTGATTATAATGGAATTTAAACCGGGTATGAAGAGAAGGGAGAACGTGACCGATAACAAACAGGTTAATTTCTTTCAAGGAGTGAGAAGTGCTAGGAAAAATGAAACGGGACAAGGTGACAGAGAACGCACGGGACGGGAAGGACTGGCACAGGGTGGTCAGGCAAGACTCCCGCGAAACAGGGGCAGATAAGCTGAGCCCTAAGGGAGAAGTTCACCTTCCCGGGAGTTTCACATCAAGAGGTTAGCGTGGGCGGCCACAGTCGACACACGGAGAGCTGTACGAGATGAGGTCGAGAGGCAAGCAGAGGTCACACAGGGTGGGGCCTCACGCAAAGGTAAATGACTGTATGGTTTGGAGCAAGAGAATGCTGTCACCTTGTTGATGACGTTTTTAAGCAGACGGCGCGACTGGCTGCGGAACGCAACAGGGCAAAGCCCTGGGGTACAAGGCAGAATAAGACCCCTGTCCTTCTAAGAACACGCGGCCATAGGGGAAATGAGATCTCGGTTTTGCTTCAAGATGCCCGGTGCGGGGGAGGGAGAAGAGCTGGGAGGGTGGCCATTAAGCAATGTTGGTAAAATGTTCATTGTTAAATTGGGGTGATGGGGACAGCATAGGATGGGATACTTCAAAATACGATTTCCTCTACTTTTGTGTAATCTGAAGTAAGTTCCCTACATCTTTTTCAATTACGTGTTAAAAAAAAAAATCAGGGGCGCCTGGGTGGCGCAGTCGGTTAAGCGTCCGACTTCAGCCAGGTCACGATCTCGCGGTCCGTGAGTTCGAGCCCCGCGTCGGGCTCTGGGCTGATGGCTTGGAGCCTGGAGCCTGTTTCCGATTCTGTGTGTCCCTCTCTCTCTGCCCCTCCCCCATTCATGCTCTGTCTCTCTCTGTCCCAAAAATAAATAAAAAGCGTTGAAAAAATAATTAAAAAAAAATGGGGCGCCTGGGTGGCGCAGTCGGTTAAGCGTCCGACTTCAGCCAGGTCACGATCTCGCGGTCCGTGAGTTCGAGCCCCGCGTCGGGCTCTGGGCTGATGGCCCAGAGCCTGGAGCCTGCTTCCGATTCTGTGTCTCCCTCTCTCTCTGCTCCTCCCCCGTTCATGCTCTGTCTCTCTCTCTCTGTCTCAAAAATAAATAAACGTTAAAAAAAAAAAAAAAATTTAAAAAAAAAAAAAAAAAATCAAAGCCTAGCCGTGTAGATGGGAGGGAAGGAGATTGTATACATGCGAAACGAATAAATAGATCACTTCAATATGGTCCAAGAATGGACAGTGAATCATAGGGTGGTTTGGAAAGGTTTCCCAAAGGCAGTGACAAATAAACAGAGAACTGAAACGATTTTTGTGGGGAGCGGGGAAGCAGGACAGGGAGGGATCCCGAGCAGAGACCTACAAGTACGAAGGCCAAGGGCCGAGAAAGTCCAGCTACTGAAGGGTTTAAAATGTTTTTTAACATTTATTCATTCATAAGAGACGGACAGCATGAGCAGGGGAGGGGCAGACAGAGAGGGGGAGACACAGAATCGGAAGCAGGCTCCAGGCTCCAAGCTGTCAGCACAGAGCCCAATGCGGGGCTCGAACCCATGAACTGTGAGATCATGACCTGAGCGGAAGTCGGACGCTCAACTGACTGAGCCACCCAGGCGCCCCTGAAAGATTTTAAAAGACGGCAAACGGGATCAGAATTTTACTTTGGAAAGCTCACTCCGGGGGTGCCTGGATGGCTCAGAAGGTTAAGCGTCTGACTTCAGCTCAGGTCATGATCTCACGGTTCGTGGGTTCGAGCCACCCCCCCCCTCCCCCAATCAGGCTCTGCACTGGCAGCGCGGCTTGGGATTCTCCCTCTCTTTCTCTCTCTCTCTGCCTCTCCCTGCCTCGTGTGCACACACACACACACACTTTCTCTCGATAAATAAATTAAAAAAAAAAAATTAGCTTAAAAAAAAAAAAAGAGAAAGAAAAGCTCACTGCAGCTGCTGTGTGAGAAATGGATGAGATACAACAGAATGAGGCAAGGAGACGAGGCAAGGAGGCAAGGAGGCAAGTCAGGGGATTGTGGCTGGAATCAGTGCCAGAAACTGTGAACCAATCCAGCTTCACTGTGGGGCTACCGGGTTACCTGCGGGAAAGCAGAGTCATTGAGTAGGTCAACACAGACGGTCCAATCAGGGGATCTATCCGTCTTTCCTATAAGCTCTGGCCCATTTACTTTCCCTCAGTTCTCATCTCGACTGGGCTAGAAAGCCTCTGAGGGAAAAGATCATGCCTGTTTATCTGCCTAGGGTAGAGAAACAATAGCTAGCCCATAACAGATACTTGATAAAGGTCTGTTGAATACAAGTGTACGGGGAAGCTAAGAAAACCCGTGCACTGAGGGTCCAATATGAGACACACAAGCAGGAAAAAAGTGAAGGCAGAATATGCCACCCCCGCCCCCACAAAAAAGGCAACACAAGCAATATTAAAAGGGGTCTAGTTTTCCGCATCACTTTCAGCTTTGCTCAAAATTCTACTACACTTAGACACTTCGCAGAAAATCAGAAAGACGGTAAGTTCATGGGCTTAATGGGCACTTGAGGGAGGAGTGAAAACTTGAAAAGACAATGAAAGAAAGCACGCATGTATAGGCAGAATACATAATATTTCAGAAATACCTAAAACCACATGAATTAGACGAGGAGGACTTAGAAGAGAAAACACATCATCGGCTCCTGCTTCCAAAAGTGGGCTGAGATAGCAGAGGCCCAGTTCTGTCACAGTCAATAGCAAGGAGTAATGTTAAAATCAATGATGAGACTGTCCCTGATAAAAGTGGGGCGAAGACTGTAGAACCATCCAGCGGGTTGTGACCACCCTCTTCCTGGAAGGAAGCACAGGGCTGGGAAGGTCCCAGTAACGAAGACCAGTCAAGGAAGACCATCTTGAAGGATGGGTAAAATCTGGGGGGGCGGGTTAGGAGAGGATGGAGAGGAGATGTTAAAGGAGCGCCCGACGTTAGAAGACATCATGTTGGACACGTTATGCATTCTTAGTCAGTGCCTTCACCTGGGCAAGAGGATGGGAGTTCAGGCGAGGATGGGGGCAAAGGGAAGGATACGGAAAGGAGTGGGCAGGTCTGGAAGCTAGTTAAATAATTAAAATCAACAGGACTGCATATGAGGCATGTGAGCAAGAGTTCAGGATGACATCTGGGTTTCTAGTTTGCAGAACTGCATGGATGTTAGATTCTTCCCTTAGTATAACCCAAAGGACCCTTCTAGGCCAGTCTAGAAAGCTCTGCATGACCTGCCCACCGCCTACTCACCTCACCAGCCTCATCGTGTGCACTCTCTTCCCCCACCACCTCTGAGGCCCAGACACAACGCCCTTCTTTTCAGTTCCTTCCTACCACATGAGCCTTCCACTGCCTGAACCGCTTCTCCCATTTTCTTTCCCTACCCAACCCTTACTCATCCGGGTGGGGTGGGGAGGGGTCTCAGCTTAGGGCCTCGGGAAAATCTCTGTAGTTCTCCAGGTTAGCTTAGGGGTCCCTACCATACAATTCTCACAGCGTTTGAAAGCATTTTGCTCGTCGCCACTGCCATCTGTAAAAAGGCGCACCCTGAGCTCACCCCTTCGTAAGAGCTCAGTATCTGTCGACTACATTCACTCACGCCGTCGAAACAATCCCCAAAACCAGATACGCCGGGGCCTGGACTCGAACCCGCTCGAACCACCAAGAGCCTAGCGGTGGAGAAAAACGAGGCCCTTCCTGTTGCCTGAGTTTCTACCGACGGCTTTCCCAGGGCGTGAATGTGGCCCAGAGCGACACGGGCTCCGCTCTCCGCCCCAGGCCCCCTGCCCGCCACCTCCCCGGCGCGGCGCGGCGCGGCGCGGGGCCCCGCGACCCCGGACCCCGGGAGCTGCGCCCGCTTTCCTCCAGGGCCGCGGGCCACACTCACCTGGGCCCCGCCCACCGTCCCATGCAGCCGCAGGAGGCACATGAGCCCGGGCAAGTGCGCGGCCGAGCGGACCGGGGGATGTACCGGAGCCACGGCGCTCCCCGCGCGCGGCTGCAGCAACCCGGACACGCTCTCCAGCAGCAGCAGGCGCAGACGCGGGCCCGAGCCCACCGCCGAGAGCCCCCCGGTCCCGCCGGGAACCCCGGCCGCGGAGCCCGCCGAGGGCCCGCTGAGAACGGCTGCCGCCATCTTCACCCGGGCTCCGTGGTGGCGTGGCGCGATGACGCAAACGCACCGCGACGGGCGCCGGGTGGGGAGGGGGCGTGAGGAGGGGGCCGCGGCCCCGCGCACTGGGCGGGCGGAGGTTGGGCTCGCGGCGCGGGCTGCGAGGGAGCATGCGCGGGCAGCGGAGCGCCGCGCTCGCGGGGCGGACCACGTGGTCGGGACAAAAGGCGCCAGCGTCCCGGGCCTCCGCGGGCTGTGCCCGGGGCTCGCGGCGCCTCCGCTCTCGGCGCGGCCGGCGTCCTGGGACCCGGCCTCTCGCCTGGAGTCTGGGACGGCCGTTGGCGCCCTGCAAACGCGAATGTAAGCAGCACGCGGCATGAAGGACGAGCCGCCTCCGGTCTTCCCAGCTCCGTGCCCCAGGGGAGTGTGTGTGCTCTCCTGACCTTAGTCGGTGCACAAACACGTGAACGCAAAGTTTGTTTCACAACAGCAGGGTCTGCGCTCGACTCGTCTCCCTAGGTGCGCATCGTGGCGCCTTTACGCCGCGTTTTAAGCTGCGGGGTGCGATGAAATGGGTGCACCGTGGTCTAGTTCTGTGGCCCGATAATGGTATTTCCAGCTGCTCCGGCTTTTCACTAATACACTTCCCTGAACACTCATACTTCCCTCTTTGTGCACAAGGATAATTAATAATTTGAACTGGCAAGAAAAAAAAAAATCCTAGTCTAAGGGCCTTTATTCCTCTCTGCTTGCTCCTCCGTCTAAGCCTTCGTCAAGTCCAAAATACGTTAGCCCAGTACAACTACTTTTTTTCTATTTCTCCATCTCCGGTGCCACTGTGGTCCCAGTCACCATTCTCTCTCATCTGGCCTCTTACAATGGCCTCCTCATTGCTTCCCTCTTGGCCTTGTGTACTCCCTTTGCAAAGCAACCAAAGGGGTCTTCTCACATGTCAAGTCAGTTCTTGTCACTCCCGGCTTGAAGTCCTGCAGTGGCTCCCCAATCTGATGTGAATGAAACCCCATCTCTTCACCTGGGCCACTGGAATCCGTGTGATCCGACCCATACCTACCTACTTGTCTGTCCTCAAAGTATACCACGAGTATCCCCAGTTTCCCTGGTTTTTTCTGATCCTTGAGCCAAACTAGCCTTCTTTCTGTCCCCCAGCTAGCCCTCTGCCACCTCAGGACCTTTGCCCATGTTGCTGTTTCTGCCTAGAGAAATTTTTCTTTCATTCCCTGTGACTGATATCATCTTCCCACCCTCAAAGAGGGCTTCTTTTTAAGTAGTTCCTTTAAAGTAGTCCCTTATTATTTATAGCCCTGGGGTTTGATGACTTATGAAGCTCTCCAACCCCCATCATTCTTTACCATGTCACCCTGCTTATCTTTTCTTAATAACTAACTCCTAACACTATCCAACATGTATTTCTTTTCTTATTGACAATCTCTTCTAGCTAAAAGACAAATCTCAGGAGAGGAGTCTTCTCCCCATCACCTGGAGCAGTGCCTGGCACATAAAAGGTGCTTGATATCTGTTGAGTGTAAATGAGAGTTGGATAAAAGAGAAAACCTACTTTTTTCTTTTTTTTTTTTAATTTTTTTTCAATGTTTTTTATTTATTTTTGGGACAGAGAGAGACAGAGCATGAACGGGGGACGGGCAGAGAGAGGGGGAGACACAGAATCGGAAACAGGCTCCAGGCTCCGAGCCGTCAGCCCAGAGCCTGACGCGGGGCTCGAACTCACGGACCGCGAGATCGTGACCTGGCTGAAGTCGGACGCTTAACCGACTGCGCCACCCAGGCGCCCCGAGAAAACCTACTTTTAATTTTTGACTGGAACCGGCCAAATGCCCGCTAGAAAGGTTGCATTGACTTAACACCCTACCGACCATGTAAAATAGTGCCTTGTACATAATCCTAATTAATACCAGGTTTATTCGTTTGTAGGACCTCTTTGTAGATGTGGAGACTTATTCTTGATTGTGACATGTGTTGCAAGGTTGCAAGAGGCTTCTTCCAATTTGTCATTTTATTTATTTTACCCTCTTAGGCTCTTAGAAGTAAGGTGTTAACGGTACAGACCACAGGCCCTGGGCTAGACTGCTGGGTTCAGTCACCAGCTTTGCCTCTTGCTAGTTGTGTGAGCCTGCAAGTTACTTAACTGAGCCTCCATTTCTTCATTTCTTAATGTTTATTTTTTAGGGCAAGTGAGTGGGGGAGGGGCAGAGAGAGAGAATCCCAAGCTGGCCACACACTGTCATCTGGGAGCCCAACCCCGGGCTCAAACTCACGAACTATGAGATCATGACCTGAGCCAAAATCAGGAGTCAGACCCTTAACCAACTGAGTCACCCAGGTGCCCCCTCCCCCTGGATAATTATAAGGATAATTATAAACCCTTAATGCATTGGGCTGCATTAAATGAACTGATATTTGTAAACGGCTTGGAACAATGTTTGGCATGTGGTTAAGTACTATGAAATGCTAGCTGTTATTATTTACAGCCCTGGGATCTGATGTCTTATGGGGCTTTTCCCAACCTCCGAGATTATAAAAATATTTTCCTATACTTTCTCCTTATACTTTTATAGTTCTATTCCATGCATTTAGATCTTTAACCCAACTGGAATTTATTTTGTGTAAGGTGTGAGATGGAGACAGAACTTTTTTCTCCCAAATGAATAGCCAACTGTCTCAACCCAATTTAGTGAATATGCCATTCTTTCCCGAATTGACTTGAAATGCTGCCCTGTGTGTCTGTATCTGGACATTCTATTCTGTTTCATTGCTTAGTGTTACTGCACCGATAACACAATTTTAATTATTGTGACATAATAAGTTACCTTAGCGGTAGGACAAATGCCTGCTTTATTCTTATTTTTTCAGAATTATCCTGGCTACACTTGCAAGTTGATTCTTCTGACTGTTTAGAATCAAGTTCCCCCCAAAAAGTCCCAATGTTATTTATTTAATTTTCTTATTTTTAGTTAATTTTATTTCTTAATTTTATTTATTTTTTAAATTTACATCCAAATTAGTCAGCATATAGTGCAACAATGATTTCAAGAGTAGATTCCCTAATGCCCCTCCCCCATTTAGCCCATTCCCCCTCCCACACCCTCCAGTAACCCTCTGTTTGTTCTCCATATTTATGAGTCTCTTATGTTTTGTTCCCCTCCCTGTTTTTATATTATTTTTGTTTCCCTTCCCTTATGTTCATCTGTTTTGTCTCTTAAAGTCCTCACATGAGTGCAGTCATATGATTTTTGTCTTTCTCTGACTAATTTCACTTAGCATAATACTCTCCAGTTCCAGCCATGTAGTTGCAAATGGCAAGATTTCATTCTTTTTGATTGCTGAGTAATATTCCATAGATATACACACATATATATACACCACCTCTTCTTTATCAATTCATCCATCGATGGACATTTGGGCTCTTTCCATACTTTGGCTATTGTCGATAGGGCTGCCGTAAACATGGGGGTGCATGTGTCCCTTCGAAACAGCACACCTGGATCCCGTGGATAAATGCCTAGTGGTGCAGTTGCTGGGTCGTAGGGTAGTTCTGCTTTTAGTTTTTTGAGGAATCTCCATACTGTTTTCCAGAGTGGCTGCACCAGCTTGCATTCCCATTATTTATTTATTTTTAAAGTCTAATCAGGTGCAGTAGTGAGAAAGGGTTGGGGGGAGGGAGTCAAATGAGGAGTTCGATCAGACTGGGAACAATCGCTTGAGATAAGTCACGACCTTGGGACCAGCCTCCCACTGCTATTTTCATATGGTGTTAAATCTAAGGACAACTTGTAAAGAAATGACATCTTTATACTGATGGTTTTTCCCATCATTATAAAGTAAAATGGTGTATCTCTTTCATTCTTTCTAGTCTTCTTTAGTATCTTTCTGAAATTTTCTTTATATTAGTATCTTTTTTTTTTAATTTTTTTTAACGTTTATTTATTTTTGAGACAGAGAGAGAGACAGAGCATGAACGGGGGAGGGGCAGAGAGAGAGGGAGACACGGAATCGGAAGCAGGCTCCAGGCTCTGAGCCATCAGCCCAGAGCCCGACGCGGGGCTCGAACTCACGGACCGTGAGATCGTGACCTGAGCTGAAGTCGGACCCTTAACCGACTGAGCCACCCAGGCGCCCCTATATTAGTATCTTTTAATGCAGTCACGTTCGTGCCATAAGACCACTACCCTTCAGTTCCAAAATCACTTTAGAGAGGTAGCAATATAGGTCTCATTACCTTCTGGTCATGACCCTTTGACAAAAGTGATTCGTGAGTCTAAATTTTTTTTTAATTAAAAAAAATTTTTTTTTTTAATTTTTGAGACAGAGACAGAGCACGAGCAGGGGAGGAGCAGAGAGAGAGGGAGACAGAATCCGAAGCAGGCTCCAGGCTCTGAGCTGTCCGCACAGAGCCCCGTGCGGGACTCAAACTCACGGAGTGTGAGATCATGACCTGAGCCGAAGGCACCCTGTGATTTGTGAGTCTAAAAGAAGTGTCTGATCTACAGCTTGAAAGGTGTGAAAAGCGAGCTTAGAAGGTGGTGATGGAACTGAGAGCCTGTGTTTGAACCTTAAACGTGATCTCGGAAACTGTGGTGTTGTGCATATTACTTTTTGTCACATCGAAAACGGAGGGGGGAGTGTGAAGTTAGTTCACCTGGCTGGGAAGGACAGGGGGAGAATGGGAAAAGAGATGGAAGGAAGAAGGAGAAATACACGAGCCCCTTAAGTCCAGAAATGTCAGGAATCTACCATCCCCCCCCCCCCCCCCCCCCCGGCTCTAGAAATGACTCTCGGCCCAGCCCCTCCTCCCTTTCACTCCATCATTCACCATCTCTTGACTAGTTTTAGTCTAGACAACCCTGCCCCGCTCTCTCCATCCTCCACCTTGCCCGGAATTATCCTCCGAAAGGAGAAGTCTCATCATGCCAGGCTTTTGCTTGAAAAAAGCCACCACTGGATCCATGTGTCCTCCCCCACCCCGCCTCCTCCAGGGAGGACCTCAGTCTCGTTCCTTCACCGGCTCTGCAGAATCCTTCACACTCTGTTCCAGTCGCTCTCCTCCTATCGACCCCCACAAACACTTCAGAACAGGACGTGCCTTGCCTTTCTCTGGGGGAGCACCCTTTCTGCCCACCCGTCAGAAAGATTGTCCTCAAATGTCTCCTCCTTCGGACAGCGTACAGTCCCCTCCGTCCCTGCCCCAGTCAAGCGCTGGCAGTCGCTGTGTCTTCTGAGTCATACCTCTTTTCTCGTATTCTTGGGATCATGATGCCTGTTTATGGGTCTCCCGAACTGTACTAGGGAAGCGGGGGCCATGTTAACTCGTGTCTGTGTCCCCATCGCCCAGCACGGTGACTAGCACATTACAGGCATGGACGGACGCACGGACGCTCGCTGCAAAGACTGCAGATGGAAAGGCCTGGGTGGTCAGAGAAATTAGGCAAAGGAACCCCGCGAAGACCAAAGACGGACACCAGAGGGCGCTGACACACCACGACCGAGAGGCGGGAGGGCGGGCCAAGGCTGCGAGCACGCGCGAGCGGCGCGCGCTGAAGCCAGCATCACGCAACTGGAACCGCTCACCCACGTGTGCGTCCCCGAGCCCTCCTTCCCAGACTGTGCCGGCGCCCGCTCCTCCGCCCCCGCCGCCTCCCTCGCCTCCGCCGCCGCCGAGAAAGCAAACAAAGGGGAGGGGACCCCCGCCGCGTCCTGGACGCGGGGAGCCAATCAGCGGGCTCTAAGCTCCCGGCAGGCGGGCGCCGTCGTTCCAGGGGGCCCAATCGTTCCCAAGCGGGTGCGGAGGGGCGGAGAGATGGGCGGGCAGAGCGGGGAGCAGGGACCGCGCGCGCGGGAGGGACCCCCGCCCCTTCCTACCGCTCGGGACGGCGGGAGGGGCTGCGGAGGGGCGGGCGCGGGGGCGGAGCCAATCAGCGCGCGGGTCTGAGCGGAGGGGGCGGGCGGCGGCGCGGCGCGCGCGAGCCGGGCTGACGCATCTGGCCGCGGTTCCCCGGACCCGGAGGGGGGCCGGAGGGGCGGGGGGGGGGGGGGGAGGAGGAGAAAGAGCCGCGCGTGCGCAGTGGCGCGGGGAGGAGAGGGACCTGGCAGCAGGGCTGCGAGGCTGCGAGCGAGCCGCGGACCGGGCAGGCGGCGGGCGCGCGCACCATGGGGGAGAAACCGGGCACCAGGTAAGGGAGGTGGGGCCACGCGGCGGGACGTGGGCGGCGGCTCGGAGCTGGTGCCGGGACGGTCCCCAGACAAGGACACCCGGGAGAGAATCCGGGAGCCGGACGCCTGGGTCCCTAGGGGGCAGCCATCCGGGGCCGCACGCCCAGGTCCTCGAGGATAACGAGGGGGACGCATGCCGGGCCCCTGTGCAGAAAGCGAGGGCTGAAGGGGACCAGGAAACCGGCGCCTGGGTTCTCGCAGGGATGTGGGGGCCGAGCGACTGGGCTCTCCGGTGCGGGCTGCGATGCAGGGGCGGAGGAAGGAGGAGCAGGTGGCCAGCCCCGAGGGGTCGGGTATGGGAAGGCTGGATGCCGGGAGGGGATCCCCCCTCCCCAGACTCGTCCCGAGCTGCTGGAAAGCCTCCTGTCCAATGCCCCACGGGCAGTCGGGCTGTCCCAAGGGCCAGGTGGCTCTGCTTCCAAACTTCTGCCTTACCCCAGGTTGCCAGGAGCAACAGCTTCATCTTGGGGGAGCGGAGTGCATGACGACCCTCCCCGCTTCTGGGCCTCACTCCTCTTCCCGGAGGTGAGGGAAGCCAGTATCTGCCCTGGGCACGCCATCCACTCCCCGGATGTTTTCTGTGCAATCGAGGCTCCTTCCTTCCACTGATACCCCGAGTTCTCTTTTTTGGTCTCTAGCAAAATCCACTTCCTGTTGTGGCCCAGCACCCCCAAGGGGGCAGTGGGTGAATGCCTGAGTCCCTGGGGAGCAGGAGGAAAAGAGGAGAAGATTGGGGCTGTGTGCCTCTGTCCAGAAGGGATCGGGAACAGGGCCCTGGTACCGGGCTGTCACTTGTTCCGCCAAAGATGATCATAGGAGCCCCGCCGCTCCCCAGCCACAGAGTAGGAGAACCCAGGCTTCTGAGCAGCAAGCAAGTCGAGCAGTAGTGGAGAGAGATGACCAGAGGGAGGCCTGATGTCCCGGATCAGGGCTCAAACACCCCCCGGAGAAAGGGGAAGTCACTGACTTGAGGGAGGCCCCCAGTTTCCGTTATGTGGTTCACGGAGGGGAATGGATGGACCAGAGGGGGGACTGCTGACTTGGCACAATTCCCGCCACCCCCATCCAGTTCTGGGCCACAGGAAATGGAGAGAACATCTGCTTCTGCGGGCCCCCTCCGGTCACCCCCATGATCTGCCTCCTTGGCCAGCCTCGGTGTGCACGTGCTGTGCCTCCCTAGCCTGGGCTCCTAAGGGCAGGTGCCCAGCAGCCGCTCCGGGGCAATTACCTCAAACCACAGCCCGGTGGCTTTCCTCCTAATAGGGAGAAACACCGGGACAAGGAGGAAAACTAGAAGCAAAGGGGAGGGAGAGCTGGATGCCACGGCAGTCAGCCCCCAGGTTGGGTCAAGAGGTGGTGCTTTATTCTAGCTGCCGCCGTATCAGCGCTTACTCTCCCTAATTGCATGGGGATACCCAGGGACTTCCATACCCTTTGCCTTATGGCCTTTGGTTATCTTGACCTTCTGGGAAGAAGGGGGGAGCGAAGTTGTAAGAGCAAAACTAGGTGGGGAGAAGGCAGGGCTGGAGGAAGGATGGGCAGGTTGGCAGGATATCCGAGGACCCTTCCAGGGATCGCGGCTGAGCGGATTGGGATAAGTGAGGTCAGGCCCGCAAGTGGCCAGAGCACAGGGGTCTCTGGACACCTACCTACCCTCTCAGCAACGGGTAGAGTCCGGGCTTCGAGCGTTTCAGCTCTGGGAAGCGAGAATCCCCCTCAACTCAAGGAACTTAAGCCCAACTGCAGAGACAGGAGAGTGTAACGGCTTACTGACAAAGGGCATGGGCTCAGAGCCAGACTGCCTCCGATTCATCTGAATCCCACCATTTACTTGCTCTGGGGCCTTAGGCAAAATCCTTCCCCTCTCCTGTGCCCTCGTTGTCCTCACCTGTGAAATAGGACTATTAGGCCCTCCATCGTTGGGTTGCTAAGACTATTAAATGAGATAACACATGCCCCGCTAAATGTCAGTCCACACCATCATCTTCATGGTCCGGCGGGCGTTGTGCTGGGGACGCCCGACTGGATGAGGTCTGTGATGTCCACGGTCTACCTAGTGACACACGGTCCACAGCTAACTGCCCGGACACGCTATCACAAGTTTTACCACCGGTGAAACATCAAGTGTGACGGGAACCCCCTGATAAAAGGGGGGTAACGGGAGTCCGGGCTGGCTCTGGCTTCTGGAGGAGGTGATATCTGGGCTCGGCCTTCAAAGACAAGTGAGCTTTGAGGCTGCTGAGATCAGGGATGGGGAACCCTTGGAGGTTAACGGAGTAGGGCCGGGCTTAAGTAGTGCCTCCCTCCAGGTAGAAACCACTTCAGGAGCGAAAGCCGGGGCCACTGCCCTCCAGGTACTCTGGCTGTCTTTGGAGCCCAGAGAAGACAGGTGGAGGGTTCGGTCTTCGACCGACACAACTACCGCCTGCCTATTCGGGTCCCTCCGGGGGATGTCCTCTGGGAAGAGCCTGGGTGGTTTCTGGGCAACCAGTGACTACTGACTGCCACAGGAGGGGACCTAGAGTGAGAGTGCACGGAGGAGGGGGGCCCGGGAACATTAAGGACCTATGGCCGCCCTTCTGGTGAGAAGTGGGAGGGGTAGGGCTGGCAAAGCCCGGAAGCCTCGGGGCTGAATCCTGGGGGCGGGCGAACCCTGCTTCTCAGGCCGGCTCGGGAGGTCCCTGCCGAGTCTGACGGAGGCAGTGGGGCTTCCCTTTCTGTTTTGTTAGGGTCTTCAAGAAGTCGAGCCCTAACTGCAAGGTGAGTCGGTTTGCCATGCTGCTTCTCCTCCCAGCCCTCTGTGGGCCCGAGCAAGGCCCGGCCCGCGCCTAGATGATCCCCAACCTCTAGCCTCCACTTCCTGTGACAGCTGAGAGCCCACTTCCTTCCCTCCTGAAGCCCCTTGCCGCCGCAAAGGCTGCTCGCCCCTGCACTCAGCCATGGGCTGGGTGGGGACCGGCCTGAGGCCAGATGAAGGGGGAGGAGCCCCAAGCCCCAGCTGTGACCCTCTTAGGAGCCGAGCTCAGGGTGCCTGGGGTGGGAACAGTTAGCACCCCCCAGGCTATGGCCTGTGTATCCCAGAGGAGTGACACCACAGCCTGCTTTCTAACTGGCTGCCTGGGGCAAGTCCTCCCCAAGCCCCACCACCCCACCCCACATACACACACGCACGCACACGCGCGCACACACACACACACACACACTTGCTTGACTTGCGGGGCAGAGGTGTGACAAAAGCCTCAAGGTTGGGTAGTCTGGGAAACCCCACTGTTGTCCCCTGCTCCGAAGGAAACCCGGGGGGACACCCCAGCCTGGGGAGGCCACGGGCAGGACGGCCCCTCCAGGGTTCTGCTGCCCTGCACCCACCTGCCCTGTCTTCCCTGTGTCCCTTCTACATCCTCAGCTCACCGTGTACTTGGGCAAGCGGGACTTCGTAGACCACCTGGACAGAGTGGACCCTGTAGGTAAGTGTGCCCACGTCCCCCAAGAGGGGAAGAAGTCCCCGGGGCCGAGGGGTGGAGGAGAGGCCCTGACGGGAAATGAGCTCATGCGGCGGCGTCCCTTTCCCAGATGGCGTGGTGCTCGTGGACCCTGACTACTTGAAGGACCGCAAAGGTACCGGCCGACGGGAGGTCGGGGCGGCAGAGGAGGACGGGGCCCCAGAAAGAGGGCGGAGAAGGCAGTGGGAGTGGGATTTGGGCAGGTTTCGCGCTGCCCAGGAAGGAGCCGCTGCGGCTAGGTGCTGGGGGGCTGGGGGAGGGGGGGGGTCCTGACCGCCCCGCCCGGCCCTCCCTCGCCAGTGTTCGTGACCCTCACCTGCGCCTTCCGCTATGGCCGCGAGGACCTGGACGTGCTGGGCCTGTCCTTCCGCAAAGACCTGTTCATCGCCACCTACCAGGCCTTCCCCCCCATGCCCAACCCGCCCCGGCCCCCCACCCGCCTTCAGGACCGGCTGCTGAGGAAGCTGGGCCAGCACGCCCACCCCTTTTTTTTCACAGTGAGGACGCCCCTCACCCTCTGCAGGGCAAGGGGTCTGGGACTGAGGTGGGGGGAGGGGGTGGCCAGGCGCCTGTCCGGTGCAGATCTGGAAGAAGGGTGGGAGGGGGAGCAGACCCACCTCCCTCGCTCTGCCTGCCTTCAGGAAGCCCTTGTCTCTGTCTCCTCCCGGGGGCCCCTTCCTTCTTACTTTCTCACCCCCCGGCCTCCTCCAGCCTCTGAGCTGAGATTGGGAGAGAGATTTGGGGACTCTCTGGGAGAACTGAAGCCTCCCCTTTCCTCTGCCGCAGATCCCCCAGAACCTGCCCTGCTCCGTCACGCTGCAGCCGGGCCCAGAGGACACGGGGAAGGTACGGCAGGAAGGGCTCTGAGGGCTCCCGGGGCAGAACAGGGCCCAGTAGGAGCCTGGGGCACACCCGAGATGGGGGCTGTCAGGGAGAAGCGGGGTGGGAACCGTCCCCAGTGGAAATACGGTGTGTGTGGGAGGGTCACCGCTCACGTGTGACTCAGGAGCTGCACGCCCATGGGGAGTATGGGGGCTCACTCAGCCAGGTACTGGGCCTTTAGCAGAGGCGGGGGGACGGAGCCCCAGGCCCCACACTCCTCAGACTGTGATGAGGCAAGAGTCCCTGATGAAGAGGAGGGAAGGAAGGGCGTGGTGGCAGAGGGGACCTTGTGTAAGACGTGACCTTTTCTCCTCCTCCTGAGGCCTGTGGAGTAGACTTTGAGATTCGAGCCTTCTGTGCCAAATCGCTAGAAGAGAAAAGCCACAAAAGGTGAGGGAACCGAGCCCCTGTATGGTTTGATCGTGTCCTCCCCTCTCCCAGGAGCCCCAGGCCCGTGGGAGGGGGGGGCGGGGTGGGGGGGCGGTCTGGGTGTCTGAGGCCCGGCCCCTCCCACCCCTCCTCCCCACCCCCAGGAACTCTGTGCGGCTGGTGATCCGAAAGGTGCAATTTGCCCCAGAGAAACCCGGCCCCCAGCCCTCAGCAGAAACCACACGCCACTTCCTCATGTCTGACCGGTCCCTGCACCTCGAGGCTTCCCTGGACAAGGAGGTGGGGTGCAGGAGGGTGACGCAGGTGCTACAGTGCAGAGGGATCCCCGGGGGAGGGCTGGAGCCGCTTGTCAGGGCAGCACGTCCACCGGGCTTGGGCCTGGGTTTAGAGGAAGAGGGAGCCACGTGTCTGCGTGGGGGGAGAGGGGCACGCTAACAACAGGGACCCGCAAAAATCGACCGCATCCCCTCAAAAGCTGTACTACCACGGGGAGCCCCTGAACGTCAACGTCCACGTCACCAACAACTCCACCAAGACCGTCAAGAAGATCAAAGTCTCTGGTAGGAGGTGGGGGATTGAAGGGGGTCTCGGGGGAGCTATTTTCAGCCCCAGGACATACCCTGACGTGAGAGGCCCAGCCGGGGGGCGGCGGGGGGCCGGCCGGTGGTCCGAGTGCGGCGGGCAGCAGTCTGCGCCCCCTGCTCAGCCGCTGACCCCCCACACCCCACAGTGAGACAGTATGCCGACATCTGCCTCTTCAGCACCGCCCAGTACAAGTGTCCTGTGGCTCAGATCGAACAAGAGTGAGTATCAGAATGGCCTCGGGCCCCCGCCTCAGAGCAGAACAGCAGGCCCCGGAGGGTGTGAGCTGGGGATGGCATTGTCCCCAACCGTCTCCACCTACGGGGGCCTTCCCTCCGCAGGCTGGTGGCTCTGAGCCGTTCGTTTCCTTGGGCGGGTCGAGCTGTGCCCAAAGGGAGAAGGGCTGGCGTGGGGGTGGGAGCAACCTCGTCACCTGGCCCGGCCCCTCCTGGAGCCTCGTCCTCTCGCCCCCGCTCCCCAGTGACCAGGTGTCGCCCAGCTCCACGTTCTGCAAGGTATACACCATCACCCCGCTGCTCAGCGACAACCGGGAGAAGCGGGGTCTTGCCCTGGACGGGAAGCTCAAACACGAGGACACCAACCTGGCTTCCAGCACCATGTGAGGGGGGCGGGGTGGGGGCAGGGGGTTGTCCTGCAGACCAGGAGCCACCGGCGCGGTCAGTGCCGGCTGTGCCTCGGGCTCTGTCCTGGGAGCCAGGGCTGTGTCCGGGCACAGGACAGACCGGAGATGCTAGGCAGGGCGGGCGGACAGATCGGAGACCGGCGTTGAGAAAAAGCAAGGCAGAGAAGACAGACATAAGGCAGGGGTGTGGGCAGGGGGGGTGTTAACTTTAAGCAGGGTGGCTGGGGAAGCCATAACCCTGATGTGAATTCGGAGTAAGGACCCAGAGGCATAGGAGACGTGCCTACGCAAGGAGGGGGTGTTCCGGGCGGAGGGAGCGGCAGGCCCACTCCAAGGTGGCCCGGGCCCGGTCTGTGGGAGGAAGCGAGAGGGAGGGGCTGTGGCGCCTCTGGGCAGGGGCAGCCCCCAACGGCCACAGCTTCGCAGAGTCAGGGCTGGGTCCACCCCCACCCCCACCCCCCCGCTCTGGCGCCCGTGTGCGAGGGCACACTGCATGAGCACACACAGCGGGCCGGAGGCCAGCGTGGTGACAGCGAACCACAGGACGGGTCGGGGTGGGGTCAGGGTAACAGAACTAGACAGCGCGGACTGTCAGGTCACAAGGACTTCAGCTTTTGCTGCGAACGATGAGAAGCCACCAGAGGGTTCTGTGCAGAGGGGTGCCCGGCCGTGAGGACAGCACGGCCCTGGCGGCCAGCGCCCGGACACTGATGGGAGCCCGCGGGGGAGACCTCGGGGCGCGGGGGTGCGGGGGGGCCGTGGTCTAGCTCCTCCCCCTGATTGCAGCGTGAAGGAGGGCGCCAACAAGGAGGTGCTGGGAATCCTGGTGTCCTACAGGGTCAAGGTGAAGCTAGTGGTGGCTCGTGGCGGGTGAGTGCGGCCGGGCAGCGCGGGGTCACCCTGTTTCCCGGACGTGGCCGTGCTGGCCCCTCATGCTGTGTCTCCTCCCCCCCCCCCCCCCCCCCCCGCCACAACCCAGGGATGTCTCTGTGGAGCTGCCTTTTGTCCTCATGCACCCCAAGCCCCACGATCACATCACCCTCCCCAGGCCCCAGACAGGTGAGTATGCCACCCACCCCGAGCCCCCAGAGGGACGGCCTGAAGCCAGGCCGGTGGAGAAAAGCTGGCCCTTCCGGCACCCACCCACCCGCCCCCTCTCCTCGCCTCAGCTGCTCCTGAGACAGACGCCCCCGTGGACACCAACCTCATTGAATTTGACACCAAGTAAGAAACTCTCCCCTGCCTTCCTAGTCTGAGCCCTTTGGACGGGGACTCCGGGACTCCCAGACCTGCCCTCTCCCCACGGTCCCCTGTGGGGGCGGGCCAGGGCTGGAACATCACCTCCCCAGGGCCTAGCCTTCCGTGGGAGGCTGCCTGCCACCGTCCCTTCTTTGTCCCTTCTCGCCCACACGCCCAGTCCTGTTGCTGCTGGGGCCCCCCTGTCTCTGGGAGGGCGGCGGGGGCACCGAGAAGAGGGTCTCGAGCCCTCACCTCACCCCTGCTTCCCACCGTCAAGCTACGCCACAGACGACGACATCGTGTTCGAGGACTTCGCCCGCCTGCGGCTGAAGGGGATGAAGGACGAGGATTACGAGGACCAGTTCTGCTAGAGGGGGTGGAGGGGGCGGGGCCAGAGGGGGAGGGTCCCAGCCCGGCCGCCCTCCCTGCGCTCAGCACCGAGTCCTTGGCGGACCCCTCCGTCCTCCCTCGCCTGTGGCTCCCGGACACGCACTGGACCCTTCTCTTGTTGACCGTGGGCATTACTTGTTTGACCCCAGCTGTGCCTCCACAGCCCCCCCCAGCGGGTGGCTCAAACCTGCATCTTCTGGAGGGGGTCCTGGAAAGGGGAATGACAGTAGGGAGAAGGGGAGAGAGCTCCCACATCCGACATCCTTCCCCCCCCCACCCCCACACACACACACTCTGCCTCCTTCTCCTTCACGAGGAGACCCTGGGGTGGGGGGCAAGGCCACTTCTTTGTTTCTGAGCATAAAGAAGAAAATAAACGTTTTAATAGGCGCGAGTGTATGTGCTTTCTGTGCAGCTGGTGAGGACACACAGGTGCTCGTCCGTGACTTGTGCTCGTGGCCGAGCACCCAGCCAGCCTCTCCTGTGTCCCAGCACAGTGCCGGGCACAAGGCTTGTCAATAAACGTCCCATCGAATGGGCTGTGACTGTGTTCCAAGGGTAACACAGAAACTGACTCGGTCAGTCCAGACTCACAGGTACCGTTTGGTAAAGCCACGAAATACACTTAGTCATTTGTAGGGGAAATAGAAACTCACTTCCTGGGACGCCTGGGTGGCTCAGTCGGTCGAGCGTGACTCTTGATTTCAGCTCAGGTCACGATCACAGGGTCGTGGGGTCGAGCCCCATGTTGGGCTTGGAGGCTGCTTAAGATTCTCTCCCTCTGCCCCTCTTCCCTGCTCACTTGCTCTCTCTAAAATGAAATAAAATTTGGGGCGCCTGGGTGGCTCAGTCAGTTTAGCGTCCGACTTCAGTTCAGGTCGGGATCTCACAGCTCATGGGTTCGAGCCCCGCGTCGGGCTCTGTGCTGACAGCTCAGAGCCTGGAGCCTGCTTTGGATTCTGTGTCTCCCTCTCTCTGCCCTTCCCCCACTCATGCTCTCTCTCCGTCTCTCTCTCTCTCTCTCTCTCTCTCTCTCTCTCTCAAATAAACATTAAAAAAATTTTAGTGAAATAAAATTAAAAAAAAAAACCTCACTTCCCTGTAGACCGGCTACCCTTGGGTGTTGGGCGGACAGACGCTTCCCTATCGCCGCTGACACGTGTGACCGTGCAGTGACCTGCTGTGACAGTGTGTCCGTCTCCACTGCTGTGTGACTGCTCACCCACTCCGTTCCTGGGGCTTGGTGGCAGCCCCCCCGCCCCGGCCTCACCGGACATCCCGCGGGGCCTGCCTGGCCACCCTCATTCTAACCCAGAAGCCAAGGCTTGGGCGGCCGGCGGGGGTCACCGCTGTGGGCAGGTCCCAGAGGCAGCCCCCTGGAGCTCATCAGGCACTCCCTGAGGCTTGGCCACTGTCCCAGGCGGGGCGGCGGGGACTGAGCGCCACCCCACTGGCGTGCCTCACCTCCGTCACCCACTCTGTCACCCACCCGTCCTCCCGTTTTTCTCTTAAGGCCCGATCATCCGTGATTGAACGAGATCTTGGCGTTAAGTCCCTATTAGGTGCCGGGCCTAGGAGAGGGGCGTGGCAGGGACCAAAGCAAACATGAAACCACTCCCTAGTTATTTGATGACAGCATGTGTGCTACGAAGGAGCAGCACAGGAGCCACGAGAACGCGCGACAGGGAGTTCTGACCCAGGCTGGGGTCTGGGGAAGACTCCCCGGAGGAAGTGACCTTTGAGCAGGGAACCCGCGGGAGAAGAGGGGCCGGGGCATCCCGGGCACCAAGTGAGAGCGCGGGGACAGGGCGTGTTCCAGGCACTAAAAGAGGCCAGAGGGACTGAGGGACAGAGATGGCCAAGGGCAGAGTAGTTCCAGATGGGGCTGGGGGGCCGGCGGGGCAGCTCACACAGGCCTCTAGCCTACGGCTCACCGCCTCACGTCAGACCACCGTTTACCCACAGGTCCGAGTCCTGTCAAAACGCCAGTGACCTCGTGCGCCCCTCTGCAGAGGCCGCCGCCCCGCCCACCCTGGCCTTTTGTCACAGAGGAGGAATGCTGGCAACCCACGGACCTCTCGACCTTCTCAGGGGGATCGGGCCCTCTGGGAGGCACAATGAAAACGCGGAGCCCCAGGCTCTCCCTTCCCAGACTCTGGTTCGGCAGGTCCCAGGAGGAACCCACCAGTGTGGATTTGGGGAACTGACACACGATTTGAGAAACAGTGTCTTTTTTTTTTTTAAGCTTTTTATGTTTTTTAATGTTTTTAAAAAGGAAAAAGGGGCACATGATTTAAACAAACAAACATCGGAACCGTATGCGACGCTAAACAGTGAAGAGAAGGCTCCCTCCCGTCCTGATCCCCAGCCAACCCCTTCCTCGTTCCCAGAGGAATCACTATCGCCCATTCCTTGGTTATTCTTCCGAAGATGCTGTTCAGACTCAGTCACACCTGTCTGAGTGGAATACATATTTTGCACTGTTTTGAACGGACGGCAGCATACCGTGAGCCCTTTTCTACACCTGCCTTTTTCCCTGGTGGTGAGGCGGGGAGAGCATTCCTTTCTGCAGCGATACATATAGATCTCCCTCATTCTTTTTTTTTTTTTTTTTTTTTAATGTTTATTTGTTTTCAAGACACAGAGGGAGACAGAGCACCAGTGGGGGAGGGGCAGAGAGAGAGGGAGACACAGAATCCGAAGCGGGCTCCAGGCTCCGAGCTGTCGGCACAGAGCCCGATGCGGGGCTCGAACCCACGGACCACGAGATCGTGACCCGAGCCGAAGTCGGACGCTCGACCGACTGAGCCACCCAGGCGCCCCAGGACAACTTCTTAAAAGCAGACTTGCTGGGTCAAAGAAGGTGAGCGTCTTTTGGGTTCTACCAACCAAGCAACCATTGTAAAGTATACAGTTCGGTGGCATTTAGTGCACTCACAATGTTGTGCGGTCATCGCCTCTAGTTTCAAAGTATTTTGCTTCTGATATTTTATTGTTATTTGAGTGAGAGAGAGAGAGAGAGAGAGAGCAAGCAGGGGAGAGGGGCAGAGGCAGAGAGAATCCACACTCAGCGCGGAGCCCGACACGGGGCTCAATCCCAGGACCCTGGGATCGTGACCTGAGCCCAAATCAAGAGCCAGATGCTCAACCAACTGAGTCACCCAGGTACCCCTGCTTCTGACATTTTTAATAATTCACTTCTTAATGGCTTCTTGGGTTTTTTTGTCGCAAAGCTCTTGGCCCTTCTGCTCCCTTGCAATTGGAGCTTTTCTTTCCAGATTGAACTTGGAGCCCACGATACCAACCGGATCTCATCAGCACCCTCAACCTCTTTCAAACACCTGCTCTCAACACCCGCTCCCACCCAGCCCCCGGCTCTGTCCACCCGCCACCCTGAGCGCCCCGCTCCAACACAGGGCCAGGGAGCGCTGCCAGAGAAAAATCACACAACCACATGCATTCATTCATTCACTCATTCATTCAACAAATGCTTTTTAACACATGCTACGTACCAACACTGCGGGGCACTGGGTACACATTTGGGGCCACTGCCAGTTTATGGTCTCTAACCTTGGCCGGGCCCTCAATTCCTGATGACCCTTCATCCCTCTCCGTGTTCCTGGTCACCTCCCTCTCGGGCTTGAGTCCCACTCACTACATTCCAAACCTTCCTCACGCTCATAGCGAACAACCTTCGGTTGTTCACGGAGATGAGGCTAACGGGGACGAATGATTTCAATTTCCCGCCTCCTCCCCACGAACACGGACATCGATCCCCATTCTCTGTACAGCCAAGGTCAAGCTGCCTTCTCCTGTCCAAAGCTCATCCCTCCCCCTGTGCTCAGATCTCTCCCCTCCCAAGTCCTCTGAGACCCTGATTCATCAAACCACCCCCCCCCCCAACTTCAACCGCTGCCCCTCTCTACTGGTTCTTCCTCCAAGGTCCGTAAACCCTCGCAAGTCGCTTCTATTCAAGGAAGGAAGGACACCGGAGAAAAGACACTCTTCCACACGAAGCAAATCCCTAGTCATTTCCTCCTTACCATTTCACTTTCACTGCGCTGTTATGTTCCAAGTTATATGTGCACACGGCTTAGGAAGTCGGGTGCAACAAGGCCTATACCCCTTCCCTCTCCGGCTCCTTTCTCCTCACAGGCAACCGCTTGCACCCCCTTCGGATGTTTCTTTCGGTATTCACCTCCAGATCTCCAAACAATGTGCTTCTGTTGCTACTTCTTGATTTGTAAGCATCCCCTACCGGCGTCCCAGCACACGAGGTGAAGACTGAGCTCCCGTCTGCCCCTCCCCCCCGCCGGGGAACCCTCGCCATCCTGCCATCCTGCCCGGGCATCCCATACTCGGGGGGCAGGGGGGGGGGTGGTTGGGTCAATACTCAATATTTCCATTGTTATGCTCACACATCCGTCATCTACAGTTGTCACGCGCGGGATATCGATGATCTCTCTCTTCTTGTTTCCCCTGAATAACTATCGTTTCAAGAATCTGCTTTTTCTCTGAATTCATCACTAAGGCTGCCCTGTACTCTCCCCCCAAAAGTCTATATATCCTCTCAGGACGTGCAAAACAAAACAGACGCTTGTCTCTTCCCCCTCCATGAAGACAGCCTTCCAGAAGCCTCCTTCACCTGCTCCGGGCTGAGCGGGCCATTCTCCATGCCCGTCACCCTGGACTTCCCCTCAGCTGGTGTTCCTGTTTGCGCCTCTCCAGTGTTGAAGGCCTTCCCCACGACCTGGAGCCCGTATCTTCCTCTTCCACGTCTTCTTCTAAATACCTCCTGAGAAAGGGAACTGGGTAGAGAACTTTGAGACCTTAAGGTCTTTATTCCATCTTCATTCTGGCTGTTGTGAGGCCCACGACTCCCCTAACATGTTCGAGAACGGTAGCTGGCCACCTGGGGAAGGACTGGATTTCCTAGAATCCAGGAGCCGGGTGAGGCCGTCTGACTGTCTTCTTCAGTGGAATGTGAGTAGAAACGATCTGGGCTACTTCCTAGTCAGACCCCTGAGCCAGGTGCACCCCCCTCCCCACTTCTCCTTGCCCCTCGCTGCCGGCTACGACCCAGGGACATCAGCAGCCCAGTTGTGACAGGGCAGATGGCGATGCCCCAGAGCAGCAGGGCTCCTCGGACGTCACTGTGCACACACATCCCCTGAGCACCTTCAAACACAGATACTGATTCTGAAGTTCTGTGGTTGGGGAGGGGCAGGGGGAGGGTGCCCGGGCGGCTCAGTCAGTTGAGTGTCCAACTCTTGGTCTTGACTCAAGTCATGATTTCACGGTTTGTGGGTTCGAGCCCCACCTCGGGCTCTGTGCTGGTGATGCAGAGCCTGCTTGGGATTCTCTCTCTCTCCCTGTCTCCCTCTCAAAATAAGTAAATAAACTTACCAAAAAAAAAAAAAAAAAATTGGGGGGGGGCGCCTGGGTGGCTCAGTCGGTTGAGCATCTGACTTTGGCTTAGGTCATGATCTCACGGTCCATGAGTTCAAGCCCCACATCAGGCTCTGTGCTGACAGCTCGGAGCCTGGAGCCTGCTTCGGATTCTGTGCTCCCTCTCTCTCTGCCCCTCCCCTGCTCGCACTGTCTCTCAAAACAAAACAAAACAAAACAAAACTCTGTGGTTGGGCCTGAGATCTGCATTCCTAACAACGCCATCAGCACTGCTGGCCTGCAGACCACACTGTGGGATACACAGTGGCAGAGTTGCAGGGCTGGCCTTGATCTTCGGATGATCCGTGGAGTGTGCTGAACTACCCACACTGGACCGTTCTCTGGGGAAAAAGGAAGTTCTGTTTTGTTGTGTCATTGCATTCTTAGCCTCTATCCTAGCGCAGCTGGAGGACAGAATCCCAGATCGGAACAGCTCAGTACATAAACCTTCACTTATTTTCACTTTCCTTGTTTTGTTTTGTTTTAATTTTTTTTAAGTTTTTTTTTTTTTACACTTCTCCATTTAAGTAATCTCTACACCCAACATGGGGCTCAAACTCTCTACCCAGAGATCAAGAATCGTGCGCTCTTCCAAATGAGCCAGGCAGGCGCCCCAGATCTTGTTTTTCAATACAACTGTGCCCTGGGCGCCTTCCAGAACCAAAGACCCTCTGTTTCCATCTTCAACAAAGAAACCTCCAGTAACGGGATGGGGCTGAGTAGCTGCAGAGATGTATGCAGTAAGGAAAAGACTGGTCACGAGGTGGGGGTGGGGGTCCTAACTACCTCAAATAACCCGCTTCACTTTAGTATCACCTCTACCCCAGTTGTGCATTAATTTAAGAGTGAATCAAGTTGCAGGGCGCCTGGGTGGCTCAGTCGGTAAAGCGTCTGACTTCTGCTCAGGTCATGATCTCGCGGTTCATGAGTTCCAGCCCCGTGTCAGGCCCTGTGCTGACAGCTCAGAGCCCACTTTGGATCCTCTGTGTCCCCCCCCCCTCTGCCCCTCCCCTGCTCATGCTCGCTCTCTCTCTCTCTCCCTCTCAAAAAAATAAACATTGGGGTGCCTGGATGGCTCGGTCGGTTAAGCGTCCGACTTCTGCTCAAGTCATGATCTCAAGGTTCCTGTGCGTGGGGCTCTGCGCTGACATCCCAGAGCCTGGAGCCTGCTTCAGATTCTGTCTCTCTCTCTCTCTCTGCCCCTCCCCAACTCGCACTCTGTCTCTCTCTCAAAAATAAACAAACATTAAAAAATTTACTAAAAAGAGTGAATCAAGTTGCTTTTGGGTTTTCTTTACTGCCGGCTTAATTACCACTTCACTACTAAATCGGTTACCACTTATCCTCTGTTTTCCAGCTTCTATCTAAAGTTTTGCAATTAGTTCCCCTCTCTCTTTGACCCCTTAATACGATCCTCCTTGTTATTTCCTTAGGATTTTAAAAAGGAGTGGAGTTGAATGCCGGATCCCCGAGTTGATCTGAAAGTCTCCATTTGCTAACCCCGTGTGAACTGGCTTCATTCTCAACCTTCCATAGGCCGTCGAGGCGGATCTTTCCAAAAAAGGTAAACCTGGTCATAATCCACTTCTCGGAGATCCTTTAAGGGCTCTCAAGTGCTTTCAGAACAAAGTCCAAATTACTCAGCCTGCAAGCCGCCTTCTCCTGATCCGGCTCGCACTTCAGTCTGGCCGCTGCCACACTCCACTCACTGGGGCCGGGCCGAACGCCTTGCTGTACTCGGGCTGGGCCGGGCAGGCCCCTTCTCAGCACCATGCACCTGCCGCGCTGATCCCCTTTTCCATCCAACCTCCCGGTCACCGGGTTAATTAACCCCTAAGACCCGATTCTGGCAAGGCTGCATCCCCAAATCCTCGCTCTGTGCTCCCGAAGGTGCACCCTGAGCGTGCCTCTCGGCAAACATCGACCTCACTGTCACGTGGGACTCCATCCCCTTCACCTCCGGACCCCCAGACCCCACCGCGTAATAGGGAAGCGGAAAGAGGGAAAGGCTGAGATTGCCAAGCCTGTGCTTCAGTGGGGCTGCAGCCCAGGAGGAAGCGCTAGGACGAACAACGCAACACTCACCAAGTCAGGCTCTGCCCCGGCCTCGCCGGACGCCGACGGAGCCCACGGCCGTCCAGTCCGGAGGGACACCCCAGAGCTGCCGCCATCGCCACCCGGCACCAGCAGACGCGCGATAAATTCTCATAGAAGAAATCAAATAGATACCCCAGGGCAGTGTCGCGAAAGAGGACAGGTCTGAATGACCTCAGTCCAAGGAATGAAATGTTTCACCACCGCCTCTTACCACAGGTGGTCGCGAGGTGGCGGCGGCGGCGCAGACCGGGGCGTGCGCACGGCGCCCTGGGAGTTGTAGTTCACCGGGTGACTACCCCCGCCCCAGCAAGGCGAGGCTGCGCTGAGCATCCTGGGAATTGTAGTCTCAGCTAGAGAGCGACCTGCGCAGGCGCAAGCTGACAGCCACTTCCGGGCTCGAGCGTCGAGTTTCGCCGAAGAAGAAAACCCCGCGGAGGAGTCCCGGAGTGACCATGGCGACCTACAGCCTGGCGAACGAGAGGCTGCGGGCCCTGGAAGACATCGAGCGGGAAATCGGCGCCATCCTCCAGAATGCAGGTTCGGGACGCGACGGCGGTACTGGCACCGCCCGCCGCCAGGCAGTGGGGACGGGAGGGAGCCCGAGTGCTCGCGCTGCGGGGCGGGTCCCGGGGCGGGTCCCGGGGCGGGGCAGCACCCGGCCAGCCCCGCCCTCTCTCCGCCCCGCAGGTACCGTGATCCTGGAATTGTCCAAGGAGAAAAGCAACGAGCGGCTCTTGGACCGGCAGGCGGCGGCCTTCACGGCGTCGGTGCAACACGTGGAAGCGGAGCTGTCGGCTCAGATCCGCTACCTCACCCAGGTGTGTGTGCTGGGAGGTCCTGCGCGCCCGCCTGGCCCTCCGCCTAAGCGTTAGCCTTCGGGGATCGTTGACCTTTGGAGCCAGACGGGACTTGGCCGTCCACACTGGCACCACCCACGACCCAGCCGGATGACCCTTGGCAGAACCTCCCCTCTCCAGGGCTGGCTTCTCCTTCTAAAAAGAAAGTCCTGAAGGCAGGCCCGCCTGCCTCACTGCTCTGCATCACATGAGCTACTGGGACAGGGAATTCCCAAGGACTTGTAAACAATGCCAAACCCACAGGACTTTGCACTTAGAAACTTGACCTGACCTCGTGGGTTTGAAGTGGTTACGTGGAGAAAAGGGACAGGGTCGAGAGGGTTCTGAAGTCATTACAACAGCAACAACCATTTGCTAAGATTTTGCAGCATGCCAGACGCTGCATTATCTATTCCTACAACAGCTCTAGGGAGTAGTTGTTGTTACCCACATTTTACAGATGAGGTTAAAAGAAGTTAAGTGATTTACCCGAGGTCACCCAGCCACCGCCCATGTGCCATAATGGATTCACACTCAAGGAAGAAAATGATACAGGAGACCGGATGCTTGGGTGGGGAGATGGGGAAGGGAAGGGGTGCTTCACCGATCAATGTGAATGTCCCCTAGGTGGCCACGGGGCAGCCCCATGAGGGTTCCAGCTACTCTTCGAGGAAGGACTGTCAGATGGCCCTGAAGCGAGTGGACTACGCTCGCCTCAAGCTCAGTGATGTGGCCCGAACCTGTGAGCAGATGCTGGAAAACTAGGCCAAGCAGGTGGAGTGAGAGCTCGGAGGAGGACCCGGGATAGGGCCTGTCTGCACCCAGGACAGAACCCAGACACCTGTGCAATGGGTAGTGTGGGCCGCCACATACACGCCCTGCTGGCCAGAGGATATGGGGACAAAGGGACTGAAAATGGGGGGTGGAGAAACTTGGCAGACCAAGCCTGCCACAACTCTGCCCTGGTTCCTGCTCCTGCCCTCCATGAAAGTGCTGGCGAGCTCAGACAGACGGAGATTCAGACACCAAACCCACTTCCTCCAACACCGTGTGACCCTGTCGCAGGCCTCTGCAGACGGGACTAATGAAGACACGTTCTTCATTGAAAGAAGCAAAAACAAGAACTAGGGGTTTTAATAATAAAAACAGTATCAAGAAAAGCAAGGAGCCCAGACTCTCACTGGAACATACGTGGGTGATACAGGGATTGGGGGAAATGAAACCAAACTGCGTGGGCCCCCCCGCCGGGGAGCAGGGGTGGGAAAGCCCAGGCCCGCACTGTGGGAGAGGAAGCAGGAGGGAGGAACAGCTGGTGTGTGAAGAGAGACGGTGGCAAGTGGGGAGACCCTCAGCGGAGAAGTTGAAGCCAAGAACTGCGGTGAGGGAGCAAGGGGTTGAAGGCCATGTTTGCAGAAGGAAGAGTCAGTAATTATAAAAATAATCTTTAGTAATTAAAAACATACATGAAGACTTTATCCAAGAGATCACATTAGAAGATGGATTTTACAGGATTGTGTAGAAAAAAATAGGAAGGGTCCACAAGAGGGCAGTGCTTGGTTACTTGCACATTAACCAGAAAACAGCTGGAGTGCCTACCAGGCACCAGAGATCATTCTAATGTATCAATTCAATGCACAGGGGGCTGAATAAATCACAATGGCTGCCCTCGGAGATTTCCATTCTTAGCTCAAGCGTTGGAGTCTGATGCCACAGGTGTGTAATGGAGCTGTAGATCTGGAAAAGATAAGGAGAGTTCGAGATGAGCTCTGAGATCAAGAGAAGTTTAGGGGAATAGCTTGACCTGGGGAGTTAGAGCCCAAAACATTAGCCATACGACCTAGTAACACAACAGGTGCTCAGTAAAGATCTGTGAATTAAATGAATGGCTCCCACGTTCTGCTACCTTCCTGATCTTGCTCCAAACCCGGGCCTGTTTTTTGTCTTGTTTTAATTTTTTTTTTATGTTTTTATTTATTTTTGAAGGAGAAAGAGACAGCACGAGTGAGAGAGGAGCAGAGAGAGAGGGAGACACAGAATCCAAAGCAAGCTGTCTGCACAGAGCCCGACGCGGGCTCGAACTCACAGACTGCGAGATCATGACCTGAGCCGAAGTCGGATGCCTGACCGGCTGAGCCACCCAGGCGCCCCAACCCTGCCTCATCTCCCTCTCTAGTCTATAGTCTCTAGCTGACTCTTCTCTCATTGCCTATGATCCACAGCGTAGACAGCCTTCAGAACTGACTGCCTGGGGCAGGTTTCCAGCCAACTAGGAGCTACCAGGGGCAGGATCCCTGCCCAGGAGGCTCTGGGTCCCCAGGAGAGGGGCCTAGAGGCCCAGCTTACCTGGAGAGTGCTGCCGGCACTGCTCCCTCCTCCTCTGGCACAGGATGTACAAGAGGACAACGGTGAGAGCGAGGGTGATGGCCAGGAGGGATACCACAGGGATCGTAGCTGATGTCCCAGATGTAGGTCCCACATTGTCTTCCAACTGCTTCTGCTTCTCCCCAGCCTCAGGCCCAGCCCCGAACCCGTGGCCCACAGTGGGTGTAGCAGTTTCGTTGATGATGTGGGCGAGCTTTTCATCCGAGGACGGGACTCCTCCTGGAAGTGTGGGTGCCTGGGTGGACCACACGGCAGGTGGCAGGTGCGTCTGGGCAGGGGAGCCCAGGTCTAAAGGTGCCGTTTCTGTGGGCTCAGGAACCTGGCTGCTGGGGGGAGGTGAGTGCTGCCGGGAGGCCGCGCTCCCAGCGTCCACATGTCCACATTCTGGAGAGGCAAGAAGTAAGGGATCAGGGCTCTGAGATGAGGGACAAGGTGACGACGCAGAGGGAAGCGTGGTTGATCAAGGAGAACATCAAGGTAACAGCAGAAGGCCAAAAGAGGAAGGCAGAGGCAGAAGGGAAAGTGGGGGGGCAAGGAAGTAAGCCGACCTCAACAGGGAACCACTGGAACAGGCATGCGCTCTGCACCGGGAGGTAGAGCGACCCCAGGGGTGGGGGTGGGGGGACCCTGGCTCTGCTACAAAGCAGTTGTGTGACCTGTCCCTTGCCTCTCAGCCTCTCTGGGACTCCCTTCTTTCAGTCGTAAAGCAGGGATAACGTTAGTACCGACAGCCGCAGTAGCTAGGAGGCTTAAACGCAATGATGTAGGTCTCTGGAGCCTAACGTACATGCTGAAACGATGTGAGGTCGTGCCTGCAGCAGACTGGGAAATGCGTCGGAAAGTAAGGTGGGCCGATGGTGGATAGAAGGACGGACAGACGGATGGACACACACTAAGGTAAATATGGCTTCCATGTTGGAAACCTGATATTGTAAAATATAAGCTATATTTATGCGTACAAACTACACAAAATGCATAAAATATAAATATACAAAAGCCACACACCGTAGAACCCAGGCCATGGGTATCTGGATGCTCGCCATACAGTTCTTTCAACTTTTGTGTATATCTTTAAATTTCCTTAATAAAGTCACAGTGAATGATATTGGGGGAACTGGGACGGAAGGGGCTCTGGCCGGCACCAGAAACCATGGAAAAGTGAGGTGTCACAGGAGAGGAGCCAGGTAAAGAAGACTGTAAGGGGGAGGACGCAGCCCTGGAAACAGATCTCAGGGAGGAGGGGGGAAAGCTCGTACCTCTGAGATCAAAGCAGTTCATCAGTTCTTGAACCCATTGGTCTCTGCTGCCCCCACACACACTCCGGGCAGGTAGCTGGAACCTGCCGAGGAAAGGCGGGGTCTCACAAGCTGCACCCCTTCTCCCAACCCTTTCCTCATTCCAAAGATGTGAGGTCACCGCCAACAGCAAGTGAGACCTTTTTCCCAGAACAGGAAATTCCCACGTATGTAAGACAGGGAAACAAAGCTGTGGACAATGCGGAACAAACACAACCCAGAGAGGGGGCTCCCAGGGGTTCCAGTTTGGCCAGAGGGGGTCCTCGCGCCCCCCGGAGGCGCTGCCCTCCCCAGCGGTCAGTGAGATTACCGGATGTAGGAGTTACAGCGATGATAGACTTTCAGGTGCTTTCGGAGATGTGCCAGTAACTGACGCTTTGGAGGGGAGCCGGAAGAAATTGCTGTCACGCAGTAACAGCTGCCAGTGACGCTGCCCTCGTTGCCATCGCCTGAGCGGGACAGGACAGAGGTAGTCGGCACAGGTTCCGGCCGGAGGGGCTCCCCCGGCTGCCACCGAAGCTCCAACCCACTGCTCCGTTGCAGCCTCTTCGCTAGATCCCGGGATCTGACCACCGGGCACAACCCACCCATCACACCGCCAAACGCGTCCCTGATCGTCCCCCAGCCCAGGTGTCCCCCAGCCTGTCCCCAACCTCAGGCAGCTGGCCCCCTCACTGCCCCGACGGCCTGGGGACCCGGGCTCGGCACTTACTCACCCACCACAACCCTGCGGTCCTCGGCGCCCCCCTCCCATCCCGTCCCGTTCCCGGACTCGGGGGTCTGGGCGCCACCCCGCTCCGGACGAACCTGGCCGAGGCAGCAGCTCCAGCAGGAGGAGGAGAGCGAGGGACCGGAGTCCCCAGGGCCGCCTCATGTCGGGGACCCGGCGGCACCGGAGCGCGGCGTCCAGAGAGTTCCTCCTGGTCCCGTGGGCGCGAGTCCGGGTCGGGGGGCTGCGCGAGCTGGCGGCGCCCTCCTGCCGCGCACGCACCGTCCGAACCGACAGCGCGGTCGGTACTGCGGGGACCGCGCGGACCGCGCCTCCCGCCGCGGGGAAAACCCCGGAGGCGGGGCCCCGCGCCCCCGCGCCCCCGCGCCCCCGCGCCCCCGCGCCCCCGCGCCCCCGCGCCCCCGCGCCCCCGCGCCCCCGCGCCCGCCGGCAACGCGCGCCGAAAGCAAAGGAAAAGCCGGCTGCGCGGGGGGCGGGAGGCCCGACGGGCTGACTCCGGCTGCCGTCCGCCCGCCCAGATCAGGCCTCGAACGCCAGGACTCCGACCCGCTTTCGCTTCCCGGCGTGCCCGGGTCACATGCCGGTGATGCCGGCCGGGGAAGTCCGGGCGGGGGCCGCACACCGGCCGGGCCCCCTCGGCGCGCGCTCCCGACGCGCGGGGCGTGGCCACCGAGGGCGGGCTCGGGCGGCCCTGACGTCACACCCGCGCCCCCCACCCCACCCCCCAGCCAGCCCCGAGGTATTTACCTTCGAAAAGTGGTGGCGGCTGCAGGTACCGGAGGAGCGGAGCGGCCGGGAGGGGCTGGGTCCCCTGGGGCTCCCCGCCGAACCGATCCAAGCCGGAGGGATGCCCCGGCTCAGACGGATCCCAGAGTCTTGCCTCCTGCCCAAACCCTTCCCCTCTGGTTAGCCCTCCAAACCTACTCACCGCTCGAACCCCGGTCCTGAGGGTTTGAACCCCCAATACCCCAATACCAACTCTCTCGTGACTACTCATCTTAAAGCCTCCTCGCCCCCTTCCAAGTCTATTCCCCATTCCCACCCTGAGCCCCGAAAACTAGCCTCTGCTCCTAACATCCCTCCAATCCAGAGGTTCCCCTCGTAGGTGACCCTCAGACCCACCTCCTCCCCATCTTGTGACCCGGCCCCAAACTCCCCTCACCGTACATCCGTTCCTCTGCTCAGTCTGGGCCCAGGCCCCTGTGGCGCTGAAGACATGGAGTTTGTATCTGGATACCGGGATGAATTCCTTGATTTCGCTGCCCTCCTGTTTGGCTGGTTCCGAAAGTTCGCGACCGAGCGCGGGGCTGTGGGGGCCAGCCTTGAGGGCCGCTGGCGCCAGCTGGAGACGCAGATCAGAAGGCTGCCCCAGGACCCCGCCCTTTGGGTGCTGCATGTTCTGCCCAACCGTAATGTGGGCATCAGCCTGGGGCAAGGAGCAGAGCCAGGCCCTGGATCGGGCCTGGGGGCTGCCCAGTTCCTGGGAGATGAGCCCCCACTCCACCTGCGAGACCTAAGCCCCTATGTCAGTTTTGTCAGCCTGGAGGAAGGGGAGGAAGCAGAGGAGGAGGAGGAGGAAGAGAATGGAGAGGAGGAGGGTGCAGGCTTGGAGAAGGTAGATCCAGACAAAAATGGGGCCCCTGCCCCCACCAGCAGGGACTCCCCCCAGGAAGCAAACCCTCCAGGGAGGCCAGAGGAGCCGGAGCAAGAGGCAGGAGGTGGAGGAGGTGGCCCGGATTGCTGCCGAGAAGACAAGGCACAGGACGAAGCAATCCCTGAGAGGAGGAAGGGGCGGAGAAGTGGTAAGACCCCGGGGTGGGGGCCTGGCCCTGCCCTGACCCCTCTCTGCACACACACACCCCCCCCCCCCCCCCCGGCTTTGGAAGACCTCCTATACCTCTCAGAGCCTGGCCAGGAGTCACTGACGGTGGCCTGCAGGCTGATGCGGCCCGAAAAGGTGTTTTCATTGACCCACAATGTTTTTTGGTTTTTGGTTTGTTTGTTGTTTTTTTTTAAATTCGAGTCAACATTTATACATTGAAATCAAAAGCCAAACAAACTCAAGAAACACTTAAAGTTGCAACAGCAGGCCTGCATTTCTGCCTGTGCGGCAGTTGGCCCCAGCAGATGAGTCACGTCCTCTCTCCCTGGTCCCTCCTGTTCATTTTGTTGACTTGCCCAGCCCCCCTAGGCCTGATGTTCACACCCCTGACTTTCCCCTTCTTCCCCAGAGGCTGCCCCCCTGCACCTTTCCTGCCTCTTACTGGTAACAGACGAGCACGGCACCATGTTGGGCATTGACCTACTAATGGATGGAGCCCAGGGCAGTGCAGGCAAGGGCTCAGGGCCAGAGAACCTGGCCCCTCGGGCCTATGCTCTCCTCTGCCACAGCATGGCCTGCCCCATGGGCTCCGGAGACCCTCGAAAGCCCCGACAGCTGACGGTGGGAGATGCCCAGCTGCATCGGTACAGAAATCCAGTATCTGAGACCGAGGGGCGGGGGGAGCTAGGGGTCTGGACTCCTGAGCAACCCCGAGGCTGACTCCGTCTCCACCCCCACTCAGAGAGCTGGAGAGTCTGGTCCCGAGGCTGGGAGTGAAGTTAGCCAAGACGCCGATGCGGACATGGGGTCCCCGGCCAGGCTTCACGTTTGCCTCCCTTCGGGCTCGAACCTGCCACGTTTGTCACAGACATAGCTTTGAAGTGAAGCTGACACCTTGGTGAGCAGCCAGAAGGATGGGGTGACAGGGAGGAAGACCCCAACAGTCAGGCAAACAAGACAAAGCTGGCCGCTGGGGGGCCCGGGAGACAGAATGGGGGACAGGGAAGTAAAAGGAGGGAAAGAGCAGCTGTTGACAGCAGAATATACAGGAAAACAGACGAGGTGATATATGGGCAGCTGCAGGACGGACAGACAGCAGGCCGAGGGCCTCCAGAGATTAACGCCGGGTGTCCCCACCCCCCCGTGCCCCCAGCCCCCAGTGTAGTGCGGTCTTGTACTGTGGAGAGTCTTGTCTCCGGGCCGACTGGCGGCGATGTCCGGATGACGTGAGCCACCGGCTTTGGTGCCCGAGGCTCGCGGCCTTCATGGAACGTGCCGGAGAACTGGCAACTCTGCCTTTTACCTACGCCACAGGTACCACGAGGAGATCAAGATGGGGCGGGAGGAACTGGGGCCGGGTGCCCGGCTACGGGGTCCTGGGGCTGACGGGTTAGTAGTGCTGGGGGCTGGATCCCAGAAACAAGGGCTGGGGACTAGATCCCTGGAGCTGAACACGGGGTCTGGGGCTGAGGAGTGTGTGCCTGGGTCCCTGAGAGAGCTCAGGGGATCCGGGCAGCCCAGCTCCACCCCTAACTGGTGACTTTACTTTTTAGACCCTCTGTTTCCCCATCTGCAATATAAGTATATTAACAAATGCTCAAGCCCGGAAAATCGTTCTAAGGATTCTGTGGTGTTCACACCTGCTATGCTGTAGACACTCAGAACCAGATTCAGACCCAGGGTCCTTGGGAGAAACTGAGCAGAGCTGTAGTCTGGGGTCCTGGCCCCCAGGCCCTCAACCCCTCCCCTCCTCCTTCTGCAGAGGTGACCAGTGAAACCTTCAACAAGGAGGCCTTCCTGGCCTCACGGGGCCTCACTCGTGGCTACTGGACCCAGCTCAGCATGCTGATTCCAGGCCCTGGCACGCCCAGGCACCCCCGGGGCAGCACGCCATCCCTCAGCCTTCTTCTCAGTGGTTTGTGGGGTTTCTTCAGGCACGGGCCCCTCAGCCTAGAGGGAAGGACGGGAGAGAAACAAGTTGTCTGCATAAGCACCAAACTCCACCATCACCCCCAGGGCTATCGTAGACCTATCCCCAGTCCTCAGGGAAGTCACCCCTGCCCGCCCCTTCCAGGAGCCTCACCCACAGGCCACTGTCCACTGCTCTTGCTTGCAGCTCCGGGGAATACAACTCCTTTGGAAGGAAGAGGGGGAAGGGCTCGACGGGGGTCTCTCTGACACCAGGATCATCTTCCTTCCTTCCTCTCAGGAGATCCCTACCAGCTTCTCCAGGGGGATGGGCCTGCCCTGATGCCTCCTGTGCCCCCAGATCCGCCCAGGAGCCTCTTTGGTGAGCTGGGGGGGCCTTAAGGGAGCCACAGATAGAGACAGAGACTGGAGGACGCAGTCTGGGTGGAGGAGAAAAAGGGGGCTGTTAGACTGGAGGGGCCGGGGTCCAGGCCTGGACCAGGTCCCTCAGTAACCCACTCTCCCCAGGCTCATGGCAGGATTACTACACGTGGAGGGGCCTCGGCTTGGACTCGCCCATGGCTGTGCTTCTCACCTACCCGCTGACTGTGTACTACATCATCACCCACCTGGTGCCCCAGTCCTGTAAGGAGAGCAGAGCAGGGGGACAGAAGTGCAGGGGGCAGGGGGGCAGGGGGCTGGAGGGGGACGAGGGGAAGGGAGACCATCTTCTTAAGTGGCCAGCTTCTCCCCCAGTCCCTGAGCTCAACATCCAGAACAAGCAGTCACTGAAAATCCACGTGGTGGAGGCCGGGAAGGAGTTTGACCTGGTCATGGTGTTTTGGGTAAGTTCCTCCGGGACAGAAGGTTGGGTACGTGGAGGTACGCGCAAGGTGAGCCCCTGATCTGTCTTCTCTGTCCTTCAGGAGCTCTTGGTCTTGCTCCCCCACGTGGCCCTAGAGCTGCAGTTTGTGGGCGACGGCCTGCCCCCCGAGAGTGACCAGCAGCATTTTACCCTGCAGAGGGTGAGGGCTGGTGGGCGGGTGGGGGTGGGGCCTGCTCTCCCCTGTCTTGCCTAAGGCAGCTTCCCAGTGCCCTAACGTCTAGCCCTTTCTCCACTCCGCTCCTGGCTCCCCAGGATGGCCCAGAAGTGTCTGTCCGTCCTGGTTCCGGGGTATCGGGGCGGCTCAGCTCCGGGACCAAGGAGAAGGGGGGCCGCAGGGACCTGCAGATCAAGGTGTCTGCACGGCCCTACCACCTGCTCCAGGGGCCCAAACCTGACGTGGTTATCGGTAAGAGCCTGGGGTAGGCGTGTGGGGAGGCGGGAGAAGGCCACGGGCGGCAGCATCTGCCGGCTCTCCCTCTGTCTGCAGGGTTTAACTCCGGCTTCGGTCTCAAGGACACCTGGCTGAGCTCGCTGCCCCGGCTCCAGGTGGGGGATGGGGCAAAAGGGACCTGCTCTCTCCTCCTGCCCCGACCCCTCCTCCTTTTCCGAAAGCCTCTTCTTCCCACCATCCGCTCCGGACACGGGGCGCGCCCAGGTTCCTCCTGGCCCTGTCTGTCCGTCTGTCTGTCTGTGTGTCTGCCTGACTCGTGACTCTCCCCCTCCCTGTCTGCCGCTGGCGCCCGGGGAGGGATTGGGGTGCGGCGCCGCTGGGAGAGTCTGAGGCCCGCGCCCCGCCCCCACCCGTAGTCCCTCCGAGTGCCGGCCTTCTTCACCGAGAGCAGCGAGTACGGCTGTGTGATGGACGACCAGACCATGGCGGTGGCCACGGGAGGGGGCACCAGCCCCCCGAGGCCCAATCCCTTCCGCTCCCCTTTTCGCCTGCGAGCGGCCGACAACTGCATGCCCTGGTAACTGCCCGCGACCCCCGCGGGGTCCGCCGCCCTCCTCCCGGGACCCCCTGCTCGGCCCCCGGCCCCCGGCCCCCGGCCCCGCCCCCGCGGGCTTCCGCCGCTGGCACCTGCCGCCCCGCCCCGGGGGCGTGTCCCGTTATGGCCGCCCCGCCCCCCGCCCGGGCCGCCCCGCCCCTCCCTGACGGCGCCACGCCCCCTCAGGTACTGCAACGCCTTCATCTTCCACCTGGTCTACAAGCCCCCGCAGGGGGGCGGGTCCCGCCCGGCGCCGGGGCCCGCGCCCCAGGCCCCGCCCCCCGCCGCGCCCCCCGCCCCCGCCCGCAGATGCCGAGGGGAGAAGAAACCTGGGCGGGGGGCCCGCCGGCGCAGGTGAGGGCCCAGGTGTGGCCGCCCGGCCCCCCCCCCCCGCCCAACACGCGCCCCCGAAAGCAGATCGGAGCCGCGCACGGCCGGGGGGAGGCGTTTGGCGGATCGCGCGGAGGTAAATAAAAGGGCTCGTTTGAAACCACTGAGTCACGCGCCTTCCGGTTATACGCCCTGGACGGGGTCCTTAAACGCGGAGGAGAGGAAAGGATTTCGGGATGACTCATTTTCCTCCAGCTTCTTTCCGCCCCGCCATGGCTGTCGCCTCCCTTCCCCGTGGCTGCGACCCTCCTTGGCAATCCCAAACTCCTGGTGTGTGTGTGGGGGGGGGGGCGTAAGTCATTTCCAGGCCCCTGTAACTCTCGGGGACCTGCCCCAACGCAAGACCCGAGAAGGGGAAAGTGGCTTCTCACTAGCAGGCAGGGCAAAAGCATACAGGCTCCGAGGGGCGCACAGACCCCGTGGTTTAGAGGCAGCGAAGGGCCCCAGGCCACCCAACCCTGGGCCCTCCTCGTCCGGTCTCCACCTTCTCTCGTTCAGCATATCCACTGAAGGGCCAACTTCTGAGTCAGCCTGCCAAAGGCATTCAAGTTCACCTGTTCTTTCACCAGGCAGAGAATTCCCTCTACGGCATTAGTCCCCTGCTTCAATCCCCTTTCCTCCATTCTTAAAATCCCCGTGAGTGTGGGCTGGGCTTAGTGCCTCCGTGGCTAAGTACAGAAAGGGAAAAGTAACAGAAGTTTGGCACACACCACTTGCCCCCAGTGAGTAAGTCATGTTGACGTCATGTGCTCCCCGACTTGTTGCAATGAGGCCCCATCACCTTAGTGTTATTCCTAAGAATCCCTAAGCTCTGTCTCATCCTGAGAAAACATCAGACGAATCCTGTGGGACAGTCTACAGAACGCATGACCACTCCTGCCAAAGTGTGAAAGTCACCAGAGACGAGGAAAGACCAAGAAACTGACAGACTGGAAGAGACAGAGGAGACATGATGTCTAAAGATGACGTATCCTGGGTCAGATCCTGGGGCAAAGAAAGGACTTTGGTGGAAAAAACTGGGGAACCCAAATAAAATCTATATTTAGCTAACGGTATGGTGTCTGTGCTAATGTCTCAGTTTCCATAAACACACTGTGGTGGTTTAAGACATAACGTTAAAGGAAAATGGGTGAAGGGGTACAGGAACATTCTGTCTTTGTAGCTCACCTATAAATCTAAAAATTATTTCATTTTTTATAATGTTTTATTTATGTATTTTGAGAGAGAGAGAGAGACACAAGGGAGGGGCAGCAGGGAGAGAGAGAGGGAGACAGAACTCCAAGTAGGCTCCAGGGAGCTGGTTCACTGGCTGCATAAGGAAATGCAAATTAATAAGAAAAAGAAAGTGAAATACACAATCCCCTGGTTTGCATCTATAATAGCTAAAATGAAATTTTAAAAAGAGTTCTGAAAAAAAATTTTAACACTTATTTATTTCTTTTCAAGAGACAGAGAGTGAGCAGGGGAGGGTCAGAGAGAGAGGGGGAGACACAGAATCCGAGACAGGCTCCAGGCTCTGAGCTGTCAGCACAAAGCTCAACACGGGGCTTGAACTCACTAACCCTGAGATCATGACCTGAACCGAAGTCCAACCCTTAACCGACTGAGCCACCCAGGCGCCCCCTATCTTTGGTTTTAAATGCTTCAGGGTAGGAGAGCATGTTTGGGGCAATGTGGGACCCACAGCTCCCTGTGGAACAACCACAGGTGTCCCTACACAATCCAGACAGGCAGGAAGTCATTCCCCAGGGAATAATCTGGAAGCCAGCCATCAGCCGCCAAGAGTCACCGCATTAGCATACAATCAGGTACCGTTCAAAAGGCCGTATTATGAGTAACATAAGACCCTCGCTCTCTCCCCTATTACTTGGGAAATTCCAAGATTTTAAGAAGCACTGTGCCACGAACTGGGACACAGACAAAAAATATATTATCATATCACAATATCACACCCCCAGCTTTTTCCCAGAGTGTTTGAAGGCACAGCCCAGACATCAGTCATCTTACTCATATACATCCATAACTAACTCATAAGGGCTTTGAAAAAACTGTAACCACGGGGCCATTATCACACCGAAAAAGTTAGCATTTATTCTTTAATATCTTGTAATACCCAATTCACGTTCAAATTTCTTCGATTATCTCAAAGATGGCTTTTACAGCTGGTTTGTTGCAAGCAAGAAACAAACAAGGTCCAGGGCGCCTGGGGGGCTCAGTGGGTTAAGCCACCATCTTCCGCTCAGGTCATGACCTCATGGTCTGTGAGTTCAAGCCCCGGTGTCGGGCTCTGTGCTGACAGCTCCGAGCCTGGAGCCTGCTTCGGATTCTGTGTCTCCTTCTCTCTGCTCCCCCACCCTTAAAAATAAATACACATTAAAAAAAGAAAGAAAGAAAGAAACAAGGTCCACACGTGGCTTTGGCTGCTGTGTCCCTTTGGTCTCTTTTACTCTGTAAGGGGATTCCCTGTCTTTTTTCTTTCTTTTTTGTTTTCATGCCTCTGTGAGAAACTGAATCATTTGTCCTGTAGAAAGTTTCTCATCCTGGATCTGGCTGACCGCTGACTCGGGAGTTTTTTTGTTTTTTTGTTTTGTTTTTTTTAATTTGTCTGTCTTCCTTAGTGCCTGTAAGGGGGTAGATAGATCCAGCTGGGAAAGGCCCTTCTCGAGTGGCCTCTGCCAACCTCCAGGCAGGGTTCATGCCACCTTCCGCCCCCTCTCCACCCTCCAGCCAGCAGCCTCCAAATGAAGACATTGTGGAACTTCCCCTGTGTGCTTGCTCAATGGATTCCTTCTCAGCCTAAACATCACTTCCTTAGGAAAGTACAACTTCCTTGACTCCCAGATAAGAGTAGACCCGCCCCCCCCCCCCCCCCGCTGCTGAGCCCTCAGCACCCTAAAACTCTAAAAGGGAAGCCTAGATCCCTGGTGAATTGAGGGGGAATGGAGCTTTTTACCACTCCCTTGGCCAGAAAATAACCTTTCCCTAAATTCCTGCTGTCTACCGCATAAAAGTATGAAAGGATATGGTTATCTCCGACTGTTAGGATTACTAAGGATTTGCGGGCTCATTTGACTTAGGCGTGTGGCTCATTTTTCTTCCATAAGCATACGGTACCTGTAGCACAAAAATGTTTAATTTACGAGTTGCTGTCTTTAATGATTCACTTCCTCAGTACTGATTGAATGCACACGAGGCTTCGTGCTGTACTTTAGAGAGGCGACGGGGAGAACAGACACGCTTTCTGGCTCCGTGAAGCTTTCAGTCCACGGCAGGGGCCAGCAGGCTGTGGCCTCCGGCCAAATCTGGCCCTTTTGTACAACCTGCAGGCTACGAAGCCAAAAGAAGAACGTTTTGTGATGTGAAAATTGTATGAACTTCAAATTGCAGTGTCCCTAAATCTATGATGAAATAGACCCACAACTATTTATGTGTTGTCTGTGGCTACTTGAATGATACAAACAGACTTGTGCTTGTGACAAACCATATGGCCCCACAAAGCCTCAAATATTTGCTAACAGGCTCTTCATAGGAAAAGCACACCGACCCCTGGTTAGGGCAGGATTTCCAAAAAGCAGGGGCGCCTGGCTGGCTCAGTCGGGAGAGCATCCAACTTTGATCTCCGGGTTGTGAGTTCGAGCTCCCCATGTTTGATGTAGAGATTACTTAAACACACTTAAAAAGGAAGATTTTCAAAATGCAGATTTATGAGAGTTTATAAAGTCAATTTAGTGGGCCTCAAACAGTGTCCTATTTTTAAAAATTGTTTAATGTTTGTCTTTGAGAGAGAGAGAGGGGGAAAGTAGGGGACAGGCAGAGAGAGAAGGAGACACAGAATCCAAAGCAGGCTCCAGGCTCTGAGCTGTCAGCACAGTACCGGTGTAGGGCTCGAACCCACGAACCACGAGACCATGAGCTGAGCTGAAGCCAGATGCTTAACCGACTGAGCCCCCCAGGCTCCCCACACCATATATCTTTATATGTGTGTTGCATCATGATATGAAATGTACTCCTCACTGTAGACCGTGGTCAAAACATCTGAAAGCCACTGGCTCAGAAGGAGGCCTGGAAGACACAGAGAAGTAACCAGAAAGTTATGGTACAGTGTGATTGCTGTGAGGGTGAAAAAGCTACAGACTTAGAGACAGAAGAGGCACTTAAGACAGCCTTGGCGTATCAGCGAGGGCTTCTTGGAAGAAATGACATCTAAGCAGTGACCTGAAGGACAACTGGGAGTTAGCCAGGGAAAGAAGAGAAAAGATGGTCACGGCATGTGCAAAGGTCCTGGGGCAAAAGTAAGTAAGGCCTTTGGGAGAAAGTACAAGGGGTTCGGAGTTTAGAATGAGGTGAGGCTTCTTTAAACTACTTCTTTCCTTGCTCCCCATCACATTACTCTTCCATTTTCATTGAGCAATTATCAGTTACTTGATTATGTCATTTATTTATTTACGTTTATGACACCTCCTCCAACGCATTTGAAGAAGTAAATTCCATGTCAGGGGACACCTGCCTTGTACGGCTTTTGCTTACAACAGCCACTCAGCACTTACTACAGGACTTTCAGGAACATATCCCTGCTAGACTGGAGGGACGAACGGACCCTGGGAGGGTTAAGACTTGAGGAGACCCACCCACTGGGAGGCTTTGGTAAAAACGCGGGCAAGAGAGTATGGTGCCTGCGATGTTGGGGACCAGCAGATGGACGTTAGGGCTAATGAGGAGCCGGGTGGGATCAGCGAACAGATACTGGGGCCAAGAAATGAAGGGTGCCGGTGGCTCCCAGCTGGGGCAGCGAGACAGACACAAGAGCCACCTGCTCGTGGCAGCACGGCCATGGACGTGAGGAGTGGAGTTAACTAGGTAGAAGGGGGTCGGAGAGAAGGGCGAGGAGTTCAGGAGGCTCTGTGAAACGCGAGCCCTCTGTGGGCCTCCTCGTGACTCCGGAGGCAGCTGACAGCGTGACGGGGGCGGGGGTCACACAGCCAGGGGTGGGGGACAGCGTCCGGAGAGAGCGAGGTGCCTTCTCAGCAGAATCCTGGTGCAGGACAGGACAAGGAGGAAGAGGGGCCGGCAGGGGCATGACAAGTCCTGAGGGCGGCAGAAAAGCCGGGAGAGACCGTAAACAGAGAGAGGGTGGTCAGCTGCGTCAGATGCTGACACAGGGTGTGTCAGGGAAGATAAGGTGATTAAGTGTCCCCTGGACGCCGGACCGGGACACAGGAGCATTCGATAGAGTGGCGGGTGCAGACTGGAAGGGGCAGGGAAGGGGGGGCGAATTAGAGGCAACCCTAAGAAGAAAATTCAAAGGACCCTTAATCCCAGCACCCGGGGACAGCCACTGTCACCGTGTCGGTGTGTTCACAGCCTCTGCACATCCTTTTTTTTTTTTTTTTTTTTTTTTAAGTTTATTTATTTATTTTGAGAGAGAGAGAGAATCCCAAGCAGGCTCCACACTGTCAGCGCAGAGCCCGATCCGGGTCTTGAGCTCACGAACCGCGAGACCGTGACCTGGGCCAACGTCGAGGCAGCTGTTTAACCGACCGCGCCACCCAGGCGACCCCCTCCGCGCATCTTTTTACAAAACTTTAATAACCCAGGTGGACACAGTGCCAACCAGCCTGCTTTTTTTTCATATAACATGTGACCCAACGGATGTCCGCGTCCTCATGCATTCTCTCTTCATCGATGGCTCAAGCTGATCTACTTTATGAACGCGACATACCCAGGCCCACATTGGGGACAGTTGGGACATTCCTGATGTTTCTCTGTGACAAATGAAATAGGACGTAGAGAGTGTCCCGGGACACAAAATAGCCTGAGCCTGCCTGGTGGGTGGGGGATGGCTTTGCGCCGAGTCTCTGGCCGAGGACCGAGGAAGGGAAGTCCGTATCAGGGGGGAAGGAAGGCAACAGGGATCTGTGTGGGGCGCGAGTCCCAACCCAGCCTGCTGGACTCCGGAAACAAGAGCTACCAGCACAAACAGGACAGCGCCTGATCTCAGGACACAAAGTCACCCACAGAGGGAGCTCCTCCCCCTTCTCAGGGGACACGGTGTGGCTCTGAGGGGGGAGGACATTGAAAACCCCAAAGAACCCAGAAGAATGGCGCTGGCGGCCGGACGACCAGAGGGTTTGGGAGCTGTCACTTTGCACTGGGAGCATCGCCCAGGAGGGACAGGAGGCACCACGATGCGGGTACCCACCTGCTCGGGAGGTCATGGCTTTAGTCTCCCAAGTGTTTGGAGAGTCTCCTGCTGTCTTTCTCTCATTGATTTCCAGTTTGCGTACCTTGTGGTCAGAGAGCACACCCTGTGTGATTCCAGAGCCTGGTCTCGGGGCCCGGGAGAGGGTCCGTCTTGTATATGTCCCGTGGGCGCTTGACAAAAACGTGAAGCTTGCTGTTGTTGGGTGAAAGGTGTCAGCTGTCAGCCGACAGTGTGGTTGGCTTCTCTAGCCTTGCTGACTTTCTTCTGCCTGGTCGCTCATTCAGTGGCTGGAGGTAGGTCATGGGTCCTGGGCTTAGACAAACCTGGTCTGAACCCAGGCAGATTCAGACCCGGAACCCTGGAGAATCTCGTCTGAGAGCCACGCTCTGTTGGCCTGGCATGGAAAACACAAAGAGGCAATACGCACACAGGGCTTAGTCGAGTCGGACTGTGTTCTAAGCGCTTTATTTACATATGTGAGTAAATAAGTTTCATCCTCGTAACAAACCTGGAGGTCAGGTGTTCTTAGTATCCCCCATTTTATTTATTTAAAAAAAAATTTTTTTTTTAACGTTTTATTTATTTTTGAGACAGGGAGAGACAGAGCATGAACAGGGGAGGGGCAGAGAGAGGGAGACACAGAATCCGAAGCAGGCTCCAGGCTCTGAGCTGTCAGCACAGAGCCCGACGCGGGGCTCGAACTCACGGACCGCGAGATCATGACCTGAGCCAAAGTCGGCCGCCCAACCAACTGAGCCACCCAGGCGCCCCTACCCCATTTTACAGATGAGAAGACTGAGGCACGGGGAGGTTAAGTCAGGTCACCAAGGTCAGTAGGGGAGCCTGGAAACAATATGTGCTTGTAACCTCTTGGGAAACTGCTTCTTGGAAAACAACACAACTTCCCGGAACCGATAACAGAGGGCTTACTTTTGAAAGGCTTTTATTTCCCTTTCGTGATTGGCCATGAACAGAATCACAAACACGTCTGCCGAGTTTTCTGTGAAATTCACAGAGAGATTTAAGCGGGGGTGGGGTGGGGGGGGGAAGCTCCTGGAAATGGATCAGCGAGCTTCTAGAAAGATCACTAAACACCTGATGCCGCCGGCCTCACCACTGTTTGTTTGTTTGTTTGTTTTTAATGTTTATTTATTTTTGAAAGACAGAGTGTGAGCAGGGTAGGGACAGAGAGAGAGGGGGACACAGAATTCGAAGCAGGCTCCAGGCTCTGAGCTGTCAGCACAGAGCCTGACACGGGGCTTGAACTCATGAACCGTGAGATCATGACCTGGGCGGAAGTCGGACCCTTAACCGACTGAGCCACCCAGGCGCCCCGGGCAAGTCCTGACTTCATGTGCCTCAGGTGTAAAATGCAAACTCGTCTTTGAAGACTTATTACTATGGAGAAAAGAAGTAAATATCTCGTTAATAATATTTTATATTGATTACATGGTTAAATAACAACAGTTTAGATATATTAGGTTAGTTAAAATATCGCCTTACTGGCGCCTGGGTGGCTCAGTCGGTTAAGCGTCTGACTTCAGCTCAGGTCATGATCTCACAGCCCATAAGTCCGAGCCCCGTGTCGGGCTCTGTGCTGACAGCTCAGAGCCTGGAGCCTGCTTCAGATTCTGGGTCTCCCTCTCTGTCTGACCCTCCCCCAACTGCGGTTTGTCTCTCAAAAATAATAAATAAATGTTAAAATAAAAAAGGGGGGCGCCTGAGTGGCTCAGTTGGTTGAGAGTCCAACTTCGGCTCAGGTCGTGATCGTGCAGTTCGTGAGTTCGAGCCCCATGTTAGGCCCTGTGCTGACAGCTCAGAGCCCGGAACCTGCTTCGGATTCTGTGTGTGTCTCTCTCTCTGTCCCTCCCCCACTCATGCTCTGTCTCTCTGTCTGTCTCTCTCTCTCTCAAAAATAAATAAACATTAAAAAATAATAAAAACATAAAGTAAAAATTAAAAACCTTCTGGGGTGCCAGGTTGGCTCAGTCAGTTGAACGTCTGACTCGGTTTTGGCTCAGGCCGTTATCTCACGGTTTGTGAGTTCGACCCCCGAGTCAGGCTCTGTGCTGACAGCACAGAGCCTGCTTGAGATTCTCTCTCTCTCTCTCTCTCTCTCTCTGCCCCTCCCTGCTTGCGTTTGCTCCCTCTCTCTCAAAATAAATAAATAAACATGAATGAAAATAAAATAAAATACCTTTTTTTTTTTAATTTTTTTAACGTTTATTTATTTTTGAGACAGAGAGAGACAGAGCATGAACGGGGGAGGGTCAGAGAGAGAGAGGGAGACACAGAATTGGAAGCAGGCTCCAGGCTCTGAGCCATCAGCCCGGAGCCCGACACGGGGCTCAAACTCACGGACTGTGAGATTGTGACCTGAGCTGAAGTCAGACGCTTAACCAAATGAGCCACCCAGGCGCCCCTAAAATACCTTCTTAAAAAAAAAAAAAAAAAAAAAAAAGACAAGCCTCAGGGGTCAGATGCCTGAGTTAGAATCCAGGCTCCCCACTTACTGGCTTCACGATCTTGGACAAGTTACCCTCTCTGCATCTGTTTCCCCACTTGCAGAAAGGGGACAGCAATAGGACTGTCATGAGCACGAGGCAGATCACTAAACCTAGATGCTTACGAGGTCTTTGGCACAGAGGCTTCCATAGATGCTGCACATTGTCATTACTAGCCCGGCAAAGTGGCAGAGAGGACAAGCCCAGGACGGAATCCACAACTGAGACGAACCCTCCACTTTCCCAGAGACGCCTTCTAACCCTGTTGGCCACCCGCCACCCCCCCGAAGTCCACGTTTGCCAGGGCTTATCCCCGAGTGACGACCTCCTACCTCCCCCCATCGTGCCTCAAACCATCAGACTGTTTCTCAGCTGCCCTCTTGCTCTCATGGGAACTTGGCTCTGCTCCGAACTGAGTCCTCGAAGGGACGGTGGTCTCTCCCACATGGCTCGCATCCTGAGGTGAGGCATGTGTCTTTCGGCCTCCCTGCTGCTGCTTCCATTCTGAGGTCTCTCGCCACCCCCCCTCCCCCCGCCGCCACCTTACTTGCAAAACCCCAAGCGCGACTGGACCAAGCCCCACCGATGGGGACACTGTTTTCGAGCTCCGCCGCAGGGCGGCGGGTCTCGCCGTGAGTCCCCAGCGGTGAAGCACCCAGAGGCTCTCAGCCCTGCCCTCCTGGGTTCTCTGGACGGACGACTGCGCGCCGCCTCGCTCCCCAGAGGGCAGCACTTTGTCGCCACCCTTGGCCAGCCATCCCGGTTCTTCCCTTTCCAGAGAGGCCACTGCTCATCTTTCCCCTGGGACTTCTCACCATGACCGCTCCCTGCAAATTCCTCTCTGTTTGTTTCTTGGTCTTTCGTGTTGAATTTGCCCCTTGGGTGCCTTGGTCACCTCTGTCCCCACCCCCACCCCCACCCCTTCCCGTCCCCACCACTCCAATGGAGGCGCCCTGGTTGAAATGCGGGGAGGGGCGCATTTCACGAAGCTGCCCGCCCTCCTCGGAACTCGGCCTTGGCCTCCAGGACACACTGCCCCGGTCTTCCCCAGGCCTCGCCAGGCGACCCTCTCCTGGCCCCTCCACCTCTGGCCCGCCTCCTATTCTCTCGCCTCTTTTCTCGGCCACCCTCCCTCTCCCAGCTCTGCCCCACTCCTGCCTCCCGCCCCCCCCCCCCACCTCCTCACGTTGATAATGGCAGCCCCATCCCATCACCAACTCCAGATCTCGGGGTCAGCTCCCTCTTCACCTCGTCTGCTCTCCCCTGGCTCACCAAGCTCGGACTGCTCCGCCCCTCTGCTGTGCCTGCCACGGCCCACGCTGTCCCCAGGGCCTTTGCACATGCTGTTGGCTGCACCCCACACTCTCCCTGCCAAACCTCCCTTCTTTCCTGGTCGCCCCTGCCTCAGAAAGCCCTTCCCGGGCCCCCGGAATGAGAGCAGTCCTCAACAGCTGTGACTTCAGCGCCTAAACTCCTATTTTTCTGCACGATTCATTGCTACCGAAGGCTGTGCATTCATTGGCTTACGTGCTTACTGTTTGCCCCTCCCAACTGAACCCCCAGCATGTTCAGCAGTGCCTGGTATCAGGGCGCCCGCGTGGCTCAGTCGGTTAAGCGTCCGACTTCCCTCAAGTCATGATCTCACAGTTTGTGAGTTCGAGCCCTGCGTCGGGCTCTGTGCCGACAGGTCAGAGCCTGGAACCTGCTTCGGATTCTGTGTCTCCCTTGCTCTCTGCCCCTCCCCTGCTTGCATTCTGTTTCTCTCTGTCTCAAAAATAAACAAACATTAAAAATTTTTTTTTTTGGGGGCGCCTGGGTGGTGCAGTCGGTTAAGCGTCCGACTTCAGCCAGGTCACGATCTCGCGGTCCGTGAGTTCGAGCCCCGCATCAGGCTCTGGGCTGATGGCTCGGAGCCTGGAGCCTGTTTCCGATTCTGTATCTCCCTCTCTCTCTGCCCCTCCCCCGTTCATGCTCTGTCTCTCTCTGTCCCAAAAATAAATAAAAAACGTTGGAAAAAAAAAATTTTAAAAAAAAAAAAATTTTTTTTTTTTTTTGCATCTCGGCACTTCCCCTCTGCCTACGTCATCAGGCCTGTGGATGACGCACCAGACCAATCACAAGCACAGGAGTTAGAGTCTGACAGGCCCGAGTTCAAGTCCCGGCTTGAGTGGTCCCAGCTGTGTGGTCTTAGGCAAGTTACTCAGCTTCTCTGAGCCACGTAGACTCATTCTGCAAACATGTGCCGAGTGCCTACTTTACAACGGGGTCACCTTGCTACGCCTGTCCTAAGGATTATATAAGATAACGTAGGCCATGTCTCTAGAACCAAGCCTGGGTAATTATGATTAAGTACTCAATCATCTGGTGCTGTTTATCCTTCACATTTCGTCATGATACGGTCTCAGAGTCTATTTATAATCATCCGTGTTTACAATCTGGATTTTCTCATTGGTCAAAAACTATTTAGGGCTAGGGCACCCGGCTGACTCAGTCTCTGGAGCGTTGAGACTCTTGATCTCGGGGTTGTGGGTTCTAGCACCACGTTGGGTGTAGAGATTGCTAAAAAAATAAATAAATAAATACACTTTAAAAAATTTTATTTAGGACTGCCTCGGGGTCCTAAAGGGGTTGGGTTTTGTTACAAACGCTTGGAAGTTTCCAGTTTATTGCACTGGGGGTCAGAGAATGTGGCCAGGTCAGTTTCAGGTTTGAGGAACCTGGAATTTCTTTCAGGGTCTAATGTTGATTTGTGAATGTTTCATTGGCAGTGAAAAGGTGTGTTCTCCATTTATAAGATACAAAGGTCAACAAGTATTTGAACACAAGCCCCAGGATGGATAATTTATGACTGACCACTGCTGTATTCCTGGCATCCAGCAACAGGCCTGATGTACATCATCCAGGTTCAATAAATATTTGTTGAATGAGTGGCTAATTAATCAAGCAACCTTATTATCACTTAGATTCTCAATACCTTTGTACCTTTGCATATTTTTTTCCTACTCCATCTGGCAAAGCCTGGTGAGTTATGTCACATCTTCCCATCCCAACCCATTACATATTTTTTAAAAGATTTTATTTTATTTTTTTTTTATTTTATTTTTTATTTTTATTTATTTTTGGGACAGAGAGAGACAGAGCATGAACGGGGGAGGGGCAGAGAGAGAGGGAGACAGAGACACAGAATCGGAAGCAGGCTCCAGGCTCCGAGCCATCAGCCCAGAGCCTGACGCGGAGCTCGAACTCACGGACCGCGAGATCGTGACCTGGCTGAAGTCGGACGCTCAACCGACTGCGCCATCCAGGCGCCCCAAGATTTTATTTTATTTATTTTCTAATAATTTTTTTTTAGAGACAGAGTGAGTGCATGTGAGTGGGGGAAAGGCACAGAGAGAGAGAGAGAGAGAGAGAGAGAATCCCAAGTAGGCTCTGCATCATCAGTCCAGAGCCAGAAGCGGAGCTCGAACTCAGGAACAGTGAGAACATGACCTGAGATGAAATCAACAGATGCTTAACCGACTGAGCCACCCAGGTGCCCCTAAAAAAGCATTTTTAACTTGCATTTCTTGGTGCAAGTCGAGAGCAAAATAACATGGCAATTAATCAAGAAATTAAACTGGGGCGCCTGGGTGGCTCAGTCGGTTAAGCGTCCGACTTCGGCTCAGGTCATGATCTCGCGGTCCGTGGGTTCGAGCCCCGCGTCGGGCTCTGTGCTGACAGCTCAGAGCCTGGAGCCTGTTTCCGATTCTGTGTCTCCCTCTCTCTCTCTGACCCTCCCCCGTTCATGCTCTGTCTCTCTCTGTCTCAAAAATAAATAAACGTTAAAAAAAAAAAAAAGAAATTAAACACATCGCCTTCCTGCCCTCCCCAGATAATAGTGATAGAATTACAGACACAATCTGGCCCCGCGGTTCCAGTCTGTTCCAATCTGGCCCCAAGGTTGGAAGGGAGGTTTCCGCACCTGTTAGTGCCCCACTGTGGCTCCTGTAAAGTCCTATGTTGAAGTCCTAGGCTCCAGGACTTCAACATGTGGCTCTATCCAGAAGTAGGGTCTTTAAATAAGTTAAAGTGAGGTCACCACAGTGGGGCCTTACCCAAAATGACCGATGTCCTTATAAAAAGAGGAAATTGGGGCACAGACACGTACAGAGGGAAGATCACGCGAAGTCACAGGGAGAAGGAAGCCAGAGAAAGTGCACTCAGAAGCAGCCAGGCCAGGGGCGCCTGGGTGGCTCGGTTGGGCGTCCGACTTCGGCTCATGTCGTGATCTCAAGGTTCATGAGTTTCAGCCCCGCGTTGGGCTCTGTGCTGACAGCTCAGAGCCTACAGCCTGCTTTGGATTCTGTGTCGCCGTCTCTCTCTGCCCCTCCCCGGCTTACGCTCTTTCTGTCTTTCAAAAATTAATAAATTTTTAAAAAATAAAAAAGAAGAAGAAGCAGCCACCAGCCCTGCCAACCTCCTGATGCTGGCCTTTGGGCTTCCAGAACTGTGAGAGTAAATTTCTGCTGTTTAAGCCCCCAAGTCCGTGGTCCTTTGTTCCTCAGCCGGAGCAGATGAATACATCACCCAGAAGGGCCAGCCAGAGGGGAACCTATGGAGGGGACAGAGCATCATGTGGTCCCAGCCAGGCTGCCCCCTGCTGGGGGCTCTTCCTTGCTGCTCAGCGGTCCCTAATTAGGATGTGACCCACACCTCTCAGTAGCACTGAGCAGAGAGTGACCCTGAAATAAATGTACGGTTGACTCTTGAACAACGTGGGTTCGAACTGCGAGGGTCCGCATATACACGGGTTTTTGCAATAAATACAGTACGGTGTTGTCAATGTATTTTCTCTTCCTTATGACTTTCTTTTTTTTTTTTTAATTTTTTTTTCAACGTTTTTAATTTATTTTTGGGACAGAGAGAGACAGAGCATGAACGGGGGAGGGGCAGAGACAGAGGGAGACACAGAAGCGGAAACAGGCTCCAGGCTCTGAGCCATCAGCCCAGAGCCTGACGCGGGGCTCGAACTCACGGACCGCGAGATCGTGACCTGGCTGAAGTCGGACGCTTAACCGACTGCGCCACCCAGGCGCCCCATGACTTTTTTACTAACACTCTTTTTTTAGAGAGAGAAAGAGAGCACGCGTGCGCTTGCGCGAGTGGGGGAGGGGCAGAGAGACAGAGACCCCTCCCCCCCGCCCCCCGCAAGCCGGCTCCGCATCATCAGCACAGCCCCACGCGGGGCTCCAACCCACGACCAGGAGATCACGACCTGAGCCGAAATCGGGAGTCGGGCGCTCGACCCACTGAGCCACCCGGGCGCCCCTTCTGTTGTTTTATTGCAAGAATACAGTTTATAATATACAAAAGATGTATTCGTCGACTGTTCGTGTTCTCGGAAAGGCTTCTGGTCTATGGTAGTACATCATTCTCAAGTGGGCGGGGTGGGGGGTGGGGGAGAGCAGAAGTTACACGTGGGTTTCGACTCCCCACCCCTACACGGTTGAAGGGCCAACGGCTCGCGACTTTATAAGGGGTTAAGCAGCCTTTACTGCAAAGCTTAGGCGCGTCCTCTCCTGGGGGGTAACGGGGAACAGGTTAAGGAGTCTTCCTTCCCACCTTCCACCTCCACGGCCTTGACTCCCCCACCGCAGGAAACAAAACGCCCTCCATTCGGTTACTGGGACCCAAAACCGAGGAACCACCTGCGATCTTTTTTTTTTTTTTAATTTTTATTTATTTTTCAGAGAGAGAGAGTGAGAGAGATTGCGAGCACCAGCAGGGAAGGGACAGAGAGGGAGGGAGACACAGAACCCGAAGCAGGCTCCAGGCTCCGAGCTGTCAGCACAGAGCCCGACACGGGGCTCGATCCCACGGACCGCGAGATCATGACCTGAGCCGAAGTCCAACACTCAACCGCCTGAGCCGCCAGGCGCCCCTGTGGTATATCTTTTCATACGCTATTTGCCACTTGTACATCCTCTTTGCTGAGGTGTCTATTTGGGTCTTTTGTCCAATTTTTTAAACCCCTTGTTCTTTTTATTTATTTTTTATTATTATTGTTGAGTTTTAAGGGATCTTTGTATATTTTGGGGAACAGTCCTTTATCAGATGTGTCTTTTCCAAGTATGTTCTCCGAGTCTGTGGCTTACCTTCCTTCTCCCTCCCTTGACAGTGTCTCTTACAGAGCAGAAGTCGTTAATATTGATGAAGTCCAGCTTATTAATGATCCCTTTATGAATCATGCTTGAAAGTTAGTTCTACCTTTGAACGTTTGTATCACCTGAACCAACAAATTCCCCTTTTGTTCCAGCAGAGGTGGGTTTTCTGTTATTTCATGTACATTTCTTTAAAACGGACTCTGGGCACAGCAGGAGATAAGCAGTTGACATCCTGACTACTGTTTAATGTAATTTTTGGAATTTATATATATTTTTTCGCTTTAAAAGGATTTCCTTTCTGAAACTTACATTCAGTTTCATAACTACATTGACGAAAATTATTTACAGTCACGTCAAGACTTCCCCATTTTGGAGTTTTTCTTTGACTACATCTCTTGGTGACTTAAAATGTTTTCTTTAAAAAAAAAAAAAAGGAGAAGAAAGAGACACAGTGGAATTTCAAACCCAAGCCTTCTCAGGAATGCAATTCTTTTTTTTTTTTTTTGTAAATTTTTTTTCAACGTTTTTAATTTATTTTTGGGACAGAGAGAGACAGAGCACGAACGGGGAAGGGGCAGAGAGAGAGGGAGACACAGAATCGGAAACAGGCTCCAGGCTCTGAGCCATCAGCCCAGAGCCTGACGCGGGGCTCGAACTCACGGACCGCGAGATCGTGACCTGGCTGAAGTCGGACGCTTAACCGACTGCGCCACCCAGGCGCCCCTCAGAAATGCAATTCTACTGCCCTTCACACAGAGAAAGTACCTTGGATATTTATACAATTAAGTCATAGTTTTGTGTGTTTTTTGTTTGTTTTTGTTTGTTTGTTTGTTTGTTTGTTTTTTGTTTTCGCTCTCAGAACTGTAGATGTTGTTCCTCTGTCTTCCAGTATTTAGTACCGCAGACAAATCTCTAGCCAGACCACTTTTGTTTCTTTCTAGGTGACCTTTAATTCTGCCTACACATACCCTTCAATGACATGGCTCTTCGGGATGAATCTAGTTTTGTTTTGTTTTTTTAATGTAATATTTATTTTATTTTTAAGAGAGAGAGAGATGGGGGCGCCTGAGTGGCTCAGTTGGTTAAGTGTCTGACGTCAGCTCAGGTCAAGATCTCATGATCTCATGGTTCGTGGGTTCGAGTCCCACGTCAGGCTCTGTGCTGACAGCTCGGAGCCTGGAACCTGCTTCAGATTCTGTGTCTCCTTCTCTCTCTGCCCCTCCCCTGCTCATTCTCTGTCTCTCTCTCAAAAATAAAATAAAAATATTAAAAAAATTTTAAAAGAGAGAGAGCGCGCGCCATTGGGGGAGAGGCAGAGAGACAGAATCCCAAGCAGGCTCTGCGCTGTCAGCACTGAACCTGACGTGGATCTCAAACCCACGAACCGTGAGATCATGACCTGAGTCGGGCGCTTAAGGGACTGAGCCACCCAGGCGCCCCTTCAGTTTGCTTTTCACATTTTCCCCAGGACGCCAGGTGCCTTTCCAGAAGCTGACCCAAGTGGATCTGCGCCCAAGGCAGCCTCCTCCCGGCACAGGCTGTGAACGGTGGGTCACGGCCATCAGCTCCACAGGGTCTCCGGGAACAGTTTGCTCACCCAGCGTCTCCGTCCCATCAGCGTCCCTTCTGCTGCTTTAACTGCTGCTCTCTCTCCGAGTAGAGTGTTTTCTGGAGCGTGTCCCCCGCACGCCTCATCCACATGGGCCCAGTTACCGTCCAGCTCTCCAGCGGGTCTGGGCTTGGATTCTCTGGATGCATTTGGCGGTTCTGTGCCATTCTCCCTTTTCTCCCCCAAATACATGGGGGCGCCCTCTCATCGCGGCCCTTTCTTTCTCGGTACTGTGCTCCCGCTTCCCAGAGAGTCCTGGCGAAAACCTTCCTGAAAATCCCATCCAAACCCTAAAGTAAATATTTCTCCAGCGTTCTCCTTTTAGTCTCCAGGATGATGACCCCTTCGCTTGGTTTGCAGAACTTTTTTCAGAATCCCTTTGGCTTTTTTTTTTTTTAATTTTTTTTCAACGTTTTTTATTTATTTTTGGGACAGAGAGAGACAGAGCATGAACGGGGGAGGGGCAGAGAGAGAGGGAGACACAGAATCGGAAACAGGCTCCAGGCTCCGAGCCATCAGCCCAGAGCCTGACGCGGGGCTCGAACTCACAGCCCCGAGATCAAGTCACGTCCGTGCTCTTCCAGCTGAGCCAGCCAGGCGCCCCATCCCTATGATATTTTTGCCACTGTCTTAGACACAGAGAATTGTATGAGCGTAACATCAGGAATACCTGTAGACCACCCCTCACGGGCTTCTTTTTCTCTTTACTCACCTAAAAAGCAGACACACCTGTCAGACTCAGTGCTGATGAACCCGTAGACAGATACGTAGATTGCTCTGGATCCCACTCTGCCTGTGGGGGCAGGGCTGAGTCCCTCTCAGGGCGGGCAGTGGGAAGGCCCTCGACTGGGGGACACGATATTGCTCTGACAGTGAATGTCACTTCTGGCCATAAGCTATAAAGCCCAGCACAGAAACCAGCTGTACCGAACCCGTCAAAGGAGGCTGCAGGCACGCAGGGATGGGTGGTTCGGTTGGTTAAGCGTCCAACTTCTGCTCAGGTCACGATCTCCTGGTTCATCAGTTCAAGCCCCACATCCGGCTCTCTGCTGTCAGCTCAGAGCCTGCTTTGGATCTTCTGTCCTCCTCTCTCTGCCCCTACACTGCTCATGCCCTCTCTCTCTCTCTCTCTCTCTCAAAAATAATACACTTTTTTTTTTTAAGAATACTTTTGGGGCACCTGGGTGGCTCAGTCGGTTAAGCGTCCAACTTCACCTCAGGTCATGATCTCACAGTTCATGGGTTCAAGCCCTGCGTGGGGCTCAGTGCTGACAGCTCAGAGCCTGGACCCTGCTTGAGATTCTGTCTCTCTCTCTCTCTCTCTCTCTCTGCCCCTCCCCCACTCATGCTGTCTCTCTCTCTCTCAAAAATAAACATTAAAAAATTTTTAAATACAAAAATAATAAAAGAATACTTCTGGGGCGCCTGGGTGGCGCAGTCGGTTAAGCGTCCGACTTCAGCCAGGTCACGATCTCGCGGTCCGTGAGTTCGAGCCCCGCGTCAGGCTCTGGGCTGATGGCTCGGAGCCTGGAGCCTGTTTCCGATTCTGTGTCTCCCTCTCTCTGCCCCTCCCCCGTTCATGCTCTGTCTCTCTCTGTCCCAAAAATAAATAAAAAACGTTGAAAAAAAAAAAAAAAAAAAAAAAAAAAAAAAGAATACTTCTGCAATGCTTACAAGCAACTATTACCAGGATTTCAAATATGCCTTCTGGAACACAGGAGAATGCAAAAAAAAAAAAAAAAAAATTAATGAAAAGAGACAGAAAAATTAATGAAGAGACACATCAGAAATAACGTGGAAATGTTTTTAAAGCATTCAGCAAAACCAAATACGAGTTGTCACGTGTCCGTGAGTCCGAGGCGGGGCTTTGGGGGAAGTTCAAAGTATTTTCTTGTTCTAGGTACCCTCTGATTCAAGAGGCAAATTCTTCATAGGTTTTTCTCCATCCGGTTGTCTTATAAATAGGAGGAGTCCCTCCCAGAGTCTGGCATCCATCTGAGCAGTGAGCTTTCTGCACTGTCCACGCCTCTCTAGTGGCTTCAGTGGGCTGCTTGGAACAGCCACACGAGAGGCCACTGGCTGGACACGGCCGTGTGGCCGTGTGCGTGATGTTCTCGGGTGTCCCTCTGATGTCCTGTCACCCCGCCTCCACACTCCACATCCTACCTGGGCCTACGCTTTCCTTTCTGCTCCCCACGATGCCCAAACACTGAGGCTGGAGGCATAGAATGTTCTAATCAATCGGTCCCACCCTGAGAGACAGGCGGTGGCCTTGCCAGGAGGAGGAGGGCTTGATAACCACACAGTGGCAGGAGATGTGGAGGGGACACCGAGGGTCCCCCGCCACCCTCTGAGTTTCTTTCCAGGAGGGCCCCTCCCCGGGGACCACGGGAAAGGACAGGGCCACCGCACATCTGCTTAGCGCATCCCTGCTTACAAAACACTTCTCACACTGTCCCGTTGAATCCCCACGACCCACCACGAGTGACGGGGGCATCACGACACCCCTTATGCCTGGGAGGCATCCCAGAATCAGGGCATCGGGGCCTGGGCTGTCACACGCGGCAGCAGGCGGGGAGCCGACGGGGGAGGGGGGGATGCAGAGAGGTGTGCACCCAAAGGAGGAAGCACACGCTGACCTCAGGCCACTTCCTGTGTCAGGCTCCCCAACCTCCCACCGCCTCCCCCCACCCCACGGCAGCAGCCCCTCGGCCTCTGCCTGCTCTCTGCCGGCTCCCCTGCCGCTCTCCCTTATCTCTCTCCCTGCCAGCGCCTGCCACACCCCTGCCCCAACCTTTGTACCTTGCTCCTGAATTATTTTCCTCTGCCGGGAGTCCCTGCGGCTCACTTTCACTCACCCGCTCTCCTCGAAAGCGCCCCACCATGTGCACTGGGAAGTGTGCCCGCTGCGTGGGCCTCACCCTCATCCCCCTGTCCCTGCTCTGCATCCTGGCCAACGCCCTCCTGCTGGTGCCGGGCGGCAAGACCACCTGGACCGACGGCCACCTCAGCCTGCAAGTGTGGCTCATGGCCGGCTTCATCGGCGGGGGCCTGATGGTGAGAGGCCGGCCCGGGGGCCACTCTGCGGGGCTCGGATCGTTGGGGGGGGGGGGACAGCTGCCCGGGGAGGGGTGGCCGCGGCGTGGTGGGGCCCTGGAGCCTCCCCTCTGCCCCCTGAAACGGAGCACCCGCGAGTCCTGGAGGAGCCCCGGGGTCCTGAGCTGAAGGTCCAAGGGAAAAGAGGAGGAAGGAGGGAGGGAGGGAGGGAGGACGTGCTCCTTGCGCCCCCCCTGACCCCCCTCCCCCGTCCCTGCTGGTGCAGCGGATGCTGAGGACGCCTCCCTACAAGGGCCCGGTGCCGGGTCAAAGTGGGTTATCTGGGCAGGATGACGAGGGACACGGAGGGTGGGTGCGGGGACACTGGGGCCGGGAGCACAGTGGCAGGGGGGTCATCCCACCTGTGGCCCAGTCCGTGCTCCCGGATGCCCACCCTGCACCCCACAAACTCAGAACCCAGGCCAGTGTGGCGAAGAAGGCACCCCGTGTCTGTCAGAAGTGGGGGGAGGGGGGGGGCTCCAGACCCCATCCTCTGAGCCCTCCCTGTTCTGGAAGGTCAGGGTAGTTTAACATCCTCACGGGCCCGAAGACCAGAGGTCTCCCCAGCACAGCCCCCCACGTCTCTGATGGACGAAACTCCCGGGGACGGGGCTCACCTTTGCCTGTTTCTCTGGCCACAGTGACACTCCTCCCTCGCCCGGTGTCACACCCACCCTCCCCTCCCCACAATCCAACCAGCCTGCTTTGGGGGAGCCCCCTCCCCCCACCGAGGATGCCCCCCTACCCACGTTCACTCCCAGCTGCGTTCTTCCCACCTCCAGGCCCTGGGCCATTCCTAAGCGACACTACAATACGGGGACACAGGCCAAGTCCCTGCTCTCCCTGAAGCTGGGCCCGTGGTGGGGGACACACACTATCGAGGAAGGGAGAGGGAAGCCCGGTGAGAGCAAGGACGGCCTGTTTTGCTGGCTGCCGTGTGGCACCTGTTGTGTGCCGAGTGCCTAGTCCGGGGCCTTGGACTCGACAGGGGCTTGATTAATAGTCTGTGAACAAAGCAAACAAATGAGCAGGAGGATTTCAGATCGGAGGTCTCACCGAGGAAAGAAAGCAGGACACTGTCCTGAAGGGCTCCTTCCGAGGGCAGGCAGAATGCCACTGTTCACAGCGTCTTTTTTCATTTTAATCATCACCTACTATCTCCTTTAAATTTCATCTGTAGGCAAGAGCACACTTTCATCTTCTTTTACTGTTTATGTATTTTCGAGAGAAAAAGAGAGAGCAGGGGACGGTCAGAGAGAGGGGGAGAGAGAGAATCCCAAGCAGGTTCCACCCCGTTAGCACAGAACCCGATGTGGGGCTCGAACTCACAACCCCGAGATCAAGAGTCGCAAGCTCTACCGAATGAGTCAGCCGGGCGCCTGTTTATAGCATTTTCGAGGAAGGCCTCGATGAGACGCCATCTGAGCTGCGACCCACAAGACAAAAGTGAGGAGTCTGCCCTGCAGACAGGGGACTGGGAAGTACGCAGCCTCAAGCTTACACCTCTGACTGCGTGAGAGGCCAGTGCACCCGAGGTTTAATGAGATGAGATCCGGCGTGGGCACCGGCCAGAGCACGTCCACCCTTGTGAGGAATGTGAATTTTTATTATGAAGTCAACAGGAAACCAGTAAAGGACGTTTTACCTTGTTTTGAGCCTTCGAAAAATTTTTTGAATTTTTTTTTAAGTCCTACAGCTAAATGGCCAGATCCTTAGTAGGCAGCTCAATGCGTTTTTACAAAGCGAACCCGCCCATGTACCCAGCACTCCGACCAAGACACAGGTCATTACCAGAATCCCAGACGTGCCTCCCTCACCAGGCGCTACCCCCCACCGACAAGAGTCCCCACTACACTGACTTCTGACCTGCAGGCTGGTTTGGCCCATTCAGCACTTTACACAAACGGAATCATACGGTGTAGTAATTTTGTGTCTGGCTTCTGCAGCTCAATATATGTCTGTGAGGCTCCTCCTATCATTATAGAGAGTTCTAGTCTGTTATTTCTCGTGCATTCCAGTGTGTGAATATACCACAATTCATTTAAACATCCTACCGTTGATGGATGTTTGGACAGGCTCCCAATTTGGGTTTATTACAAATAACGCTGCTATAAATGTTCCCGTAAATGTCGTTAGGTGAACTTACGTTCGCACTGCTGCTGGATGGATATTTAAGGGTGGAATTGCTGATCTTTTTCTTTTTAAACGTTTATTTACTTGTAAAAGAGAGAGAGTGCACAAGTGGGGGAAGGGGCAGGGGTGGGGACAGAGGATCTGAAGCGGGCTCTATGTTGACAGCAGAGGCCGATGTGGGGCTTGACTCACAAACCGTGAGATCATGACCTGAGCTGAAGTCAGACACTTCACTGACGGAGCACCCCGAAACTGCTGATTCTTAAGCTATGCAAGTATTCAGTGCTAATAGATCTTGCCAAGGCATTTTCGGAAATTTGTATACCAATTTTATTCCCATCAGCAAAATATGAGAGTATTAGTAGCTCCATACCCTGCTGGATTTGAGAAGATCCCACTGGCAGGGCGCCTGGGTGGCTCGGTCAGTTAACTGTCCAGCATCGGCTCAGGTCATGACCTCGCAGTTCATGAGTTCGAGCCCTGTGTCGTGCTTTATGCTGACAGCTCAGAGCCTGGAGCCTGCTTCCGACTCTGTGTCTCCCTCTTTCTCTGCCCTTCTGCCACTCGCGCTCGGTCTCTCTCTCCAAAAAAAAAAAAAAAAAAAAGATACCACTGGCTCCCGTGTGGAATAACAGTCAGTAGGTGAAGCAGAACCAGACTGAGGTCACTGAAGTTGTCCAGGAGAGTGGATAGTGGCTGAGAACGGGCCGGTGGCCAAGTAAGCAGATTCGAGCTATAATCCCGGCGTTTCCTTCTATGCTTACAAAGACGCTTCTCTTGGCAGAGTAGACGTAGGCACAGAGTTAAGACAGAGGAGCTTAGACGAGAAAAAGAAACAAACACTGACTAAAAAAGTAAAAATCTCCAGCAGGTAGGTCATTCGAAATTGGTAAACCCCAGAGGCAATTCTAGATGTCTTCGGATCTACGAGCTTCCCAGCAAGTGTCCTACCCAGAGAGGCTAAGCCAAGAGGCCAGCGCTGGCCCTAGACTTGCCAAGAGCCTAGGAAGGGGAGAGAGGAGGCATCTGGCAGGAAGCCCATCCAATTCTGCGGGTGTTTCTATGAGGTCCCTACGGATGAGACAACAGAACTTGAACTCTCAGCCCCTCCCCGAGAGAGGAACACAACGCTGGTTCACGCAAGGCACAGATCCAGACAGCTGTGCAATTCCAGAGATGAGTGCCGGGCAAAGAACTCGGCCTGGTGCAACAAGATAAGGCTAGAGCCGAAGTGCGAAGCCTCGAATGCCTTCTAGAGCTCAGCCTTGATGGGCTGCTCTCTGAGGAGACCCTGAGGGATCTGAGCCAAGACCCGTGGAGAGGCGTTTACGCTGGGGGTAGCAACATTACGGCGGAGTGCGCGGCAACGCGGAGGCACATTAGGTAAGGAAACCTGGCAGAGGGGCTGAGAACATCATCCTCGAGGGAGGGGGCTGGGGACTGACCCTGCAGACCAAGGAACAGACAGAGTCAAGAACCATTAAAGGACAAGGCGAGAAGACTCGAGGTCTGGCTGGGTGTGGAGGATTCAAGTTGATCAGCCTGGGTGACCTACAGAATATTTCCACCGATGGAAATGAACAAAAAGTCACAGGGAGGCGAACTGGGGGAACCTGGGGGGGAAATCGTGAGGTCAGTAGGAGGCTGGCTGGGGTGAGCTGAAACCTAGACACTGACATGAACGTATCCTTGAGCAGTTACATTTGAAGCTGGAGGTGGGTACTGTTCCAGGCGACAGGTGACACCCTGAGAGGGGACGGGCTCTGTGACGAAGGCCACAGGGAGACAGGAAGACAGAAAAGGCCAGGGCGGTATGTTGGGGAGCCCTACACTTCCTATCAGAGCATTCACTAACGCTCTCCTCCACCTTCCCCATAATCCCAGCTCGCCAGACCCTCCAACACCACGATTCCTTCTTGCTGCTCAGGGGACTTCTGGTCATTGTGACCGTTTACTCTGAGCCAGTCTTGACATCAGGCAGACCTGTTATTTCATTAATAAGTCCTGACAGGGCGCCTGGGTGGCTCAGCCAGTTAAGCGGCAGACTTTGGCTCAGGTCATGATCTCGAGGTCTGTGAGTTCAGGCCCCACGTCGGGCTCTGCGCTGACAGCTCAGAGCTTGGAGCCTGCTTCCGATTCCGTGTCTCTCTCTCTGCCCCCTCCCTGCTCGCGCTCTCTCTCTTTCAAAAACAAACATTAAAAACATTTTTTAATATTTTTTTATTATGAAATTTATTGTCACATTGGTTTCCATACAACACCCAGTGTGCTCATCCCAACAGGTGCCCTCCTCAATACCCATCACCCACTCACCCCTCCCTCCCACCCAAAAACTTTTTTTTTTTTTAAATAAAGCCTGAGAACAGCCCTGTGAGGTGGGTCTGGAAGACCGAGAGATGAATCAATTCACGGAGGGTGTTGGCATGAACCCCAAGCCCCCTGACTCCGGTTCAGGAGGGCCCCTGCTGTGTGTCAAGATTTGCAGAGGACATCATGATATGGGCCTTACCTCGTGGAGGCCATGTGAACACAGATAAGTAGACACATAAATAATGATAAATTGAGGTAGAGCCCCAATGCACTGCAGGGGCAGCAGAGACAAGGTCTTCCTACAGTCCGAAGGGCTGAGGGCATCCTAAGCCCCCCCAGGAGGAGGTGAGCGCCGAGGCAGGAAGGTGCTGAGAACGGGCGGGGGATGGCTGCCACACTGTCCTTCCTCCACAGGTGCTGTGTCCCGGCATCGCCGCCGTCCGCGCAGGGGGCAAGGGCTGCTGCGGCGCGGGCTGCTGTGGAAATCGTTGCAGGGTAAGATCCCAATCAGGGCGGGATTCGGGGTTGGGTCTCTGCACAGGTCTTGGTGACCTGAGGCCACGGTCCCCCTGGCCACAGGAGCTCCCCTGCGGAGTCCCGGGCGCCACCGCGCCCCCCCGTCGCCCCGCCAGCTTCGGCCTCGGTGGGCCTGCGGTGGGGACCGCGAGCCCCGGGGACGTCGGCGGCCGCGGGCCCGCGGGGTCAGCTAAGGCCCAGCCCCGGGCCTCGCCGGGAGACGGATTCTCCACGAGCCTCGAGCCGGGCGAGGGAAGGTGCGCGCACGGGCGGGGCGGGCGCGGCCGCGCTCACCGCGCCGCGCACCCCGCATCCAGATGCTGCGCTCCGTCTTCTCCTCGGCCTTCGGGATGCTGGGCGCCATCTACTGCCTCTCGGTGTCGGGAGTCGGGCTCCGAACTGGACCCAAATGCTTAATAAACGGCCAGTGGGACTACCACTTCAAAGACGTCCCGTAAGGCTTCGCGCGCCCCCGCCGCCCCTCGCCGCCTGCCTTTGCCACCCGCATCGGGAACCCCGGCGGGGACCGAGGAGCCTGCCGCCCCCCACCCCCGCTGGGCGCCTGCGCGGGGCCGGGGCTGGGGGAGGGCCCTCCACGTGCCCTCGCTCTCTCACGTGACCCCGCCCCGCCCGCAGAGGCTCCTACTTGCGCAACCGCACGCTGTGGGACGCGTGCGAGGAACCGCCCCGCGTGGTGTACTGGAACGTGACGCTCTTCTCGCTGCTGGTGTTCGTGTCGTGCCTGGAGCTGGTGCTGTGCGGGGTGCAGCTGGTGAACGCCAGCCTCGGCGTCTTCTGCGGCGACTGCAGGAAGAAGGAGGTGGGGCGGCGCGGGGGGGAGCCGGGGCGAGGACCTCCTGGCTCCCTGGCCGCGTCCTCACCCCGTCTTTCCCGCAGGGCGCCGCTTGCTGAGGCCCCACCCGCCGCCCTGCTCGCTCTCGGACGCCGCCGGCCCTCCCCGCCCTGGAATAAACCTCTGAGCTCTCGTGCGCATGCGCGTCTCAGGTTGCTCCCAATGCGCTGGGGGGGGGGGGGGGAGGGGGGACGACGTCCCAAGGCCTCCAGACACGCCTGGCCTCGGGGCGCTCCTCTGTGGGCCCCCGCAAGTTTTCTTAACACGTAGTTACTGAGCCGTTGGCGTGCCCCCGAATACGGTGGTAAGCAAGACAGGCACGTTCTAGGCGCTCAAAGAATTTCACATTCCAGGGGAGTGAGATGGGCACGTTTTTTCAAAGGCAATAGATGACTTTCCTTTTTAAAAAACACGCCGGTAATGGGCTAGGTAGTGGCTGAGGGAGGGACGTTTTGAAATAAGATGAAGTCCGAGAAAGTGAAATTTTGAAGCGGAAATTTGGTGAACGGCCTAACCGTCCGGATAGCCAGGGGGTTCCGGCAAGAGAGAAGCAAGCGTGACGGTCCTACCTTGGAAATCCCTACGTCAAAAGCCACTCTTTGACTTTTGTAGGGAAAAGGAGAATGTGGAAAAGACAAGCTAGAGTAAGCCCTAGAAAATGAAAACTCAAGGTGTCCTAGCGTTTGGTAGAACCCAATTTGGCGGAAGTTTCTCAATCTGAGGTCACTGGTGCTTCCGAAAGGAAACAGTCTGGGCTCTTAACCAGGGCGATGTGTCTGCAGACGCCCTCAGAAAGACGGACTTCCTTAATTGCACGCAAAATTGTGTTTAAGGGCATTTTCCTGGGTTGTGTGGGTCCGTGACTTTCAGCGGCCTGCCTGGACTCCCCACACCGAACCCGAATTTGGGCCTGGCCCAGTGGTGGGCTGGGAGGAAGACTAGGACGCCGTTTCCTCCACCCCCGAAACAAAGGAGACCAAAGCCAAGACGGAGAAGCTTTAATAGCGAGACGTGGGACTGGCTTCGGGGCGGGCGACCCGGTCAACTCCGGCAGCAGAAAAAGCGCACGTCGTTCAGGGCGGTGTCGTCTCGGAGGCCCCGCGGCCGCTCGACCTTGGTCTGCAAACCGCACACGCCTTTGGGGCAGGCCTTACTCCATTCTCCAAAGTCGCCCCAGGCCAGGCCGGGCCCCTCCAGCTCCGTGCCGTCGGAGCAGCGGAAGCGCAAGTTGTTGGCCGCCGTGTTGTCCCCGGGGGCCATGGGTGCCTCCGCGCGAAGCGAGAAAGCCACGAGGAAGCCACCGCCGGGACACCACTGCGGCTCACTCCACGCGCCCCACCTACGAGGGCGGGGGAGAAGCGATGCTTCCGCGGTTGCCCCGCCCCGCCCCCTTCCCAGCCCCGGGGACGCGGGGACTTGTCGCCAGTTGCTACGCGCCCCGGGGTGCGTTGGGTGTGGGCACCTGACCAGGGAGGTCTTCCACCCAGTCCCCAGGTCGACACTGCCCCACAGCCCCAGGGGGACATTCTAGCCCCGAGGGTGTGTGTGTGTGTGTGTGTAACGCAGGGGAAGCGCGTATCCAAATTCTCGGGGGCCCTTGGCCCGCGTCCCGCACCTGCCGGACTGGGACTGCACCACCTGCGTGTTGCGCTCCGCGTTCCCGCGTGAGCAGTGCAGTCGGATCCCGTTCAAAGCAGTGTCGTCGCCAGGAATGCCTTGGGGGGGCTCCACCTGAGTGGGGAGGAGAAGGGTAAGGACCTGTGAAAACCCTGCCATCTGTACCCCAGCAGCGGGTGGGGAGGTGAGGGGATGTGCATCTTCCCCCTCCTCAGAGATCTCAGCCTGAATCCCCACCTTGAGCGAGAACCCGCTGGCGAAGAATCCATCGGGACACATCTCAGGCCAGGCCCAGTCGCCCCAGGGTCCCCCGTTGGCCGCCTCGATGACCGACGTGTAGCCGCTCAGGGGGTCGGCTGTTGCATGTCCGTAGCAGATGGCCCACAGCAGCAGCAGCAGCTTGGCTGAGGCACCCTGGTCCATCCTGCAGCCTCTGAGAGCTGGGCTGGGCCCCTTCTTGCAGATTTATACTACCTCTGCCCCTGTGAAGTCTCCGGTTACGGTTACGGAAGGGCCTCCCGGATTAAGTGACACCCGAAACTAATCTGCTCCCAGAACCCTGCAGACTCCATTCTCTGCTCTGGGAGACGGAGGCTCCCCTCTCTGGAGGGGGAGGGGGAGGGGGAGGGGCAGAGAGAGCGGACCAGCTGAGGTAACCGCCACCTACAGAGCTTCTGCTATAGGTCGCGAATTGTGGTCAGCGTTTTGCAGGCGTGTGTTAATCCTTACAACCCTTTTAAGGAGGTGGGAATGACCCTTCCTATTCACAGATGAGCACAGTGGGGTTTGGAAATGACAAGCAACTTGCCTAAGGTCACAGTCAGCAACCTGGGGAACATTCCAACACTGGGAAGCGAGGAGCCCATGTCTAGGGATGGAAGCAATGACTCTGAAATGCTGGGTGGGGGTTCTCCTGACCTCCAGGATTTGGGGGAGCATTCGAGGGAGAGATAGGGCAAGAATCCATGAACTGTGGTAGCTAGAAAGGATCTTGTTAGTGATTGGGGCCCAGACTCCCAGAGAATCTGGGGTCCCCCTTCCCCCGAGAAGAAAATACACAGACCGGAACAATTCCAAGAACTTTTACAGACAGGGGATTGAGAGCCCCTAAGAACAGGGGGGGGCTGTTTCTTCCCTTGCTTCCTGTGTCCTTTCCCTGAATGTTGTCTCCGCCATGACCACTAGGCGGACTCCTAACTTGGGGGGAAAAAATGGCTCTGATTTGTCATGAGGTCACCACCCAATGTGCCTGTCCTTCACGCTTTCCTGTGTTTATTCAATATATATTTATATACCAATAATGTGGTTTTGGCCCAGGCAATATTCTCAGTGCTGTAAATAGAACAGCAGCCAAGAAAATCAAGGAAACAGATGATAAATTTTCCAATGGATCTTGAGCTCTGTGAAGGCACTTTTGTCTTTTTGAGGCCTACTACGGGGCCTGGATGTGGAAACAGTTCACAAGGTTTGTTTTGAAGAATAAGGGGCAGGGGGTGGGTGTGGTGTGATGTGGTGCGTGCTTGGCTGGCTCAGTCTGTAGAGTGCGACTCTTGATCTTGGGGGTCATGAGTTCAAGTCCCATGTTGGGCATAGAGATTACTTTTTAAAAACTCACACACACACACACACACACACACACACACACACACGAATAACCAGCGAAACCAGAACCAACCTGGAGTTAAAAGAAAATAATAAGCCACAAAAATGCAACCGGATAAAGCTGGATAAAGTATAAAGCACCCAGAAGACAGGTCCCCTGGAGACAGGATAGAGAATTTAGAAGTGGGTGCTTCCGGGATCCCAGGTGCTCTACGTTTGAACTTCATAGGTTATGATTTATGAAGCAATTGTGGTAAGTTTTTCCACTTACAGTGTTTGCGCGTACATTATCATTTAATCCTCGGATTCGAATGTGCAGTGGTGGGGATTCGGGCCAGTGCTGATGTAGGGCCCACATCATTGCTCAGTGGGGGGGGGTCGTTCCCAGCCCAGCCTCTCTTACTACAACCTGGCCTACACGGAAGGCAAACGCAGAGACTTGTTGCTAGGGAATCCCCCAAATCCTAGTCATCGGCTTTGCACCGCAGAGATGCTGTCCTCTGGAGCAAAGGGCACAGGGGAAGGGGACTTAGTAGGTTAATTATTAACCCTTAGCACCTCAGGGCACCTCGGACTTCTCTGGCCTCCAGGAGGCAGAGGGACAGGTACTGGTTTGGGGCTAGCGAGGGGGCGGTGGTCCCCGCCCCAGCCATGGGGGTCGCGCTGCTGACACAGGTGTCTCGGCGCTGCTTTCGCCACGCGATTCCTCTTGCTGTCCTCTCGCTGCTGCTGCTTTATCTCTGTGCTCGGAGCTTTCGTGAGTGGTCCCTTCCTTCATCTGCCCTGGGAGGCACCAGGTACCCAAGCGCTGGGGACCTAAGGCCCCCTCGTCGAGCCTTCACCGCTCGGCCTCGCCCCTCTCCAGGCGTCGTCTCAGGGTGCAGGTCCTGGGCACAGTCCTGCAATCCCGAAGGACCGCCGCCTGTCCAGGTATGCTCGGGACAGGGCTGAGACCGAGAACTCCGGGCGGGACCCTGATGGCGGGAAGCGGGACCAGGCTGGGGGTCTGGGGAAGGACGGGTCCTGCTCCTCGTCTCCCCTCTCGCGTCAGCAGCCGAGCGCGGCTGGAGAGATCCCAGCCAGACCTTAGGAGTAACTTCTGCAGGGCCCGACTGGGCTGCTTGGCCAAGGAGGCCCAGCTGGCTAGGGGTTCTGCTCCCGCCCCCTTCCGCCCCTGTCTATCCCCAGGTCCGGCGGCAATCCGGCCCCCTGGAGGCCCCCAAGTGGAAAGAGCCTCCGTGTGAGGGCCCCCAGGGGGTGCTGGGCCGCGTGATGGAGCCGTTTCGCGCCAGTCTGAACCCCGAAGGCGACGTGGCATTGTCGCAGTACCTGGCCGGATGGAGGGCGCTGGTCAGGTAAGCGGCCTCCCGCCCCGCCCCCCGGGGCCCGTCCCCCAGCGGCTCCACCGCCCCTTCTCCAGCCCGCGCTCTTCCCCCGCCACAGGTTCCTAACTCCCCTCGGTTCCATCTTCGCCTTCGCCACGGACGAGGCCTCCGCCAAGGTGACAGCCCTAGAGGCTCGGGTGCACGGCCCGGAGGCGGCGCACTACTCGTCGCTGGCGGCCATGGCGGCGTGGGAGCGGCGGGCGGGACTGCTGGAGCGGCCCGGGGTCGCCCCCCGAGACCCGGCCAGGTCCTCGGGCTCACGGACCCTGCTCTTGCTGCACCGAGCGCTGCGCTGGTCCCAGCTCTGCCTCCACCGGGTGGCGGCCGCGACGCCCGGAGGCCCGGACGCCGGCGTGCAGTGCGGCGACGCGTACCGCACGGCCCTGGCCCCGCACCACCCCTGGCTCGTGCGCCAGGCCGCCCGCCTCGCCTTCCTCGCCTTCCCGGGTCGCGGCCGCTGGCTCGGGCTGGCGTGCCCGGGGGCCGGGGAGACGGAGGCGCGGGCCGCGCTGGCGCGGGCGGCGGCCACCCTGGAGGCCGTCTACAACCGCACCCAGGGCCTGCTGGCCGAGCGCGGGCTGCTCGGGCTGGCCTGACGCCCGCCGCGGTCGGGACCCGCCACGTGGGGAGGGCGCCCCGCGTTCGGCCCGCCGCCCACCCGGGCCCGGCCAGGGGCGGGGCCGCCGCGGCCACGCCCACGCATGACGCCACGTCTGGAAGGCCCGCCCCGCGGCGGGGTGGGTGGGTGCCGAGCCCCTCCGTCTCTCCGCGGTCGCGGGACGCGGCGGGGAGGAGCTGTAGGGAATAAAAGCATTCTTTGGTAGCCGTGGATGTGGGGCGTCTTGTGTGGTGACGGCAGGCGCTTAAGGGAAATCGAAAACAATGGATGTGGGAAGATGTGTCATCCCTGTTCCCGGCAGCCGGGAGACTCACGCTCCCCCGGGGCCCCGTCTCAACCGCTCCCAAGGCCGCAGTCGCCAACGGCGTGCCAAGCCTCCGGCCCAGACCTGTGCGCCGAGCTCCGGCCCCCGCGCAGCCAGCTCCTTCCTGGACGCGCCCGCAGACCCCGCAGATGCAACACGTCCAACACGGATCCAGGCGCCTCCTCCCGGACGGCGCCTCTCCCCGCGTTCCCCGTCGCTGGGAATTAAACGGCACCCTCCCCTGTCACCACCGAGAGCCTAAAACCTGTGCGTCAGGCCTCACAGCCGAGCGGGCGCTCAGCTGAATAACGTAGGGTTTAAAAGACTCCTCGGTCACTCCCGCAACAATAGTGAGCGTGGCGGATTTCATACACTGGGAAGTCTCCAGTCGTGAGCCCGGCCCACTTTCCCCGCCGCACCCCAGAATCGTCTGTACACACCGACTTATTAGCCATTTTTGGCTGCATCTCTACGAGAAATAACAAATCTAACGTGTCCAAAACGGAGCTTCTACTCCCCTTCCCTCCCCCAAATAGTCCCTTCACCGTCTTTCCTTGCTCAGTGAATGACCATTCCATTCTTCCAGGTCCTGAAACCAAAAACTTGTAGTCGCCCTGACTCTCCTGTTCCCCTTTCATCATACCCGCATCTAATCTGTCAGATTCTGACCATTCCACACTCACCCTTGTCAAGTCCAACTTTCTGTCTAGGACCTGGGTTATCCTAAGAGCCTCCTAGTTGTCTCTCTGTCCCACATTCGGTGTCCCTATTGCGTGTTTTCTCTTTTTTTTTTTATTTTAATGTTTATTTTTGAGAGAGAGAGCAAGCAGGGAGGGGCAGAGAGAGAGAGAGGGGGACAGAGGATCCAAAGCAAGCTCTGGGCTGAGAGCAGGTTGCCCCATGTGGGGCTCGAACTCACAAACCATAAGATCTGACCCGAGCCAAAGTTGGACGCTTAACGGACTGAGCCTTCCAGCCCCCCCCCCCCGCCTTCATTGTGTGTTTTCAATAGAGCAACCAAAGTGATCCCTTAAATATAGATCCCATTCTCATGTCACTTCCCCACTCAAAACCTTCCAATGGGTTCCTATTCCACTCAGATGAAAAAATAAATTTTAATTTGAGCAGGATATTTTCTGAATCCTATTTTCAGGTGAGAATGATGAAGAGCTTTGTAAAGGCCCTACGTGATCTGACTGTGTGCTAGCCAAATTGACCTCTTCCATTTTCACTGAGTATTTCGGGCATGATCCTGCCCTGAGATCTTTGTACTTATTCTCTCTGTCCAGAATGCTTTCCCCCCAAATAGAGAAATGACTTCCCTCCTTACTTTCTTCTGGACATTACTCAAATGTCTCTTCAACACACACACACACACACACACACACACACACACACACACACACACACACTTCCTGTTTCCCTTCCCTGCTTTTTTTTTTCTTAATATGATTCACTATCTAATATGCTGTGTATTGTACTCATTTGTTTTGTTTTGTCTCTATCGAGAAAAGTAAGTTGCATGGGGCAAGGAATTTCTGTCCATTTCATTCCCTGGTGTACCTCCAGTGCCTTAAACAGTGCCTATCACCTAGTAGACACTGAATAGCTTTTTGTTAAATGAACGTATCAGCACTAGAAACGGTTCAGATGGCTAGAGCCCAGAGTCAAAAATAAAAGAGAGGTTGCCCACTAGTGTAAATGTATTTAATACTACTGAGTCAGACAAGAATGGTTCAAATGTTAACTTTTATGTCATGTTACTTATATTTTACTACAATAAAAATTAAGGGGCACCCAGGTGGCTCAATCGGTTGAGCATGCACCTTTGGCTCAGGCCATGATCTCGCGGTCCGTGAGTTCAAGCCCTGCGTTGGGCTCTGTGCTGACAGCTTGGAGCCTGCTTCGGATCCTGGGTCTCCCCCTCTCTCTGCCCCTCCTCCGCTCATGCTATGTCTCTGTCTCTCTGTCAAAAATAAATAAACATTAAAAAAAAATTAAAAAGTAAAGAGGAGATGGGATTTTGGAAAGGTGATCAGGAGCAAGTTCAAGAAGGTCCTTACAAGCTATCTTCTAGAGATAGGACTTTATCTCCAGAGTTCGTTTTAAGCAGGGGATTATTTAGATCAGTCTTTCAATTCAGAAACCAGCCCCGGCTGTGGTATGTAGAAGAGTATGAGAGATTCACGGGAAAACCCCTCCACACAATAACAGCAGAATACACATTCTTCTCAAGCGCACGTATCATATCCTCCAAGAGAGACCACACGTGAGGTCACAAAAAAGTCTCAGTAAATTTAAAAAGATTGAAGTCATGGAATATCATCTAACTAAAATGAAATGAAGCTAGACATCGATACCAACAAGGAATTTGAGAAATTCACAAATAATGTGGAAATGAAACAACACACTTCTAAACAACCAACGGATCAAAGGAGAAATCACAGGGCAGACATTTTGAGATGAGTGAAAATGAAAAGAAAACATACCAGAACTTAAGGACGCAGCATAAGCAGTTCTCAATGGGAAATGTGCTGTAAATGTCTGTGTTAAAAATGAGGAAAGATCACAAATCGTTAGTTGAATCTTCCTCCTTAAGACACTATAAAAAGAGCAAGCTAAAACTTAAAAAAAAGGCCGAAGGAAAGAAATAATAAAGATCAGAGTGGAACTAGAAGACAAACAATATAGAGGAACAATTAAACCAGAAGTCGGTTCTTTCAAAAGATCAACAGGATTGGCAACCGATAGCTGGACCAAGACAGAAAGAAGACTCCCATTACGAAAATCAAGAATGATAGAGGGGTCATTTCTACCAACCTTATGGAAATAAAAAAGAGTATAAGGGAATACTATCAACAATTGTAGGCCAACGTAGATGACATAGATGAAATGGAAGATTCCTAGGAAGACACAAACTACCAAAACTGACTCAAGAATAAACAGAAAATATGAGTACACCTATAATAAACAAAGAGATCAGATTAGTAATTTAAAAAGTTCCCACAAAGCCCAGGCCCAGATGTTTTCACTGATGCATTCTACCAAACATTTAAAGAAAAATTATGGGATGCCTGGGTGGCTCAGTTAAGTGGCCAACTTTAGCTCAGGTCATGATCTCGCGGTCTGTGAATTTGAACCCCGCATCGGGCTCTGTGCTGACAGCTGGGAGCCTGGAGCCTGCTTGGGATTCTGTGTCTCCCTCTCTCTTTGCCCCTCCCCCATTCACACTCTGTCTCTGTCTCTCAAAAAATGAATAAACATTAAAAAAAATAAAGAAAAATTAATGTCCATCCTTCAGAAACTCTTAAAAATAGAAAAGGAGGGAACACTTCCCTAGATGAGGCTAGGATTACCCTGATACCAAAGATACTACAAGAAAAAACAAGAAACTACAGAACAATACATTATATGAATACATGTAAAAAAGATCTGTAACAAAATACTAGCAAAACACATACAAAACAGATTGTATACCATGGTCATTTGATTTTTTTAAAATTTTTTTTAACTTTTTATTTATTTATTTTTGAGACAGAGAGAGACAGAGCATGAATGGGGGAGGGGCAGAGAGAGAGGGAGACACAGAATCTGAAGCAGGCTCCAGGCTCTGAGCCGTCAGCCCAGAGCCCGACGCGGGGCTCGAACTCACGGACTGCGAGATCATGACCTGAGCTGAAGTCGGCCGCTTAACCGACTGAGCCACCCAGGCGCCCCTTGATTTTTTTTTTTAATGTTTATATTTAGTTTTGAGACAGAGAGAGACAGAGTGTGAGTGGGGGAGGGGCAGAGAGAGAGGGAGACACAGAATCGGAAGCAGGCTCCAGGCTCTGAATTGTCAGCACAGAATATCGTGTGGGGCTTGAACTCGTCAGCTGCGATATCATGATCTGAGCCTGAGTCGGAATCTCAACCGATTGAGCCACCCAGGCACCCCTATGGTCATTTGATTTTTGATAAAGCTGCCAAGACCACTCAAAGGGAAAAGAATAGTCTTTTCAACAAACAGTGCTTGAACAACTAGATATCCACTTGCAAAAGAATGAATTTGGGGGGCGCCTGGGTGGCTCAGTCGGTTAAGCTTCTGACTTTGGCTCAGGTCATGGTCTCACGGTTCATGAGCTCGAGCCCCATGTCAGGCTCTGTGCTGATGGTTCAGAGCCTGGAGCCTGCTTCAGATTCTGTGTCTCCCTCTCTCTCTGCCCCTCCCCCTGCTCACACTCTGTCCAAACATTAAAAAAAATTTTTTTTAAAGAATGAATTTGGGCCCCTACTTCCCTCACATTATATACAAAGATGAACTCAAAATGGATCATAGACCTACAGATGTAAGAACGGAAACTACAAAACTCTTAGTAGAAAACATAGATGGAAATCCCTGTTGCCTCAGATTAGGCAAAGGTCTCATGGATATAACGACAAAAGCACAGGTAACCAAAGGAAAAATAGAGAAGCTAGACTTGATCAAAATTTGAAATGTTTGTGTTTCAAAGAACACCAACGAAGGAAGTGAAAAGACAACCTAAAGTATAGGAGAAAATACTTGCAAACCATATATAAAGGCATATCATATACTATGATAAAGGCATAGTATCTAGAATATAAAAAAAAGAACCGGGGCGCCTGGGTGGCTCAGTCGGTTGAGCGGCGACTTCGGCTCAGGTCGTGATCTCGCGGTCCGTGAGTTCGAGCCCCGCGTCGGGCTCTGGACTGACGGCTCAGAGCCTGGAGCCTGCTTCCTGTTCTGTGTCTCCCTCTCTCTCTGCCCCTCCCCCGTTCATGCTCTGTCTCTCTCTGTCTCAAAAATAAATAAATGTTAAAAAAAAAATTAAAAAAAAAAAAGAACCCCTACAATTTAACAATAAAAAGATAACCCAAGGATGCCTGGGAAGCTCAGTCTGTTGAGCGTCCAACTCTTGATATTGTCTCAGGTCATGATGCCCAGGTCGTGGGATTGAGCCCTGCGTTGGGCTCAGCGCTGAGCCTGGAGTCCGCTTAAGATTCTCTCTCTCTCTCTCTCTCTCTCTCCCTCCCTCCCTCCCTCCCTCCTTGGCTCTCTCTCTCTCATAATCATAATCATAATCATAATCATAATCATAAAAGGTAACACAATTTGGGGATACCTGGCTGGCTCAGGCGCTGGAGCATGCAGCGCTTGATCTCTGGGTTCTGCGAGCCCCAGTTGGGTGTACAGATTACTTAAAAAAATAAAAATAAAACGGGCTAAGGATTTGAATAGACATTTCTCCAAAGAATATATACAAATGGTCAGTTAGCACATGAAAATATGCTCAACATCGCCAATCATTAAGGAAATGGGGGGGGGGAGCACAGAAGGTGCCACTTCACGCCCACTCGGAAGACTAAAATTAAAAGTGCACGGAGGCAGTGAGGATGTGGGGAAGTTGGAATGTCACGATGCACACAGGGCTGGCGGGCATGTCAAACGTGGCAGCTGCTGTGCAAACTGTCAGTTCTTCGAAATGCTAAGTGTCGTCTCTGCATCAGCCAGCAATGCCACTCCTGGTATATACTCCGACGTCCATACCTAACAGAAATGAAAACAGCGCTGTCACTCTAACAGACACGCTCGCGTCTGTCTCCAAGACTCTGAACTGCGACGCCCATCGCAGTAAGTCGGTCCCGCGCAGAAGCGGAGGCCTCGCACGCCGGCCGGGGCGCTTTTCGCCCGGTCGGCTTACCACGCTGCCATCAAGCGCTCACTGTCGCAAAAGATCCGTCCCTGCGCGACTCTTTCCCCTTCCGCCGTCAACCGTGACTTCGCTGCGCCCGGAGACGGCTTTACAGCACGACTGGAGAGAGAGTGACAGAGCGCTTTACGACAGTCGCTTTGTGGCAGTGGCTGAGGAGGAAGATGGCGGCCGCCTTAGTATCCGCTGGAGGAGCGGGGTCTGTCCCAGCCTGGGGTCCCGAGGCTATTGCCCCCGACTGGGAAAGCCGGGAAGTCTCCACCGGGGTGAGGAGGCACCCGGGGTTCGGGAGATGCGCACGAGGCTTGATGCGGTGGAACGATGAGGGCTGAGGGGGCTCGGCGAACTGGCGGCGGGGGCGGGAGGTGGTGCGCTCTGTTCCAGCAGGAAAGAGGTATCCTGAAGATGCTGGAGAGCGGTGGGAGGTGGAGGGGAGGCTGAAGAGTGGAACGCTGGCATTTTGCGGGACGGGGCGGGGGGCGGGGTTGGTTAAGGCCGGGATGGGCCTCTGAGGATTTGAGGATTGGGATTCTGGTACTCTGCGGCGTGTTGGGGCCCCCACGAGATTTTTGATAACGGGTCGGTGGCGCACGACTTTCGGACTCCAGGGACCGCACTGAGGGATCATTGAAAGTTTGTGTGTGCTGGATAATGGGAAGCGGCGCAGATTCACCCCTTTTCTCGTTTCTCGCAGACCACTATCATGGCCGTGCAATTTGAAGGGGGCGTGGTTCTCGGAGCCGACTCCAGAACTACCACTGGGTGAGCTCAGGACACCTGCGTGGCAGGTCATCCCCTCTCTCCCTTCTTTCCTTGCCTGGCAGTCCGTCCTTGCCCTCCACAGTCCACCGTGGGAAAGGGAGGTTTCTTCCCTTCTTGGAGATAAGGATCTGTTCCAGCTCCCACTCCTTCCCAGTTTCCCTCCTCCCCCTTGGCTGAAATGTTTGCAAAAGTCCGGTCTCCGGCTAGCTTCCGTTTGGGTGAGAACTGATAGGAAATGCCGGAATGCCTGTTCTGAGCCCTTGGAGTGGGTAGTAATGGGATGGAGGTGGGAGGCCAGCGGGATCGCCCCCTCACTGCTCTGCCGTCCTGCAGGTCCTACATTGCCAATCGAGTGACTGACAAGCTGACCCCTATTCACGACCGTATCTTCTGCTGCCGCTCAGGCTCAGCAGCAGATACCCAGGCAGTAGCTGATGCTGTCACGTATCAGCTCGGTTTCCACAGGTACCTGTGGGCAGGGGAGGAGCAGGTATCTGAAGGGAGTCGGGACCTGGGATGCTAAATGGTCTAACTCCCAGATCCCGACACTGCCTCTCCTGTCACTCTCCTCCCCCTCTAGCATTGAGCTAAACGAGCCTCCGCTGGTGCACACAGCCGCCAGCCTCTTTAAGGAGACGTGTTACCGATACCGGGAGGACTTGATGGCAGGAATCATCATTGCGGGCTGGGACCCCCAAGAAGGAGGGCAGGTGAGACACCCCCACCCCCTCATCAGAGCCCTGGAGCCATGCCTCTGGTCCTGTCCCCACCGCAGCCATTTTCTGTTTGTCTTCCCAGTCTCTACCTCCCTTACTGTCCACTCATCTCGGACCACCCGCGTGGGCGGGCGTATGTACGTGTATGGCAGAGGGTACGACTGGTGACTTTTCTCCTCCTTCCGTCTGGCAGGTGTACTCGGTGCCCATGGGGGGCATGATGGTAAGACAGTCCTTTGCCATTGGGGGCTCTGGGAGCTCCTATATCTATGGCTATGTCGACGCTACCTACCGGGAAGGCATGACCAAGGAAGAGTGTCTACAATTCACGGCCAATGGTGAGAACTTGGGTTTCTGGGCCTGTGAACGTCAACCCTCTTATCCAAGCCAGGCCAACGTTCCCCGTTCCTTGGAGTGATCCCAGCACCTGACCCTGACCCCAGCTTGCTTCGTTTGTTCACAGCCCTCGCTTTGGCCATGGAACGGGACGGCTCCAGCGGAGGTGTGATCCGCCTGGCGGCCATCGAGGAGGCAGGGGTGGAGCGGCGGGTACTTTTGGGGGACCAGATTCCCAAATTCACCATCGCCACGGTACCACCTCCCTGATTCCTAGAATTCTAGGATACGATAAGAGACACCCCATAGCGACGTAAAATTCAATAAACACTTTGTCAAAAAGAATCTGCTTTGAGCCTCCTTTCCTGACCTCAGGCCTGAACTTGTTCGGCCTACGCCCGCCTGTCCGCACCGCTGCTCTGAGCTGGGGGGGAGTTGGAGACAAACCTTGGCGAGAGTGGTTTTCAAACCTCTTTCTCCAGACCATCCCCCCACACTTCCTTTCCCCCACCACACCCGGGTCCTTGGGGCACCAAGGTGTGGTTGAAACGGAGGCTCCCACCTGATGACCGGCCCCTTCCCTCTTCAGGCGCAGGGTGGGATTCAGAATCCTGACTGTCCCTGGGGTTACTTCCCCTCAGCCTGCCCCCGGCTCAGGCTCACGGTCCCCTCTTTCCACACCCGTCTCTGTCACCTCACCTTGCCAGGAGCAGCACTGTGGCTATGGTGCCTTTGGGGAGAAAGGTGGGCCTTGTTTGCAGATAGAGTTTAAGACGGATGTCGGGTGGGTGGGAGAGGACGGCCCCTGGGAGTCCTGTGGGCCCGCTGTGAACCCCACAGAGGTGTGATGGTAAATCAGTCTTTAGCCGCCTGGATGGGAGGCTGAGAGTACACTCTGGCCCCCCGAGTCTGTGCCCACTCGGGCCAGGGGCCAAAAGGAGTTCAAGGGTGCTTGTTAGCAGTGCCCGGCTTTCTCAGCCTTGCCTCAACTTTCCTCCACTCTGTGGATAAGGGAACTGAATACCACATTCGAAAACTTTGTTCTAGAATATGATCCTGCCCTGGAGACTCTGGGAGGTTACACGGGAGGCTTCCTGAGGAGGTGGGTAGGTCCGGGATTAAGTGGAAAAGAGCAGAGAAGGCCCTCTGATCCCAAATATATATACCTCAAGCTTAAAATAACCCATAGACGACTTTTGATTTTTTTTGCAAAACCTGTTTACCCGGTCCTCTTTCCTCAAGGCGTCCTGGATTCCTCTCATCCCCTTATACTCTGCATTGAGCCTGAGCACTCCCCACCCACTTCCTGTCACTGGCCTGTTGCTCTTCCGTAAGCAATGTTACCTGAGTTTCAGGGGCACAACATAGCGATTCGACAACTCTGTGTTTGCTACGCTCACTCCACACCCCTGTCTTGATCCAAGCCACCATTGTGCCTTGTCTGCCAGATGGCAACAGCCCCCTCCGTGGCCCTGCTGCTTCCACGCTCCCCTTCTATAATCTCCCATACAGCAACCGGAGTGATTTTTCTTTTAATGTTTTATTTTATTATTATTATTTTTAAAGTTTATTTGTTTTCAGAGAGAGAGGCAGTGTGCGAGGAAGGAAGGGGCAGAGCGAGAGGGAGAGAGAGAATCCCAAGCAGACTCCGCAGTCGGCACAGAGGCTGATGCAGGGCTCAAACCCACGAACTGTGAGATCGTGACCTGAGCCAAAGTCAAGAGTCGGACGTTCAACCAACTGAGCCACGAGGGGCCCCAGCTGGAGTGATCTTTAAATGTAAGTGAGAACATGTTCCCCTGCTTGACCTGGGATGGTAAGGAGGGTCTAGGATAACGTTTTACCTCCTTACCATGGTCTCGATGACCCATCACTTCCCCCAATGTTGATGCTCTAGTCACTTGTTTTTTTCTCTTCCCTTGGACCTCAGGGCATTTGCGCTTATACTGGCTGTTTATCTGGCACAGATCTCCTCCTCCTTGATTTAAAAAAAAGAAATTCTTTTTTTTTCTTTAAGTAATCCATGCCCAACGTGGGGCTCAAATTCATGACCCTGAGATCAAGAGTTGTGTGCCCCTCCAAATGAGCCGGTCAGGCGCCCCCTAAACACAAACTTTCTAATTATTAATTTATTTTTAAGTTTTTTTAATTTATTTTTGAGAGAGAGTGAGTGAGCAGAGGAGGGGCAGAGAGAAAGAAAGAAAGAATCCCAAGCAGGCTCTGCACTGTCAGCCCAGAGCCTGACGCGGGGCTCCATCTCCTGAACTGTGAGATCATGACCTGAGCCGAAATCGAGAGTCAGAGGCTTCACCCACTGAGCTACCTAGGTGCCTCCTAAAATGCGCTTTTTGTAGAGCAGTTTTAGGTTCATGACAAAACTGAGCGGAGATTTCCTGTCTGCCCTTGCCTGCCCTCACAGGCGCACAGCATCCCTCACTACCAACACCCTGCGTCAGAAACATTTGTTACAATGACTCTACCCTGACCCGTGGTTTCCCGGTTTCCACTTGGCTACTTACATTCAGGTCTCAGATGCCACCTTACCAGAAAGCCCCTAACTGACTACCTGGAATTTCCAAGCTCCCCCCACCCCTCCTGCCCAACGTTCGAGGTACCGCGCAACTCCCTCCACAGCGTTCACGCCCTCTCTCTTAGCTCCTGTGTCTACGTGCCCTAGGAGGAGTTGAGCCCCGGGGCGGGGGTGGGGTGGGGTGGAGGATGGGGAAGAAGACACGGGTCTCGGCTCGGTTCACGGATGCATCCTCAGTGCCTGGAAGGGAGGGGGCGCTACGTGTTTCCTGAAGGACCACGCTTCCTCGCCTCATCTGCGGTCCTGTCTGGCCTCCAGCCTCTCCTCACCCTCAACTCTGAAGCTAGATTTCGGGGCACACTCCCTTCTGCTACCCCCACCTGGGCCCCGAGTTAGATCGGCTGTGTCACTCACCACTCCCGCGTCCCCTGCCAGAAGTGCTATGCTCCCCGCGCTGAGCGCCGCACCCCAGCCCCGGGGAGGGGGGGGGGGCCCTCAACCGCTCCCCACCCCGCCCCCCCAACAGACGCGCGCGCTCACACAGCACCTGGCAGCTCTGAGTATATTTAATGACAAGGTCATGGGGGCTGTGGGGCCAAACAGGGATCACCCAGAAGTCTGGGGAGGGACGGTTGCAGAGTTCAGCCCCCGTCGTCCCCGTCAAATGGTGGAGTCATTGGCCGACGCCGGGTCGTGCAGCTGGTAGCGAAAGGAGAGTCGGGCCTTCCTGCTGAAGTAGGCGCCAGACCCTGGGGAGGGTATCCCTCCCTCTGCCACAGCGGGGGCTTCAGCCGGGCTGGGGTTCGGGTCTGGAGGCGCGGCCGGATCCAGGCCTGGGAGGGACATGGGAGGAGGGAGAGGGGTGTTGCAGCCGTGTTCTTCCTTCCTTCCCCACAGCGAGGACCCAGGAGGCCGGGGAGGCCACCTGGGGTCCTGGGGCCCCGAGAGGGGGTGTGGAGAGAGCAGGGCGGCGGTCACTTGGGACCTGCCACGCAGAAGGGCCCCGGCTTGCTGTGATGCTGCTGTCACCGTCACGAAGGTGCTGATAATTTTTTTTTTTTTTTTTTTTTTCCGGGGGCTTCACTTGCTCATTTGGCGGCGGCCCCGCGAGGTATTTAGGCGGCCCTGTGGGGAAGCCCACCTCCCACCCGCGAAACAGACCATTGTTTTCCCTCCACTGGCTTGACCAGGTACCTTTGTCCCCGGTGCGGTCTCTCTGCCTCCCTGCCAGCCCCCCTTTGTCCTCAGCCCCCCCCCCGCCCCCCCCATACCTGTTCCTCTTGCAGTCCTCCGCTGCCTCCGGCACCCACACCATGGGAAACACCATGCCCCCTTGAGACCCATCTCACCAGTGGAGGAGACCAGGGCGCTGGGACCGGTCAGGAGGGCCCCAGGAGGAGGGGTGTGGCTGGCAAGCCCCCCCACTGTGGGCCAAACTACCACTTAGCCTCAGACCGCCTGGTGATTATAGGCGCCAGGGGATGGAAGGAGGAGGAGAGGGAGGAGGGAAGAGGTGGACGGATACCCCATTCAGACACCTATCCTGTCGCGCCCCCTTAACTTGGGAGCCCTCTCTGATCTCCAGGGAGAAGCAGGAGGCCACTGGGAGGGGGGAGGTGGCAGAGACAGACACAGAGGGGCTGGGACCACCGACGGGAGCCGTGAAAATCCGCTGCCAGCTTGCTGCCAGCCTGGATGCTGCTGGGGACTCACTGGTATTCTGGAATGAGAATTTAGAATGCCCACGACGTAAAATCATAAAGAAAAAAAAAGTAGTCTATTCTCACGGAAGGTGAAATCGTGCTAGCCGAGGAAACGTTAGGTTCTCACTAAACGGTCCGGGAGCTCTTGTCGCCTTTAATAGGACACTGACAATGGATTAGTTATGCTGTGCCAGGTAGATTCAAGGGACTTTTTACTTGTTATCTTGCTTAATCATGTCAGTGATGCTTGGAGGTACATGTTGTCACTGTCCTGATTTTACAAGCAAGGTCACGGAGGCAGTCGGAGCGGGGATTCCCTCCACCCCCACCCCCTGACCCCAGCCCACTCTGTGCTCCGCAGTGAGCTTCCCCACATCGGGTGCTGATGCCCTCAGCCGGGCGGGGGCAGGGGTGGGGGGAGCAGAGCACCCTCGTCAAGGACTCTAAACGCCCCCCAGCACAGCCGTGCAAATGTGCTCTTAACTTGGGAAGCTGAGGGCTCTATTGGACTAGCAGACTCAGAAATCCTTTTCTTGTTTCTTTCTTTTCTTTTTTTCTTTTTCTTTTTTTTTACATTTAAAGTTTATTTGTTTTGATTTTGAGAGACAGAGCAGCAGGGTAGGGACAGAGAGAGGGGGACAGGGGATCTGAAGCAGACCCTGCGCTGACAGCAGAGAGCCCAATGTGGGGCTGGAACTCACAAACTGTGAGATCGTGACTCGAGCCCAAGTCGGACGCTTCACCGACGGAGCCGCCCAGGCGCCCCTGTTTCGCACTTCTAAATTACCGGTCTCAAGGGGCGCCTGGGCGGCTCCGTCGGTGAAGCGTCCGACTTGGGCTCAAGTCGTGATCCAGCCCCGAGTTGGGCTCTGTGCCAACATCTGGGAGTCTGGAGCCTGCTTCCGATTCTGTGTCTCCCTTTCTCTCTGCTCCTCCCCTGCTTGTGCTCTCTCTCTCTCTCTCTCTCTCTCTCTCTCTCTCTCTCTCAAAAGTAAACAAATAAATAAACATAAATAAGTCACCTTTATTGAAGTGAAAATTTACATGCAATTGAATACACACATCTGTGTCCAGGTCCGTAAATAGTAACAAGGGTACACACTCGTGAAATAGTCGCCCCAGTCGAGATACAAGACGTTCCCATCACCAACTTCCCTTACTTCTCTACGCCTCCCGCCCCAGGCAGCTACTGATCTCATTCCTGTCCAAACAGATTGGATTTGCCTGTTTCTGGGCTTTATTTGCCTGTTTCCGGGAGTCCTAGAGTATTACTTCCGTCTGTCTGACTTCTTTCAGCATAACGGTTTTTAACTTCGCCCAAGTTGTATGTGTTTGCAGCTTACTTGAGGTTTTTTTTGTTTTTTTTTTTTTTTGGTAACAATAGTTTTATTGAGATAGAATTGACATACGATAAAATTCATCCTTTTATTTTTATATATATATATATTTTTTTAATTTTTTCAACGTTTTTTTATTTATTTTTGGGACAGAGAGAGACAGAGCATGACCGGGGGAGGGGCAGAGAGAGAGGGAGACACAGAATCGGAAACAGGCTCCAGGCTCCGAGCCATCAGCCCAGAGCCTGACGCGGGGCTCGAACTCACGGACCGCGAGATCGTGACCTGGCTGAAGTCGGACGCTTAACCGACTGCGCCACCCAGGCGCCCCTATTTTTATATATATTTTTAAATGCATTTGTTTTTGAGAGAGAGCACAAGCAGGGGAGGGGCAGAGAGAGAGGGAGACACAGAATCTGAAGCAGGTTCCAGGCTCTGAGCTGTCAGCACAGAGCCTGACGCGGGACTTGAACTCACAAACCGGGAGATCATGACCAGAACCGAAGTCAGACACTCAACCAGCTGAGCCACCCAGGCGCCCCTAAAATTCACCCTTTTGTAGGATCCAATTCAGTGGCTTTTACTATATTCATCAGCTGAGAAACATCAACTAATTTTATAACATTTTCATCACCCTTGAAAAAGAACCTGTACCCCCATCAGTCACTCCCCTGCCCTTCTTCTCTCCAGCTAGTGGCTAACCTACCTTCTGTCTCTACAGGTTTTGGACATTTCCTCTAAATGGATTCACATAACATATGGTCTTTTGTGTCTGACTTTTTTTCATTTAGCATATTCTTTTCTTCTTCTTCTTCTTCTTCTTCTTCTTCTTCTTCTTCTTCTTCTTCTTCTTCTTCTTCTTTAGAGAGAGTGGGGCGCCTGGGTGGCTCAGTCAGTTAAGCGCCCGACTTCGGCTCAGGTCATGATCTCGTGGTCCATGGGTTCGAGCCCCGCGTCGGGGTCTTTGCTGACAGCTCCGAGCCTGGAGCCTGCTTCCGATTCTGTGTCTCCCCCTCTCTCCGTTCCCTCTGCCACTCATGCTTTCTGTCTCTCAAAAATAAATAAATGTAAAAAAAAGTTTTAAATAAAGAAATATTAAAAAAATAATAACAAAAGAGTTGGATGCTTAACCGACTGAGCCACCCAGGTGCTCCTTCCTTAGCGTAATATTTTCAAGACTCGCCCCTGTGGCAACGCGTGCTAGAGCTCCACTCCTTTTTGTGGCCGAGTGGTGTGCCTTGGAGGAACCACCGTGTTTTGTCTGCCCATTCATCGGCTGAGGGACGTTGGGTTGTTCCCACGATTTGGCTAGTTGGGTACTACTGCGTACAGGTCTCTGTGCGCCCACGTGCTTTCAATTCTTTTGGGTCTTCACCTAGGAGCGGAATTGTTGGGTTGCCATAGGGTAGCTCTACCATTGACTTTCTTTCAGTTAAAGGGCGTTGGACACACAATGTGACCTCAGTGTTAGGCGAGTACGACACAACGTGGCGATTGGACGGCTCTATACATTATGCTACACGCTCCGCAAGCGTAGCTCCAACCCGTCACCACACGCGGCGCTGTTACAGTATCACTGACCATAATCCCTGTGCTGAACCTTTCATCCCCACGACTCATTCGTTCCCTAACTGGAAGCCTGGACCGCCCTCTCCCCTCCCCTTCCCCTCTGGTAACCACCTGTTTGTTCTCTGTATTTCTGGATCTGTTGGTGCTTTGTTTGGTCATTTTTTTACATTTCACATGTAATGAGATCATATGGTATTTGTCTTTCGCGAACTTATCTCACTTAGCATTATACTCTCTAAATCCATTGATGTTGTTGCAAATGGCAAGATAGGATTCTTTTTTTACGGTTGAGCAATATTTCTGTGTGTGTGTGTGTGTGTGTGTGTGTGTGTGTGTGTGTACCACTCTTCTTTCTCTGTTCAATCAATCAGTGGACATTTAGGTTGTTTCTATATCTTGGCTATTGTAAATTCTGCCATAAACATGGTGATGCATATATCTTTTTGAATCAGTGCTTTCATTTTCTTTTTTTTTTTTAATTTTTTTTTTACATTTATTCATTTTTGAGAGACAGAGACAGAGCATGAGTGGGGAAGGGGCAGAGAGAGGGGGAGACACAGAATCCAAAGCAGGCTCCAGGCTCGGAGCTGTCAGCACAGAGCCCGACGCGGGGCTCGAACCCATGGACCATAAGATCATGACCTGAGCCAAAGTCAGACACTCCACGGGCTGAGCCACCCAGGCTCCCCAAGAGCACTATGATTTTAAACACATAAGCCACATTCTGTGACAAAGTGTTTGTGATACATATAACTGCTAGTGGGTTTGTATTCAAAATATACAAAGAACGAATTCAGTGATATGACATTGTTTTTAAAAAATTACCAAAAGCTAGAAGAGACACTTTGCAAAAGAAGATTATGCAAATGGCCAGTAAGCACGTGAAACTCGATCAGCATCATTACTCCTCAGAGAAAGGCAAATGAAGCTACGACGATTTACTTACTTTACCCTCAGAACAGCTAATGCTAAAAAGATGGACCACGTCAGATGCTGGCCACGCCGTGGAACCACCAGAAGTAACACAGACTGGTTTGGGAAATGCAAAACGGAACGACCACTTAGGGAGCCAGTCTGGCAGTTTCTCATAAAGGTAAAATGCACTTTTTACAGGCCCTGGCAACGCCTCTACGAGCTATTTACCCAAGAGAAAGGAAAACGCTTATCCACACAAAGACTCCTACAGGAATGTTTATAGGAGCTTTATCGCAATAGATTAGAAACAACCCAGATGTCCATCGGAGAGATAAGGAAATCCGCATTTGAAAAAAAAAAAAAAAAAAAGAGGGCACAGGGGCGCCCCAGTGGCTCAGTCGGTTGAGTCTGCGGCTTTGGCTCAGGTCCTGATCTCTCGGTTCACCGGTTGGAGCCCCGCATCGGGCTCTGTGCTGACAGCTCCGAGCCTGGAGCCTGCTTGGGATTCTGTGTCTCCCTCTCTCTCTGCCCCTCCCCTGCTCGTGCTCTGTCTCTTTTTCTCCGAAAATTAAATAGTTTTAAAAATTAAAAAAAAAAAAATAATAAATAAATAAAGGGGGCATATTTTGTCTTTTAGAACCTGAGAGTTTCCCGCCTGCTCCCGGACTGTGGGTCCCCGGAGAGCGGGCTCGGCGGCGGCCGGCTCGCTCACTGTTGTGCGCCCGGAGCCCGGCCCGGGGCAAGTGGCGAGACGTGGTGCAGGAGCGGTGTAGGAGCGCACGTTCCCCAGCCCCCGGCCGCCGGCCCCCGGGCCCTTGCACCGGCCCTGCCTCTGCCGCCACCTCCCCCCGCCGGCCCCCGGGCCCTTGCACCGGCCCTGCCTCTACCGCCGCCCGCCGCAGCCCCCGGGGCCAGCGCTCGCTCGACGGCCTGGCGGCGGCGCGGGCGCGGAGGTGAGGCCGGGAGACCCGCCCCCGGGGGCCGGCCTTTCCCGCCCTTCCCGCCCCTTCCCGCCCCGCCGCCCGGGTGTGGGCCCGGCTCCCTGTGCCGCTCCCTCGGCTGGCGGACCGGCGCGGGCGCCGCCTGGGGCTGCGGGGTGAGGGGCTCGGGGGGCGCGCGGCGGCGGCGGGGGGCGGGAAGGGGCGCGGGCTCAGCCGCGCGCCGAGATTTCAGGGCGTCCCTCCCGGGCGGGGCGCGCGGGACTTCCTCATTCCCGCTGGACGCCCCCCCCCGCTCCCGGCCCGGCCCGGCCGGAGCCCCGGGGTCCCCGGCGACCCCCCCCCCCCCCGCCCCGCCCCGGCTTCCGCTCCGCCCCGGCTCGGGGCCCCGCGGGCCCGGCGGGAGCTCCAGGGCGCGCCGGGGACGGGACGGGAGGCGGGGCTGAGGGATCCTGGATGCGGGACCCGGGGACCGGGTGGAGGTCAAGGCGGGTCGGCGGGGCGCTGCAGACCGAAGGGGAAGGAGGGCGCGCGTGGGAGGTGGGGAGGGTGGGGGGCCCGGGTTCTGCAGGGCACGGCACCTCCCTGAGGCCTCCCCCTGCGCCCAGGATGGCGGCGACCCCCCAGAGCCTCTTCCCCGCGGGGGGCGAGCTGGACTCCAGCCAGTTGCACATGGAGCCCGACGAGCTGGACACTCTGAGGGAGGGGGAGGACCCAGGTAGGCAGGGGGGACGGCCCTGGGGGAGGACGGGGTGGGGGGCGGCCGAGACCTCCGGGGTTCACAGTCTCGCACCTTCCCTCCTCCCAGCTGACCGGATGCACCCTTTCCTGGCCATCTACGACCTGCAGCCTCTGAAAATGCACCCCTTGGTGTTCGCCCCTGGGGTGCCCGTCACAGCCCAAGTGGTGGGAACCGAAAGATACACCAGCGGATCCAAGGTGGCTGGCCGGGCACTGGGGAGGTGGGGAAAGGCAGGGCCGGCCCGGAGGTCGGGGAGGAGGGGGCGCTGCGACCCGGCCAGGGGACAACCGCTGAGTTCCTCCCGCCCCCAGGTGGGAACCTGCACTCTGTATTCCGTCCGCTTGACTCACGGCGCCTTTACCTGGACAACCAAGAAGAAGTTCCGTCATTTCCAGGAGCTGCACCGGGACCTCCTGAGGCACAAAGTCTTGATGAGTCTGCTCCCTCTGGCCCGGTAAGGGGACCGGTCTGCTTCCTGTCGGGAAGGCGGTGCCCCATCCTGTCCCTGGCCCAGCCGCCACCACTGCTTTCTGCCTGTCGCACCCTTTCCCTGCCCCAGCTCCTTTCCTGCCCCAGCTCTGGCCCCTGGTGGTGGTGGTGGTGGGAGGGGGGGGGGGGGGGGCCCTTCCCTGACCCCGGTTACCAGGAAACCTTCCCAGCTCGGCTCTCCCTGTCCGTGGTCCCGTGCCAATATCTCAGCCGGGCGGGGCGCCCAAAATGCCCTTGGCAGCTTCCCTCGTCTCCGTTCTCAGGATAGGGGGCCTTTGCCAGCCTCCGGGCCTCCCCCAAGCCTCCCAGTCTCGTGCTTCAGGGATCCAGGCACTCAGCTGCCTGGCTCCCGCTTGACCCTCTTCCCGCCTCGCCTCCGCAGCTTTGCCACCACCCATCCCCCCGCCGGAGAAGCCGCCAACCGCGAGATGCCCTCTCTGCCTCGCGCAGGACCCGAGGGCTCCTCCAGACACGCGTCCAGTAAACAGGTGCGACCCGACGGCGGATCGCCCGGGAAGGCATTTCGTGCGCCAATGGCTCTGGTCCCATCTGTGTCTGTCTCTTGTCCCTGCTTCAGAAATACCTGGAGAATTACCTCAACCGCCTCCTGACCATGTCTTTCTACCGCAACTACCACGCCATGGTAAGGCCCAGGGGCTGGTTTTAGGGAGGGCAGTTTCATCAGACCCCCGGGGGCAGAGGACCCCGGCCCGTGGGCTCTGAGGGGCTGGAAGCCAGAGTCTCTCCCCTGAGCCTTCGTCTTCCTTGGCAGACGGAGTTCCTGGAAGTCAGCCAGCTCTCCTTCATCCCAGACCTTGGCTCCAAAGGACTGTGAGTGTGCGACATCCCGCGCGGGCCACGGGCGAACCCGCGGATCCCTCCCTGCCTGAGGATGGGGCAAGCCGTGCCCGGTGCGCGGGCAGGGGCGGGGGCGCGGCGGGCATCCGGATCCCTCTTCGGGCATCTCCCCACCCCACGCCCGCTCCCCGACTCTGCCCACAGGGAAGGAGTGATCCGGAAGCGCTCGGGCGGCCACCGAGTTCCTGGCCTCACCTGCTGTGGCCGGGACCAAGTGTGTTACCGCTGGTCCAAGAGGTGAGCCCCGGAGCGGTCAGCGGGGCAGCGGTGGGGGCGAGGAAGGAGATGCCGTGGGCAGGGAGGAACGGACGGAGCCCTCCCGCTCCAGGTGGCTGGTGGTGAAGGACTCTTTCCTGCTGTACATGTGCCTCGAGACGGGCGCCATCTCCTTTGTTCAGCTCTTTGACCCTGGCTTCGAGGTGCAGGTGGGGAAACGGAGCACTGAGACGCGGTACGGGGTCAGGATCGACACCTCCCACAGGTAAGGCCTCCAGCCGGTGTAGACGGACACCTGGTGAGCCGAGAGCGCTGGGGAGGGGGGGTGGGCAGTGAGTGGAAGGAAAGGAAGCATTTCCACCCCATCCCCCCCTCCCAACCCCCCCCCCCCCCCCCCGCCGTGGAGCCGGCCTTGGTTTGGAACCAGAGAACTGGTCTGGCCACATGCCTGGGACTGCTCTTAGAACCTAGGCCCAGAGAGAGGGGGTCAAGTACAAGCTTGGGGGAGGGACTCCCGATATAAAAGAAAGGGCGCTCCGTTCATTCATTCGTTCATTCGTTCGTTCGTTCGAGCAAACCCCCGAGTGCCGGGTGCAAAACTCCATGCTGTGCCGGTGACCTAACTGTGTGCGAGGCAGACACCTGCCTTGTCCGGGTGGGGTGGTGAATCAGGGACTAAGGGAGGAAGCGGGAAAGAAGGGGCAGCCAAAGAGGGAGGTACCGGGCGAGGCCGGGGCACGAAGGGTGAAGCCTGTGGTCCATCTCGTTGTTCCTGCTCAGGTCCCTGATCCTCAAGTGTGGCAGCTACCGGCAGGCACGGTGGTGGGGCCAGGAGATCACGGAGCTGGCCCAGGGCCCGGGAAGAGACTTCATACAGCTGCACCGTCATGACAGCTATGCCCCACCCCGGCCCAGGACCTTGGCCCGGTGGTGAGACACTGCCGTCCCTTCGGAGCTTGTCTGTGGGCCTCGCGACCCTCTCTGTGTCTTCTGAGTCCTTTCCTTGGTTCTCTTTGATCTCCTCTGACCCGTTCTGGCTTCGACACCCTCCCCCTTTGACTTCTCCAGTCTTCCTGACCATCTGACCTCTAACCACACTGATTATCTGCCTTCCCTCTGATCTCTCTGACCCCCATACCCAGTCATCTCCAGTCATCTCCTCCGACCCTGGCCTCTCTGACCTGCTGTGACCTTTTTAACTGCCTTTTATCACACTGGCTCTCTCTGTGCCTTATGAGCTCTTAAAATCTCTCTGATTCACTCGTTCATCCAATACACGTTTTACTAAGCACCTACTACTACGTGCCAGGCCCAGTGGCAGGAATAACACAACCTAGTAGGTGATTCAGTCACAGAACAATGGTAACTTCCGGCCATTCCGGTGGTAGATACAGGGTAGCGGGCACAGCGGGGGAACATCTGCCCCCCACTGGGGATGTCAGGACTGCCTTGCAGAAGGCAGTGACCCTGAGGTTGGCCTTAGGAAGAAAGCGGAGACTAGCCTGGGCACCGAGGCTAGAAGAAGTAGGCTGGCATGTTTGGTGACCCTGGCAGCGAGGGGGGGGGGGGGGTGAGGAGGAGTGGCCAGAGAACAGTCTGGGGGTTGACAGCGCCTGGGTGTGCCCCGCGTGCTAAGCTGAAGCTGTTGGACTTCATCATAGGCAGGAGGGAGTGGTGGAAGGATTTTTTTCTTGGAGGCGGTGTTGACATTCATTTGTTTCATAAGAACTAATAGCTGATACTTACGTAGTTCTCACTGCGTGCTGGGAGCTGCGCTAAGTATGATTAAACCCTCTCGCGAACCCGAGGAGGCAGGCACAGTTGCTGTGTCCATTTTACAGATGAGAATGTTGAGGCAAGGAGAAGCTGAGGAACTTGCCCAAGGTCCGACACCTTGTAGACAGTGGAAGCAGGATTCAAACCCAGGCAGTCTGGGTCAAGACCCCGCTCTTCACCATCATACTATTTGTTATTCAAAAGCCAAAACGATATGACGCAGAAGCACAATAAGTGAAAAACTTAAGTTCCCCTTCGTTGCCCAGCCCTTTACTCCCTGGCCTCACGTCTGCCCTAGACCCAACAGCCCAGCTCTCTCCCCAGAAGTAACCCTCGCAACAGAGTCCCGTGTATCTTCTCCTTTCTCGGCCTGTACACTTTCATAGGCTTATGCGCATACATTACTTTTGGGTTTAATGTAAATGAGATCATGAACTTACTTTTGTGGCTTATTTTTTTCTTTTTCACGTAATGTGTGTGTTAGAGATTAGGCGTTCAGGTTCTTTCTTCCTTCCTTTTTCTTTCTTTCTTCCTTTCTTTTTTTTCTTTTCTTTTCTTTTCTTTTCTTTTCTTTTTTCTTTTCTTTTCTTTTTCTTTCCTTCAGTAGGCTTCTCACCCAGCGCAGAGTGCAACATGGGGCTTGAACTCACAACCCTGAGATCAAGACCTGAGCTGAGATTAAGAGTTGGACGCTGAACCGACTGAGTCACCCAGGCGCCCCAAATTCTCATTTTACAAATCTTTTTCTTTTTTTTTTTTTTAGGTTTATTTATTTTGAGAGAGGGAGAGAGGACATCAGCAGGGGAGCCAAATTCTCATTTTAAGCAATGTTGCACTGAACACAGTCTTTGCCTAAGCAAAGCATTTAATAGGATGCATCCCTAGAAATAGAATTACTATGTGCATTTAATGGTATTAAACAGTATGTGTGTCTGATATTCGGATACTGCCAAACTGTCTTCTAAATAAGCTATAACCAGGGCGCCTGGGTGGCTCAGTCAGTTAGGCGTCCGACTTTGGGTCAGGTCATGATCTCACGGTTCGTGGGTTCGAGCCCCGCGTCGGGCTCTGTGCTGACAGCTCGGAGCCTGGAGCCTGCTTCGGATTCTGGGTCTCCCTCTCTCTCTGCCCCTCCCCCACTCACACTCTGTCTCTCAAACATACATGAATGTTAAAAAAATAAAAATAAAAAGGCTATAACCGAAGTATATTCCCAGTCTATGAGGATTCTCATTCTCCTGCATGCTAATATTGAACATTGCCAGTGATCTTTATTTTTGCCAATTTAGTGGATTAAAGACATGTTATTCCATTTTGATATCAATTTCCGTCTTTACTACTGAGATTAAACATCTTTTCCTATGGTTGACCATTTTAATCTCCTCTGTGAACTGTCAATTCTTAATCTTTGTTCATTTCGCCGTTGGCCTGTGTGTCTTTTTCTTATTGATTCGCTGGAACTCTTTATGTATGATGCGCTAATGTTCCCCACCTTTAGTCATCTTCGTTGTAATTTTTTTTTTCCAACTTTTTTTTTTTTTTTTTTTTTTATTTATTTTTGGGACAGAGAGAGACAGAGCATGAACGGGGGAGGGGCAGAGAGAGAGGGAGACACAGAATCGGAAACAGGCTCCAGGCTCCGAGCCATCAGCCCAGAGCCTGACGCGGGGCTCGAACTCACGGACCGCGAGATCGTGACCTGGCTGAAGTCGGACGCTTAACCGACTGCGCCACCCAGGCGCCCCTGTAATTTTTAATTTTACTTAGCTTAAACTGGCAAATTTGTCCCCCTTTCATACGTCTGACACCGTCTGATTTCTCTGATCACTCCTGATCTTTGACCCTGCCGTCACCTCTGATCCATGAGTGTCCTCCGGTCTTCACTCTCCAGAGCTTTCTGGCTTCTGATTCTGACCTCCTTGGCTTGACCTTCCCCTCCCTCCAGGTTTGTGAACGGGGCGGGTTACTTTGCCGCTGTGGCAGACGCCATCGAAGGAGCTCAAGAGGAGATTTTCATCACAGACTGGTGGTGAGTAGGGGAAAAGCTCAGGCAGGAAGGGGCAGGATAGGGCCTGCCCCGGATCAGCTTACAGGCCAGAGGAGGGAGGGGCAGGGAAGAAGTGGCTGGCTGCTCGCCCTTCACCCCCTGCCCTGAATCCCAGGTTGAGTCCTGAGATTTACCTGAAGCGTCCGGCCCATTCAGATGACTGGAGACTGGACATTATGCTCAAGAAGAAGGCGGTGAGGAGAGTGGCAGGCGGGAGGGGAGGTGCGTGGAGGTGGGTCAGAAGGGAGAAGGAAAGGAAGCTGAAGCTTCAGGGGAGGAAACACATCTATCGTGGGCTGCTATCTGGCAAGCATCACCTCCTTTTCTTCCTTAAGAGGAACTTACACCTCCCCCTTCATGCTCCTCCTCTACCTGGTGCAGACTTCTCTCCAAGTACCCATTACACCTGGTGGCGTTACCTGGGGGTGTACGTGTCTGCCTTTCTCAGGGGAGTGACATCGCTAGCCTCAGTATAAGGCCCGGTGTCCGCCATGTTGGGGACATCCATAGACGTTAATGGATAGACAGATGATCGAGAGGAGGGGCCTGTGGGTGGATGGATGATGGAAAGGGGGGATAGATGGAAGGATAGGAGGGTGGAAACGTGGATCAGTAGCGGGGGGGGGGGGTGTGAGGGATAGATGGATGACAGGTGGCACATATGGGGGTGAGTAAATGGCTGGGAAGATGGATGGATGGATGGATGGGCAGGTGAACAGTGTGCTCACCCACTGCTAAGTTTGCTGAGAGCATCAGAGCAGGGTGTGAGCACTGAGGATCCCCAGGCTGAGTGCACGGATATACAGAACCCCAAGAATGGGGAAGGATTCGGGAGGTTGCAGGGGGGGGCCGTTCTGACCCCCCCTCCCCCGCTCACCACCAGGAGGAGGGTGTCCATGTGTCCGTACTGCTGTTTAAGGAGGTGGAGCTGGCCTTGGGCATTAACAGCGGCTACAGCAAGAGGGCTCTGATGCTGCTGCACCCCAACATAAAGGTGACTGTCAGGCGTCAGAGACGCCCCCAAAAACCACGACCCTCCTCGCCACACTTCCCCACCCCCTCGACCCTCCCTTTCTAATTTTTTTTTAAACGCTTATTTATTATTGAGAGACAGAGAGAGACAGAGGGTGAGCAGGGGAAGGGCAGAGAGAGGGAGGGAGACACAGAAGCCGAAGCAGGCTCCAGGCTCTGAGCCATCAGCACAGAGCCCGATGCGGGGCTCGAACTCACGGACCGTGAGATCATGACCTGAGCCGAAGTCGGACGCCCAACCGACTGAGCCACCCAGGCGCCCCGCGACCCTCCCTCTCCTTGAACACCTCATCCCCCCATATTCCTGTCCCCCCCATCCTCCCTCCCGATGTCTCCATCTTCTCTCCGCTAAGCCCGCCCGCATGACCTCCCCCCACACCTGGTGCAGGTGATGCGCCACCCGGACCAGGTGACGCTGTGGGCCCATCATGAGAAGCTCCTGGTCGTGGACCAAGTAGTGGCCTTCTTGGGGGGGCTGGACCTCGCCTACGGCCGCTGGGATGACCTGCAGTACCGGCTGACTGACCTTGGGGACCCCTCTGAACCAGCCGCCCCGCAGGTGGTCCCCCCAGGCCTCCCTGAGCGTCCCCAGGCGCACCCCTCCCCAGCGCCAGCCCGCCCCCGCTGGTCACTCGCGTGCTGCCCGCCCCGGGGATTCCTCTTTCTGGGACCCCAGGAAGGTGCCTTGAAGGAGGCCCAGTCCTCTCCCCACGCCCACGACCACGTCCCACTCCCCTGGGGTAGCGAGTGCAGCCGAAGGGGAGGGCCAGGGTGGGACTCTCTCTGTCTCATTCTTACTCTCTGTGTCTCTGTGTCTCACACTTTCAGTGCTCCTCTCTTCTCTGTGGCCCTGGCTCTGTGCGGCCTCCATGACCTCTCCTTGCCCCTGGCTTGGGTGTGTTCCCTACAGCCTCCCACCCCCGGCTCAGATGCTCCGGCCACCCCAGACCTGTCCCAAAACCAACTCTTCTGGCTGGGCAAGGACTACAGCAATCTTATCACTAAGGACTGGGTGCAGCTGGACCGGCCTTTTGAGGGTGAGGGTCCCCTCCTCCCAAGCCCCCAAAAGCTGAGAGTAGGGACAGACATCGAGGCGGGAACCGAGAACGGGATGAGCTGGGTCAAGGGTAATGTAGCTCTCCCTCTGGTCCCCTCGTCCTCCTCCCTGCCCCTGATCCTCCCGGGGGCCCCCCAGATTTCATCGACAGGGAGACCACGCCCCGGATGCCATGGCGGGACGTAGGGGTGGCCGTCCACGGTCTGCCCGCCCGGGACCTGGCCCGCCACTTCATCCAGCGCTGGAATTTCACCAAGGTGCCCACTCCCTCCTGCGGGGGCTGGGGGGGGGGGGGTCGGGAAGGGGCCGCCTCCCGCCGACTGCCATCACTCCACCTCAGACGACCAAGGCCAAGTACAAGACCCCCGTGTACCCCTACCTGCTGCCCAAATCCACCAGCACCGCGGACCAGCTCTCCTTCACGATCCCGGGGGGGCAGTGCGCCACTGTGCAGGTGAGGCCCCCTCTTCAGCCCGTCCTCACGCCTCCTTCCCTCCAGCCCAGGGCCCCTGGCCTGAGAGCCCCCCTCCCCCCGCCCCGACCCCTCCTCTCCTGGGGTCGGGAGCCACAGCATATTCGCTGTTCCGCCAGGTCTTGCGGTCGGTGGACCGTTGGTCAGCAGGGACGGTGGAAAACTCCATCCTCAATGCCTACCTGCACACCATCAGGGAGAGCCAGCACTTCCTGTACATCGAGGTGTGACGGGGGTGAGGGCGGGGCAGAGAATGGAGCGGACCCCGGGGGGGATGAGAGGGACCTGACAGCGGCGGGATCGGTCCTTGAGGGCCAGCGTAGCCAGGCCTGGAGAAATGCGCAGCCCGGGGCCAGGGCCTGGAGCCTAGGCCTGGGGTTGGCAGGGGCCAGGGGCCTGGCTGCTGATGTCTCTCTTTGGTCCCTGCCTCAGAATCAGTTCTTTATTAGCTGCTCGGACGGGCGGACCGTTCTGAACAAGGTGGGCGATGAGATTGTGGACAGAATCCTGAAGGCCCACAAGTAAGGGGGGGTGGGGACTGGCCGCGGGATGGGGTTGTGGGCGTGGTTTAGCCCCAGCGGGGGGGCGGGGCTTGGGGGGGGACAGATGAGACCTCTGACTCCGCCCCCTTCCCAGACAGGGGCAGCGTTTCCGAGTCTACGTGCTTCTGCCCCTGCTGCCGGGGTTTGAAGGTGACATCACGACAGGTGGTGGTAACTCCATCCAGGCCATTCTGCACTTCACTTACAGGTGACCCCCCAGCCAGACTCTGCCTCTCCGTGGCCATCCACCCGTGCCCCTGCCCTGACTCTGTCCCCATCCCTTCCTGCTGGACTTCAGAGGTCCGCCTCTCTCCTGACATCCCCCACCAGCTCCCCCAGCCTCCACCTCCCTCACCGGCTCTTTTCCCTCAGGACCCTGTGCCGTGGGGAATATTCGATCCTACATCGCCTCAAAGCAGCCAGTGAGTGCTGGGGGCTGGGGGGTGGCAGCCCGGGGCCTTCTTGCGTGTCTCTGGGGCTACTGCTCGGAGACGGCAGGCAGTCTTTACTGCAGGGAGACGCATATAGACGAAGTGGGGAGGCAGCTGGGACAGGGCTCCATCTGCACAGGAGGGCACCCCTCCCTACACCCCCACCCCCTTTCTCACAGTGGGGACGGCGTGGCGGGACTACATATCCATCTGCGGGCTTCGCACACACGGAGAGCTGGCCGGGCACCCGGTCTCCGAACTCATCTACATCCACAGCAAGATGCTCATCGCAGATGACCGGACGGTCATCATCGGTCAGTCCTGGATGCTGGGTCCCCGGCAGCGCTGGGGGTGGGGGGGGGGGTGGAGCAGGGCCCAGCGGGAGGTGACGGAAGCTGGCTGGTCCTCGGGCAGAGTTGATGGGGCAGGGCCCCCCCACCCCCTGCCACCCCCCACCCCCCACTCCCCACCCCCTACCCCCGGGCTCAGGCAGACACGTTGCATCCTGCGCCCATCCCAGGCTCCGCCAACATCAACGACCGGAGCTTGCTGGGGAAGCGAGACAGTGAGCTGGCCGTGCTGATCGAGGACACAGAGATGGAACCATCCCTCATGGACGGTGGGGAGTATCAGGCGGGCCGGTTTGCTTTGAGTCTGCGGAAGCACTGCTTCAGGTAAGGCCGGTGGGGAGCTACCCGTGTGGTGGGGAGGCACAAGTTGGGAGGGGGTTACTCTGCCTCTGGAGCGGGTGCGAGGGTTTCCCAATCTAGCATAGGGTACCGGGAAAGTAGGGATATCAAGACCATGAGAAACAGATATTACAAAAATCCGAAGCAGGTTCCAGGCTCTGAGCTGTCAGCACGGAGCCTGATGCGGGACTCCGACTCACCAACCGTGAGATCATGACCTGACCCAGGTCAGACGCTTAACAGACTGAGCCACCCAGGCACCCTGAGAAACAAATACTTTAAAAATAACTTGGTAGGTTTTTTTTTTTTAAACATCAAAATAGTGGCCAAAGAAGATACAAAGTAAATTCTGTTGGATTCATTTGTGCTTATTGTACTGTTTAACATCGGGTTTATTTTGAATTACCTGCGTAGGAATAATCTGACTTTTCTGATATTCACCTTCTCCAAGGATCTTTTATTTTATTTTTCATTTTTTTTAATGTTTATTTATTATTGAGAGACACAGAGAGTGAGCAGGGGAAGGGCAGACAGAGAGGGAGACATAGAATCCGAAGCAGGCTCCAGACTATGAGCCATCAGCACAGAGCCCAACGCGGGGCTTGAACTCACGAACCATGAGATCATGACCTGAGCCAAAGCCAGTCGCTTAACTGACTGAGCCACCCAGGCGCCCCTCCAAGGATCTTAATCTGACCTTGCGGAGACCCTTTTGTCCCATAGTGTGATTCTCGGGGCACATGCCCGGCCAGACCTGGATCTCCGAGACCCTGTCTGTGATGACTTCTTTCAGCTGTGGCAGGACACAGCCGAGAGCAATGCCAATATCTATGAGCAGGTGGGCGCCGAGCGGGGCTGACTGTGTGGAAATCCACGGGTTATCCCGTTCGGGGTAGGATCGAGGCCCCACCGCCAAGCCGTTCCCAAAAGGGGGATGAGGGTGTGGGGGGCACATCGTGGGATTCAGTGGCTCAGGGTCAGCGTGGGGGGATATGGTGTGGGGAGCGGGGGCACCTTGGACTCTTGGCCGAGGGTCTCCAAGCCCCACTGGCTTCTGTGCCCCCCACCCACAGATCTTCCGCTGCCTGCCATCCAATGCCACACGCTCTCTCAGGGCGCTCCGGGAGTACGTGGCCGTGGAGCCCCTGGCCACAGTCAGCCCACCTCTGGCCCGGTCTGAGCTCACCCAGGTCCAGGGCCACCTGGTCCACTTTCCCCTCAAGTTCCTGGAGGATGAGTCTTTGCTGCCCCCCCTGGGGAGCAAGGAAGGCGTGATGCCCCTCGAAGTGTGGACATAGCTGCGGCTTCAGCCCGGGACAGCTTACCTGCTGCTGGGCTCCACCGAGGCTGGCTCCCTGCCCCCAACCCTCACGCTGGAGGGCAGTGCCCTCTGAGACCAGGGGGAGGGCAGGCATGCCGGAAGAGGACTAGAGAAGAGAAGCCACGGGGACCCTTCCTTGAGAAGCAGCTGAAGAGGTCACTCCGCCTCTGGGCTGGCGGGGCGGGGGTTGGGGGGGCAGGATGGCATCCTGAGTTCATCCCCCCTGCCGCCCGGTTCAAACCACTGTTCCAGGGCAGAGGCAAACCCTTGCCCCCACGCCCAGGATGCCTCCCTGGGGGAGGTCCTGTCCTGGGCCTTCCTCCTCCTGCCCCCGAACCCCCTCCCTGCCATTACTGCCAAGGTGGAGGGAAGAGTGAAGCCCCCCCCCGCCCCTGGCTTCGCCCCCACGGTGGGCAGGGCGGGGGCTGGGGTGCACACTAGCCCCCTCCCCTGCCTGTGGACAGACACTAGCTTTGTATCCGTTCAGTGAGCATTTCATAAATAAACGCCTAGTCTAGACAAGGTCCCCGGCTCTTCCTGGGCCGAACCTCGGCCCGAGCGCACGCCTCCCCCTCCCCGCCCGCATGTGGCACTGGGGCCCCGCGCCTTCGCCCCACCCGCCTCCCGGCTCCTTCCTGCGGCCTCATCCCCACTGCACCTGTCTGTAGTTTCCGGAGCTCCATCCCCCAGCTGCTGGTTAGGGGAGGTGTTGGAAAAGGAAGGGCAGGGCCACGCCAGGACGCCTGGAGGGCCTGGGGGCCGCTGCTTCAGCTGCACAGGAGAGAAGGGCTGGGCTCAGAGGGGCCGTCCCTCGTTCCGCGGGTGACAGCACAGGAAGAGGCGTAGGGGAGCCCCTGTGGGAACGGTTAAGGGTATAGGCTTCAGGGCAGGAAGAACTGGGCCCGCATCCTGGGCTTGTCATCACCTAGGCGACCTTCTCAAGTCTTATCACTTCTCCGGGCCTCAGTGGTCCCAGCTGGGAAATGGGAATGACTCTTCCATAAATGGCCGGCTGCAGAGATGTAGTCGGTGATTTATAGATTTGGGGCGCATCTGCCGTTTGCCACCCTAGCAAGTGCTCGGTGGCCACTCGTGCCAGGGGTCAGCACATCAAGCAGTTACAGGCCGTTTGTATCACCACAGAAAGTTCCACAGGCCAGCGCCACTGCAGAGGGAAGAGAGACAACACAGGCATACTCCGCGGTAGAAAGGTCCCGTTCCAGACCGTGGCCATAAAGCCAACATTGCAGTAAAGTGACTCACATGAATGTCTGGGCTTCCCGGGGCACGTAGCAGTTAGGTCCACATTCTTGGTCTCTTTTACTTTGACGCACCAAGAAGCTGTTTCCGGTTAAACATTGTTGCGGCCGCTGGGTCTCATTGCTCTGTATTAACACAGGCATACGTGCCATTAAAGCCTAACATCATAAAAAAAGGTTATGTTTACACTACACTGGAATCTATTAAGTGTGCGACAGTATTGTGTCTACTGACAAAAAAAAAAAAATCAATGTACATACCTTAATTAAAAAAATATCGCCAGGGCGTTTGGCTGGCTCGGTCGGAGAAACGTGTGACTCTTGATCTCAGAGTTGTGAGTTCGAGCCCCACGCTGGGTATAGAGATTACTTAAATGAACTTAAAAAAATTGGTTTTTTAATTGTTTTTAAATAAAAAATATTGCTGGGGCGCCTGGGTGGCGCAGTCGGTTAAGCGTCCGACTTCAGCCAGGTCACGATCTCGCGGTCCGTGAGTTCGAGCCCCGCGTCAGGCTCTGGGCTGATGGCTCGGAGCCTGGAGCCTGTTTCCGATTCTGTGTCTCCCTCTCTCTCTGCCCCTCCCCCGTTCATGCTCTGTCTCTCTCTGTCCCAAAAATAAATAAAAAACGTTGAAAAAAAAAATTAAAAAAAAAAAAAAATATCGCCAGGGCGTTTGGCTGGCTCGGTCGGAGAAACGTGTGACTCTTGATCTCAGAGTTGTGAGTTCGAGCCCCACGCTGGGTATAGAGATTACTTAAATGAACTTAAAAAAATTGGTTTTTTAATTGTTTTTAAATAAAAAATATTGCTGGGGCGCCTGGGTGGCGCAGTCGGTTAAGCGTCCGACTTCAGCCAGGTCACGATCTCGCGGTCCATGAGTTCGAGCCCCGCGTCAGGCTCTGGGCTGAAGGCTCGGAGCCTGGAGCCTGTTTCCGATTCTGCGTCTCCCTCTCTCTCTGCCCCTCCCCCGTTCATGCTCTGTCTCTCTCTGTCCCAAAAATAAATTAAAAAAAAAAAAAGTTGAAAAAAAAGAAGAAAAAAAATATATTGCTAAAAATCGCTACACGTTATTCGAGACTTTGGTGAGTCAGAATCGACCACTGATCACCACTGCAAATATAAGGATGAAGAATTTGAAATATCGCAAGAATTACCAAAATGTGACCCAAAGCGAACAACAAACGTTGTTGGGAAAATGGCACCAACAGACTTGCTTGACACAGGGTTGCCGCAAACCTCCCATTTTTAAAAAAAAATATGCTTGGGGCGCCTGGGTGGCTCAGTTGGTTGGGCGTCCGACTTCGGCTCGGGTCATGATCTCACGGTGTGTGGGTTCGAGCCCCGCGTCGGGCTCTGTGCTGACCGCTCGGAGCCCGGAGCCTGCTTCGGATTCTGGGTCTCCCTCTCTCTCTGCCCCTCCCCCACTCACGCCCTGTCTCTACCAAAAAATGAATAAATGTTAAAAAAATTTAAAAAAATATATGCTAAGACTAGGCCTGCCTGTAAATGGTACGAGTGTGGCACACATTGGGTTGAAGAAGGTCACGTCCCAGGGCAGGTGGGGAGGAGGTGACAATGGGTATACAGAGTTCTCCACGTGAATTGGTAGCATTTCTCTCTCTCTCTTTTTTTTTTAACGTTTATTTATTTTTGAGACAGAGAGAGACAGAGCATGAATGCGGGAGGGTCAGAGAGAGAGGGAGACACAGAATCGGAAGCAGGCTCCAGGCTCCGAGCCATCAGCCCAGAGCCCGACGCGGGGCTCGAACTCACGGACTGCGAGATCGTGACCTGGCTGAAGTCGGACGCTCAACCGACTGAGCCACCCAGGCGCCCCTCTCTCTCTTTTTTTAATGTTTGCTTATTTTGAGAGAGAGGGAGAGAGAATCCCAAGCAGTCCCCGTGCTGCCAGTGCGGAGCTCGACTCGGGAGATGGTGACCTGAGCTGAAATGGAGAGTCTTGACGCTTAACCGACTGAACCACTCAGGCGCCCCGTGTAATTTCTTTCTTAAGCTGAGTGGTCGGTCGATGAAGTTGTAATATACATATTCCTATCTCTTTCTGTATCCGAACTGCTTTGCAATTAGGAAAAAAGTTGAGCACAGATCTTGGGTTTCCGTCCGTGATGTCCCTCAGCCTCGGTCTTGGAACTGACCACAGGAGCGGGGAGAAACGAGCTGGGGGTGGGGCAGGGCAAGCAGTTTAGGAAGGCTTTCTGGAAGAGGGGGCATGCTGGTGGATGACAGCGTGGAGGGAGGGGAGGCTCGCCGCCTGGCTCCCAGCCTTTGAACCCAGCCCTCCTTTCCTCTGAAGAAGCCCCATCACACGAGAAATCCTCCCCCCTCCCACATCCAACGGTCCCCTGGTACTAATTGGCATTCTGCTAATTAGCCTCATTGTCAGCCTAAGTGCCTCCTTCCCTGGGGGACTTTTACCTCATTAACTGTGGAGGAGGGCGGTGGGGGCGGCAGCTGTCCCGAGGTGGGCTGGGGCTGGTGGGTTTCTGCACCACACTGCTGGTCCCTCAGCACCACCCCCGAACCCCACATTAGTCCTGGAGTTTCTCGAATGGAGGCCACCATAGTGCGGGGGGCAAGCAGCGGGCTTGGAACCAGAAGAGGTGGCCCTAGACCCGGCAAGAGAAGGAATCCAGCCTCCCAAAGTGGGCGGGAGGTCCTGACGGCCCCTGGGCCTGTATGAGATGTTCATCCATCCCCGAGGGGTCCTATAAGTTGTTTTATTTTTAATATTTTAACTTTCCTTGAAGCCCGATCCAGGCTTTCTCTACCACATCATCTCTAAGTTTTTATTACGGACAGTCTCTTATACACATACAAAAGACAATACGAATCCTCATGTATCCATATGTCCCTTTTTTTTTTTTTTTTTTTTTTTAATGTTCGGGGCCAAGCAGTTCTTTATTGATTTCGTTTGTCCTCGGAGGAGGGGGTGTCTTTTTTTTTTAATATCTCAAGAAACCACTAAACTCTAGGTTGACAGAATGCTTCCATAGGAGCCATGCAAACAGTGAGCATGACTCTGAGGACGGGGACAATTCTGCAGTGTATTCAGGTTCTAGCAGTTACTGTTAAAGCAACCGGAGGAAGACAAGTTCAGCAGGTCAGCCTCTCTGGAAGCCATCAGATGTGAAGATCTGCACAGAATGTGTCTGATTCACCACCGGAAAAAACCAACCTAGGGATCCTTTATAATTCGTGTGTGTGTGTGTGTGTGTGTGTATGGGGTTACGGTCACTATTACTATTCTGTGGAGGGGGAGATTAGGGTCACTGTACATTGAATTTCTCCAGCTTCAATAATTAGGAGCACAGGGGGTCAGTCCTGTTTCTCTGCACTTCTCACCTTCCAGATTGCACTGCCTTTTGAGGTTTGAGGGCTATCCTATCCTTGTGGTCTTCATTTGCTCATTCATTGATTCAGTAGCTCCCCCCCCCCTTTTTTTTTAAATATTTATTGAAAGAGAGAGAGAGAGCGAGTGAGCACAACCTGGGTAGGGGCAGAGGGAGACAGAGAGAGAGAATCCCAAGCAGCCTCCGGACTCCGATGAGGGATTCCAACTCATGAACTGTGAGAACATGACCTGAGCCGGAATCAAGAGTCAGCCACTTAACCGACTGAGCCACCCAGGTGCTCGAATTCAGTATCCCTTATTAAACACTGCCTATGAGTCGGGCATAAGTAAACTTATCAAAGACCTAGTATATGCCAAGTGCTTTACATATCTAGTTTCACTTTATTAATCTCCCTATTATCTCTAAGTCTCTGAGAGATTAATGACCTGCCCAAAGCACTAACTTCAAATTGTTTTTTCCCTCCTCTCCCATGGTCTTGATCTTGCATGAGTGCCTGCCCAGATAACAGAGGGCTTCATTCACTTACGTGATACTGAACCTCTAATGGGTGCCAAGACCTGTAGTGAACAAGGCTGACATGACTGCTGCCTTTAAGGAGATTCAACAGACACTTAAAAGTGTCAAACGTGAGCATACATTGAAGCCAGGCAGCTAAAACAGAAGAGCTAAACTCAGCCCTAGTGGGTCAGGGAAGGCTTCCTGGAGGAGGTGACTTAGACACACGTAGGACAAAGCAAAAGGCAGTGAGAGTGGGCATGGCCCGAATATTCCAGGGAGAAGAAACAGCAGGTGCACAAGCTGCAGGAGGGTCTGTTGAGTTCTGGCCACTGTGAGTAGATTTCAACATGGCTAGGATATATGAGGCTGAATGGTGGAGTGGTGAAAAACAAGGCAGGAGAAGCAGGCAGAATCTTGAAGTTCTTTGGTGCCCTACTGTATTCAAAAGACAGAGGGGAGGGGTGCAGCGAAGGGTCTCAAACATGAGTGACATCAGATGTGAGTTTTAGAAAGATCACTGTGGGTATGGAAAATTGACTTAAGAGGATCCAGGCAGGGAGACCAAGCAGGTGGCTTTAAAGAGTAATGGGGGGGGGGGGGGGGGCGCCTGGGTGGCGCAGTCGGTTAAGCGTCCGACTTCAGCCAGGTCACGATCTCGCGGTCCGTGGGTTCGAGCCCCACGTCGGGCTCTGGGCTGATGGCTCGGAGCCTGGAGCCTGTTTCCGATTCTGTGTCTCCCTCTCTCTCTGCCCCTCCCCCGTTCATGCTCTGTCTCTCTCTGTCCCAAAAATAAATAAAAAACGTTGAAAAAATTTAAAGAGTAATGGGGGTAAGTGGGGACTGTGGCTTGGACAAGGACAACGACAAGGTAGATAGGAGGGGAGGGGAGCAAAACTGGATGTGCATACGAATGGGCCAAAGAGAAGTGTCCGGAAAGGAGGATGTTAACCCCTATCCAAGGACTTTTCATTCTAACTCTCCTAAATGATGTTTGCATGAAGACCGCTGGCGCTGGCGGAGTCTTTCACAGACAATACTGTTGCTGGAAGTGATCTCGGGGATCAAACTGCCTTCCTTCTCAACTTCACAGTTAAAGAAAAGCCCAGAGAAGCAAAGCAACTTACTCAAGGTCACACAGCACGACAGTGGCGAAACACGACTCCTCCTTCTTTTCACAGCATCACCCCGCCTCCCGTGAGGCTAATGGCTGGGGGTGCTGTGCCAACACCAGACCCAAGGTGACCCGCGCACGATTTGAAGAGGTTGGACGTGGGTTCCTCCTCCTCTCCCTACTACCCCTTCCCCCACCCGCGGCTCCAGCGATCAATGAATAAGTGTTGAAACAGCTCCTTTGCGCAGAACGAGGGGTGCAGAGACAAAGGGGTGCGGTAGGATTCCCCGTCCCCTCTGAGGTCCCCCAGCCGGGGAAGGGGGTAAAGGGCACTCCGGAGGCAGCCGGCACCCCCGCCCAACTCCCACGTGGTTTCTCCAGCCAGATTCCCACCCAGAGGCCCCTCCCTCGGCGGCTCCACTGTTGCCATGGCAATCAGGTGGGTGGACAGCCCATCCTATCTAGAGGCCATCCAGCCCTCGCGTGGGGAGTTACCATAACAACCCCCCTAGTAATAGGGGGGCTAGGTCCCGCCCCCCTTCCCCCGCAAATTGAGGTGGGTGGCTTGATTGGCAGCTGGCACGCGAAAGAGGAGGAAAAGGGAAGGAAGAGCGTCAAAGGAGAGCGAAGGAGGAAATGCGGGAGAGAGAGGGCAAAACACAGGCGAAGGGAAGGAAACGCGTGTGCGCACGCGCACCGGCCGGTGGGCGCGCTCCGCGCCCGCCCGGCCACCGCCCACTTCTCGCCCGGCTCGCGCGGTCGGTCGGTCCTCGCGCGCGCCTTGCGCTCCCTCTCGCTGCTGCGCCTGCGCGCAGGTGTCGGCGCCTAGGGGGAGGGGAACCCGGCGCGCTCGCGTCACGTTCCCTCGTCCACCCTCCCGGAGCGCGGCCGCTCCGCGCCTGCGCAGGAGAGTCGGGAGGCTCGGGTTGCGGACCGGGCGCCAGCTCCTGTCAGTCGGTGGGTCGGTCCTCCCGCCGGCCCTCCCCCTCCGCGTCCTCCGGGGGAGGCGCGGCGGAGTCCGCCCCCGGGATCCCCCCCGATGGGGGAGAAGCGGCGACGGCGGCAGCGGAATAACCGAGCCGGCGCGTGAGCGGCCCCGGGGCCCGGCTGCCCGCGGAGGCCATGGGCGACCCAGCCCCCGCCCGCAGCCTGGACGACATCGACCTGTCCGCCCTGCGGGTGAGCGCGCCGCCCCCAGTCTCGCCCCGGTTCCTGCCCCCGCCGCCGGGGAGCGGCGCGGCCGCGCGCCTCACGTGCCCCCCGGGGCGCCCCCCGCCGCGGGGCCCCCGCCCTTGGCTTCCCCCCTGTCCGTGCACGCGCTGCGGATTCCGGGAGCCAGGTCGGTCCCCGCCCTGTGCTGCCCCGCCCCCACGCTCCCCCGCCGCCTCGGCCCGCACTCGGGCCCCGGACCCCTTCCCCCACCCCGCTTCCCCCAGACCTCGCCCCGCCACCTGCACGGTCGTGCCGGCGGTGCCCCTCCCCGGCCCCGCTCTCGGCCTCTTTCCAGCCTTGCCCCTGCTCGCGTCTCCTTCCTCCTCCTCCCCTTTCTCGGCGCCTCGGATCTTGACTTTGCAACTGCCTCGACAGCCTCCCCCTCCTCGCCCTTCCTCCTCCTCGCCCGCCCCTGAATGGCACGTCCTCCCTGGCCGGAATTTCAGCCTTTCCGTCTGCACCCCGCGCCCCCCGCGGCCGCCGTGGTCCCCGTGCGCGGCTCTCCCTACGCCTGGTCTCGCGTTTCGAGTGCAGCAGCCCAGAACCAGGCATTTCCGGCCTCAGGGTCCCCGCATATTACATTACCAACTCTGCAGCGGTGTGGGGCTGGAGCCGAGACAAGTGCAGGGGGGAGGGGGGACGCGCTGGTTCCCTAAAGAAACCCAGGCTCGGGCTGGGGAGAGGATGTTTCTGTGCGTGTACACACACATGTGTGTGGTCGGTGGGGAGGTCGGGATGGCGGCGGGCAGGTCTGCGTGTGCTGGAGGGAAGGGGGAGGTGATGGGGTCTCCAGGGAGGGGCTGACCAGAAAAGGGCACGTGCACGCCCTCATTTGGGAGCTCGTCGGCCGCGTTTGTTCTGCTCGCAGCGCCGGCTTAAGGAGCAACTTAGTGATCTCAAGGTGAACACTCCAGACCGCCACCCAGGTGCGCTTTCTGTCCGGTGTCCTTCCGGCTTCCTCAACAGGCCCAGGTGTGCGGAGCTCAGGATTTCCCCTCTCGGGGTTGGGCTTCTCAGGAGGCCCGGGTTTGGTGTCTGGCTTTGGAGTTCGCCGGGGAACGTGGCCAGTAGTGGGAAAAGGCGGTCAACCACACGGGTGCCCCGGATACGCCCGGAGGGGAGAGGGGAATTGAGGAGAGCAGAGTCATGTCGTTAATTGGGTCTCTCTAGGTGACACAGTTTCTCTCGACATTCAGGTCATAATTTGTTTGGTGCAATGTTGGGCCAGTTCAGTGTTCTCTCCTGCCTTGCTGGAGAGAAGGTGATGAACAGTTGCTCAGGAGGGAGACTAAGCATTGGATTTCATTCTGTGTGTGTGTGTGTGTGTGTGTGTGTGTGTGTGTGTGTGTGTGTGTTGGCCGGCAGAGGGTCTGAAGGCTTTAGGAGGGAACTTCTGAGGGTCAGTTGGAACTGGGATACTCAGCTGATACCCAGGTGGAGTAGGACAAGGTGCAGTTGCAAGCCCCCCGTAATGGGCTGTGCCCTAGGATGAACCCCCATCTTCCCTCCCCACCTTGGTTGTTGATTAACTCTGGCCACAGGCTCCCGTGGCTGCGGGGACTGACATGCAAGAAACACCGGGAGGGTCCAAACCGTGACCTTTGGTTTCTTCCCTGTGGGACTCTGCTTGGGCTTCTCTTTTCCTTTGGCCTCTTGGTAGTTTGGCCTGGACCCCTAGCCTGGGATTTCCAGCCACTCTGCAAATCTGACCTTGGACGTGGCATTTCCCTTCTGGATTTCTCTGCTAGAAGCCACGCTAGCCTCCTGCCTGATTCTCCTCTCCTTCCTCTCAGGAGAGGCCTCACACCTGCTCGGGGTGCTTTCTTGCCTCCTGCTTGAGGAAGTGCTCCCCTCCCCCTCCCACCCCACTACTCCAGGGCAGGAGGGGGAGGGGGCTTTCTTTGAAATGAAGCTAGAGAGGGCCTGCCTTCTCCTCGCTGCTGACCTTTTCTCAGTGCCTGCCCCCTCCGCCCCACCTCCTGGAGAGCGAGCGGCTGTGGGTGGTTCATCTCTTGTTTTGTCCCTGTTTTCCAGTGACAAACGGCGACCCGGAGAATTAGCGGCGACACCTGGTCTCCCTGGCCTGCACCATCTTGTGTTGGGGGCCCGGGGAGGGGCTGGGAGAGGACCACGTCCAACCCTTTTGAGCGGGCCTGGAGGGCCCGGGTTGTCTCTCTCTGGTTTCAAGCTAAGGCGTGGTTCGCAGCTGGTGCTGAGAGTAACAGTCTGGCGTCGGGGAAGGTGGGCCTGCCCGCACTCCCAGCACCGCGGGGAGAGGCCAGTGGGCCCGCCCCGGGGTGACCTCGGGCTCCACGGGCTCGCTGGACCTCTCTGACACCCCGTTTCCCTACCAGCCTAGGGGCTTCCTCACTCACTGAGTCACCTTGGCCCCCGACTGGCAGCAAAGAGCCTTTCCTCCCAGCTCTACGTGGGGACAGTAATGGTGCCAAAGTTGAGAGTTGCTGCCAGAGTTCTGCGCCGTTAAGTCCCGGCTCCCGGCACAGGGGGCCCGTGTGGCGGCCCTTTCTGTCGTTGCTGTCATCAGACGGCGGTCAGAGCAGCCTCCCAGCACAGCTGTATCTGGACTAACGCTCCTCGGCCTGCTTTATTTTTACGCAGGTTTTATATAGCGTTCCCTTAGTCGGCTTTTACCGTCCTTCATCACGTTCGTCGTCATCAGCTGACACGCATGTTTGTTTTTGTCGGCAGGTTCAGCGAGAGCTAGGATTTTTGACTGTTTTGCTCATCTTTGCTTTTCCGGGGCCTGTTTTGCACGTAAGGGGGGTTCAGTGTTTGTTGAATAAACGCGTATTCCAACAAGTGACGGTCCCCTAGCACAATGCTCGCTCAGAGAAAGCATTCAATAAATGTCATGCTTGTTAGGGTTCCTCTTGCCCCTCTCTTGGAGACACACAATTAAGAACATCTTTTCTGAGTTGTTTTTGGAATCAGGCTTTGTCTGGTGGTGCACAGAGTTCTGGAAGCTTCCATCCGAGTGATGCCCTTGGAGTAAAATTAGGATCTGCCAAGAGAAAATATGGGCGTCTTGCCTCAGACCCTCTCCGTGTCCAAGCTTGGTTATGTTCCAGGAGAATCTTCTGACTTGTGGCTCTTGGCTTCTCGCAAAGGGTAGAAATCAGTAAAGTGGACGGGATGAGGGCGGGGAGCAGCCCCCAGGCTGACCTCTTTCCTTTCTGCGTTGCTCCTTGTGGGTGACCCACCTCCCAAATCAAACAGCTTCTCTTTCCCGTGCGGCCAGCTGGAAGTTTCAGACGGCAGGGTCCTTGGAACTCTGGAGCCGCCCCCCGTGTCGCCGGGTTGAAATAACGTCACGGAGCCCAGTGAAGAGGGACTGGTTGATGGGCAGTCATGCTGCCAGAGGTGTTCTTTTTCGGATGATCTTGTGTCGTTGTGTCTCTCCTTCCCCTTCCTTCTCTCCGCACGAGGCTGTGGGGCCGGCGCCCTGGGAGAGTGGCGGCTCCGGGCACGTGTTCCCGGGGGGACCCACCCGTGTTCCGATGTGCTAGCTGCCCAGACGCTGGCGGTGGGTGCCCCAGGCACACCGACCCCCTGCAGCCCCAAGTAACTTAAGTAGTGACTCTTTCCCTGGAAAACTGCAGGGGGAGGCGGGGCCGTTGGGGAGCCCGCGGTGCCACTTGAGCCCACGGAGGGGAGGCCACAGAGAGCTCGGCTGGAGCCAGGTGTTCGGCCACTGCCCCCTTCCTGCCGTGGACAGGACGGGACAGGTTGTGGGCAGCGGGAGGGGCGGCAGCACCCCCCTCACACTCGCCCCAAGAGCTCAGTCAACGCTGTGCCGTGCAGAATCCGGATTTCGCACCCGGCCTCCGTTCCTTTCACCTTTGGACAGCTTGATACGCACGGTGTCCTCCCGTCATTTGGGGGACGAGACGGCAGGAAGTATGTGGGACGCCCTTTATAGGCTTGTCCCCGGGCATCGGTCTATGAATGAGGAATGTGGTAATCTCTCAACCCAGAAACATCAAACAGCTCTGGGGCCAGAGAACATCTCCAGAAGCCGTCCAAGAGTCGGCCTGACTAACGGTGCCGTCTCCAAAGTTGTACAGGACCTTCCTGCCGCAGTCACCGAGCGTTGGCGGGCACCAGGTTCCAGGTGCTCCGGGAAGGGTGTGACATCGGCCTCGGGGCTGCACTCAGCTGTTGACTCAGAGCTCTGCGGGCATTCAGCCTAGACATGCTTCCACAGGCTCAGGCTCCCCCTTTCTTTTTGTTTCCTTTAAAGTGTATTTATTTATTTTGAGAGAGAGGGAGGCTGAGGATCCCAAGCAGATTCCACACTGGCAGCAGAGAGCCTGACGCGGGGCGTGAGCTCACGAGCCGTGAGATCATGACCAGAGTCGAAGTCGGACGTGCAACCCACTGAGCCACCCAGGCGCCCCAAAGCTCCCCCTTTCTTAACTGTTACTGCTTTCCTCAGTATCTTGGAATCCTCAAGGTCTGGAAGTTTTTGTCAATTCTGATTCCCAGGGGTTCTACTCATTTTCTTTTGTCCCGTGTTTTCGGTCATCTTGAAATCTCAAGTCCTTTCTCTTCCCCAAGCATCCCCTTTACATCCCCGACTCCCTCAGTCACTTCCTACGTTTTTTTTTTTTTTAATTTTTTTTTTTCAACGTTTTTTATTTATTTTTGGGACAGAGAGAGACAGAGCATGAACGGGGGAGCGTCAGAGAGAGAGGGAGACACAGAATCGGAAACAGGCTCCAGGCTCCGAGCCATCAGCCCAGAGCCTGACGCGGGGCTCGAACTCACGGACCACGAGATGGTGACCTGGCTGAAGTTGGACGCTTAACCGACTGCGCCACCCAGGCGCCCCTTTTTTTTTTTTTTTTTTTTAATTTTTTTTTTCAACGTTTTTTATTTATTTTTGGGACAGAGAGAGACAGAGCATGAACGGGGGAGCGGCAGAGAGAGAGGGAGACACAGAATCGGAAACAGGCTCCAGGCTCCGAGCCATCAGCCCAGAGCCTGACGAGTCACTTCCTACGTTTAAGGAATAGAATGAAAAGTAATCAGGTTAATAAGTCGACTTTCAGACCGTTTCCTGAATGCGCACAGAATATAGGAACATTAGAAACTTTACTTGGTGGGGGGCGCCTGGGTGGCTCGGTTGGTTAAGCATCTGACTTCAGCTCAGGTCACGATCTCGTGGTCCGTGAGTTTGAGCCCCGCGTCGGGCTCTGTGCTGACTGCTCAGAGCCTGGAGCCTGTTTCAGACTCTGTGTCTCCCTCTCTCTCTGCCCCTCCCCTGTTCATGCTCTGTCTCTCTCTGTCTCAAAAATAAATAAAACGTTAAAAAAAAGAAACTTTACTTGGTGAAAGCAGTGAGCCCTGGCCACACCCACGTTCCCTTCTCTTCCATCCTGTCCTTCCTGCTGGTCTCCTCACCAGCCGGTCCTTGACTTGAGTCTGGGGTTCTGCCATCTACAGGAAGCACCTCCAGAGGCTAATTGAGGGGGTTCTTGAGGCTTTTTGTTCTTTAGAAGGGTAGGGAATGTGAGGGAGGAGAAAAGGAAGGTCTGGAATTCTACTGGCCCTGGGAGCCCCTGGAGACTTAGTCTGGTGGCCAGGCAGCCTGAGGATGTACTTGCTAACTGTGGGGGAGGTTTCTTGTTTTGTTTGAGGAAAGATCTAGAACTAGGCACAGAGGTCACATTGAGGCACAAGGTAGACGTGGCTTTGCTACAGTCTAGGAGTGGGGAGAGGCATTAATAAAATGGCCATGTACGTAGTTATGCGCGTGCGCCATCACAAACCACGATAAAGGCCGTGGCAGAGAACTGTAGCGGGCCGCGAGAGCATATGACGAGAATCTTTCTTACTTTTCGTAAGACGAAAGTGTTTGGTTGGTCGATCGAGGGACAGACAGGTCCCAGGTCAGAAAAGCGAGCTGGCAGCACCGAGAAGGAATAGGGGGCACCAGCGGGAGGAGTTTGGTGATGGCCGGAGTTGGGAGACCCTGGAACGGGGCAGTTCTTCGGGCGGAGCGTTCGGTTGACAGCCGAGGGCCCGGGGCCTCCAGGCTTCGTTTCCACAAGGATTTCTTCTGAGCCTTCCCTTGGGGGGGTGGGGGGTGGGAAAGAAGTTTGTTCTGAAGGGTTAGGGCATGTATATGGGACGGGCCCGTGACTCCTAGGACCGTCATGTTTGTTTATTGAGGGAGGATCTCTGCGTGCTGTGTGTGTGTGTGTGTGTGTGTGTGTGAACTACGAGTGAGCGTGCCTGTTGTCTACAGCAGGCGTGTGAGGGTTGTCCCTAGATGTGTGATTTTAGGTTGGTGACAGTGATACATACTCGAGGCGAACAACGTGATGTCGCGACGTATGCACTCTCGGTGAAATGATCGCCACCATCCGGTAATTAGCGTTTCCGTCTTCTCGCGCAGTCACCTGTAGGGGAGGGCAGGGTGTCCCCAGTTGCAGTGAGCTGAGCGGTGTCTGGGGCTGGAAGGTGGGGGCGTCCCCCAGAAATGGGCATGGACAGGCCCAGCCCCGGGCCTCGCTCCGGCCGGCCGTGGGAAGTGGGGTTCTCCCCGTGAGTAGACCCCGTGTATAAACAGACGAGGTTCTCAGCTGACCCTGTGTGCCAGTGAAGGGTGAGTGGGGTGCGCAGGGGGAGTGTTCCCGACTCCGCGTGTCGCCAGCGGAAAGGGCTGGGGCAGCCACAGTGCGGGGCGGGCGGCGGGCCGGGCTGCGGAAGGGGCTGCGGCCTCTGGAGAGAGGTGGCGAGGACGGAACCGAGGAGACCGTGCCCAGGAAAGGTGGAGTTGGTGGGCAGGGGAGGGGGCCGGAAGGCCTCGGACTCCCCGGGAAGTGTCCCCACGGCAGGAGGACCTGCCTTCCAGGGGTGTTTGGGCGTCACTGTCACTGTATCCGGGAAGCTCTAACAGCATCAGCGTGTGGGGCCGGCGTCCGCAGCACGGGGGACGCTGGTGCCTCCGCCCAGGTCGCCCGTAGTGCCTCTTGTGAACCTGGCGTGGGCTCGGGAAGGCACAGCTTTCTGCCGCGAAGTCCCTCCTTCGCTGCCTTCTGGGTGGAGAGAGGGACGTAGGCAGTAAATGACTTCTGCATGGCACACGCCTCCCCCGACAGCTTTTATTTGTCTGCCAGCACACCTCCGAAGGTAAGATGGGCAGGCTCCAAGCCAGACCGGGAGGAAGAAGATTCTCATGTTCTCTCTTTACCACCCACCCGCTCTTTCTCTCAAGGCGCATTTGTGAGAAGGTGGCTGAAGCGTGTGTCGTACTCGGTCCTTAATTCTGAGCGGCTCAGGAAAGAGTGTTCGAGAAAAGAGGCAGGGGCGCTCCGGAGCCCAGGCGTCAGCGGCAGGAGCAGGTGCCCACGGTGTCTGGGAGAGGAGGCTAGCGCACTTCTCTTTCCTCTCCCGTCTTTCTCTTTTCCAGTGTTTTAAATTGTTTTACTTACAGAGGGCATGTGTGTGTGTCAGAGCACGGGAGGGGCAGAGGGAGAGGATCTCAAGCAGGCTCCGTGCTCAGCATGGAGCCCCACATGGGGCTCGATCCCACACCCTGAGATCGCGACCGGAGCCAAAATCGAGAGTCGGTCCCTCAACCGACTGGGACGCCCAGGCGCCCTCCTCTCTGGTCTTTCTGTTCTCCGGTTGTTGCCTCGAAGACAGAGGTGCGTGCGAACGTCCTCTCAGATTGCAGAGGGAGGAAGGCAGCCTTCCTGGGGTGTGCTCTGGGGGAGAACGGCCCCCTGGGGGTGGGTGAGTGACGGGGGACAGAGCAGTGACGGGGACAGGTGGGGGAAGCCGAGGGACAGGGCTGCCGTCCACTTCCCGCTGCCCCTGGACCTTAGGACAGCACAGCTTGATGGGCTGGGCTGGTCTCACCACGGCTTGGAGACCCTCTGGCCTCGACAGGCTTCTTCACACCGGAACCCCCCTGGGCCCACGTGTCCCACAGCCCTGGGTTGGGGGAAGGGACAGCATGTGGCTCCGAGGCTTGTCGGTTCCCTTGTCCCTAGACCCCCACACGCTCCTTTCTCTTACTTCGGTTCGGAGCTCAGACTGCTCCAGTACGAGTCCTGTATACCTGGGCGTGGGGTCGCTGCAGAAGGGGTGTGGGTGAGACCGGTAAGCAGTCCTCGCAGCGCAGTTGGTTCTCTCCTCGTGTCATCTCGCCGTCCCTCCCAGAGCCCTCGGGAGTGGGCGACTCTCTCCTCGTCCCCCGCCCCGGGGGAACACGCCAGGGCTCATAGAAGGGAGTCCACGGACCTCTCTGGGGCTGGACGGCCAGTAAACGGCGGATCCCGGAGTGGGACTCAGGTCTGACTCACTGCAGAGCCCGAGCGTGTTGGCTCCTGTGCCGTTGGCTGCCTGCTCCGGGAGGCACGGCCTGGCGGTGCATGGGGGACAGAGGGCCCTGTGTGGCCCACGTCCTAGGCCGTGTGCTTTGAGAGTGGTGTTTCCTCCTGACTTTCATCGTGAACGCGTGGGTGCAGCGAGCAGGCCTCGCGACCTCTCGTGGGAACACACCGCTGTCCCTGTGTCTGTGCTCACGCTGTTCGGAGGCTCGGGGAGTGCGGCCCGCGTCGTGGACGGAGGCAGCCTACGCGAGGACTGCCTGCAGCCGTTGAGGGGCACGCGGTCCGGATCTGTGTCTCGATAGAGGACAGGCTCTGTTCCTAAACGTGGGGCGTGTTTCGAGAAGTGGGAGTGGGGCGCCAGCCCGAGTCTCTGGGGGCTGCGGGGGGCTGGCATTGGCGGGCACGTGCCAGCAGTGCTGGCTTCCCGGGGCCCGTGCCCGGAACTGGTGGAGATTCGTGGGTGCCGGGCTGCCGGGCGGAGCAGTGACGACAGGAGGGAAGGACACTCAGGGGAATCCAGAAGATTGGGTTCGGAGGAGAGTAGACGGACTCAGAGAGGCCTGTCCTTCAGCAGGAAGAGAGGAGGACTCTCACTCCTGCCTTAAAAATGTTTTTTTATCACAGCTAAACAGGCACAAAATGGAGCATTTTAGCCGTGTTAAGCGCGCCGTGCAGCCGTCCCCAGTGCCCATGTCCACACCTGTCTGTCCCCACGAAACGTGAACCCCGGCCCGGGACCCACCATTCCCGCCTCCACCCTTTGCGCGTGTGCGGAGTGGAGCTGGCCTGACGCAGCAGGTGCCTCACTGGTTGAGTCGGGAGAGCTGACCCCTCGCCCGCCCGCCTCCCAGGAGGCGCCAGGCCTGACACGGATACGCGCCAAGTGGTGCAGGAATCAGTGGCGGACGAGGCAGCGGGAAGAGAAGCCAAGGGTCTCTCCTCCGTCGTCAGTGCTTCTGGCCGCCTCCCGCTTTCCGGCTCGGCCTGGACCCACCGTGGCGCCCGTACCAGCTCCGGCTCCTCGTCCTGGGGGCCCAGGGCAGGAGCTGGAGGAAGGTGGGAAGGCCGTTCGGGGGACGACGGTAACAAAACGCGGCAGCATCTCTGCGCGTGTTAAAGGGGAGGAAGAAACCCGCCCTGTGATGGCCCCGTGGGCCCTGCACCTCGCCGTTCGCGGGGGGTGGCCCGCGGGGGGTGCCTCTCTGCCCGGGGGCTCTGTTCCACACACCTGTGTTCACACAGCGCCAGCAGCCTTTCTGGGTGCCCAGGGCTCGGACGTGGACGGAGGGACGATTCGAGTGTCGGGTGGTGTATTCCGAGGTCTCTTCGGAGGGGGGCTGGGCCGTAGGAAGCCCTGAGCGGCCCTTGAGGCCCCTTTGATGACAGCCTCCTGGGCCTCCTGGAGCCCGGGCAGGCCGTGTCCCTGGTGTGGTGTCCACGCACCAGACTCGGAGCGTGATGCAGAGTCGAGTTGGGTTTCTCAGAGTAGAGGTGGCCGGTGCGGAGGGCTGTCCCGCTCCCTGGCCTTCCCTTTTCCACTCCACGTGCGGCGGCGTCATTGGCCTTCAGGGGGAGACGGGGGCGGGCTTGGCAGTCAGGTCACCCGGGAGGACGGGAGGGCGGAGAGCCCCTCGGCACACGGAGGCCTGCCTCGTGGGTCAGCGTCCAGGTCGCAGAGGCCTCTGGCGGCCGGTGGGCATGGTGACTTAGGTCCACCTCTCGGGGCTTTGTCCCCAGATCACCAGTCTTTGTGCCGGATCCCAAAGACAGATGGACATTTTTTCTGTCTTCTGTGCATGACCTAGACGAGGCCACACATACTCCGTCCCCTTTCAGGGTCTGCCCAGAGTGCCCTCGTGCTCCCGTCTAAAGCCCCCTCTTTTCTTTTTTTTTTTAAATTTTTTTTTTCAATGTTTTTTATTTATTTTTGGGACAGAGAGAGACAGAGCATGAACGGGGGAGGGGCAGAGAGAGAGGGAGACACAGAATCGGAAACAGGCTCCAGGCTCCGAGCTATCAGCCCAGAGCCTGACACGGGGCTCGAACTCACGGACCGCAAGATCGTGACCTGGCTGAAGTCGGACGCTTAACCGACTGCGCCACCCAGGCGCCCCAAAAGCCCCTTCTTTTCTTACGTCGAGCCCGGTGTGAGTGGGGGTTGGTGCTCTTCCTTGAACCCAGCCCGTTGTGCCCAGCCCTGGTGCTCAGAGTTTGAGTGAAGGAATGCCCCCGTCGCTCACTCCTGGGGACACCGCTCGCCTTGGGTCTTACCCTGCTGTCCGGCATGGCGCTCTCCCTGGATGTGCTCGTCTTCACCGTTCGCTGATGAGAGTGAGAAGTCACCTAAGTGCTCGCGTGTAAAGCAGAGCCCCCGCGGGTCGTCTTACATCGTTCCAGGTGCCCGTGGGAGGCCAGGGGCTCAGAGCTCGCCAGCTCGGACCTCCGGCGCTGCTCGCCGACCGCGGCGCTGCGTTGCCCGGCCCCGTCTAAGTCGGGGGCTCGCGCGTGCTTGGCGGGCCCAGGGTCGCAGCCCCCTCACGTTGGGTAGACTTGACGTCTACCTGGCTGCTGACCCCGGGGGGCCGGTGGAGCTCCGGCAACACGATGCACGGGGCGGTGAGCGTGGCGTTCAGAGCCCGGAGACCCGGTTCCGGTTCCAGTTCCGTCTCTCGTTTCCAGGATGCGTGTCGTGTTGCTGGGACTTGGTTTCCTCGCTTGCAGGATGAAGGGGTGGGACCAGTGGCTCGCAGTCAGGCTCAGTCAGAGTCACCTGGGTCACTTCTCCAGCCGTCAGGTCCCGAGCGCTGCTCCCAGAGGCGATCCAGTGGGTCCAGGGTGGAACGGTGACATGTTATTCCCCAGGTGATCTGATGCAGATCGGCCCCCAGAACTACGGGACCGGATGACCCCTAGAGTCCCTCCAGATCCAGGAGTCCCCTGCTCCCTTCTTCCCTCCCTCCCTCCCTTCCTGGAAATCCGCGAGTACCTACTGTGTGGGGTGCTGTTTGTTCTCAGTGCTGCCTTAAACGTGCGAGCAGGGAAGGGGTGCGATCTGCGACTTCGCTTGCAAGGAAAGGCGCGCTTCGGGGGCGGTGACTGTGTGTGAAGCTGGGCTTGACGTAGTTGAGAGAAACAGGCCAGGGCGAGACGGCCAGGGACGAGGCCTGAGCTCGGCTGGGGAACACCGGCCCCTACTGTAGCGACCTCAGGGGGCCAAGTCGCGGTGTGGGTGGGGGGCTGGGCATCTGGGAAGGACGCAGGATAGGGGAAGGTTCAGAAGGCCTCCAGGCCTGTGAAGCAGGGACATCACTGTCCGAGCGCGGCGGGGACTGAGCCCTGAGCCCACCGGTGCCGCGGAGGGGAGCGGCCAAACCGGGGGAGGGCTGACCTGGGGAGATCGGGCCTTTTACTGGGCTTTCGAAGACAGGGAGGGGCCTGGAGTAGTGGGGCCTTCCCATCACCACTCATCCCTAAGGGCACAGGCCTTGGACACAGAGTTCAACTGACGCCCCAGTTCTGTCACCTCCTGGGTGACCTTTGGCGCGGGCCCGTTTTTGTCATCTGTCACATGAGGGTGGCAAGGCCAAGGCCTGCCTCCCAGAGCCATTGTGGGGATGGGAGACGAGCGTAGGTAAGGTGTCTGGTTGGATAGGTGGGGGCTGCCTGATTTCTCATGAAAGAAAGTCCCAGAAAGGGCATCTCCTGGGGTCTGGACATTCATGTTCTCCCTAGTGTTTTGTTTGGGAAAGAGAAGACCGTCTGGGCCGTGGGTGGGTGAGTCACTGAGCCCCCAGGTGTGAGCCCTCGGGGTCCCCTCTCCCTGCCCTAGAGCCCCTATAATCCCCAGAAAGTCCTAGCCTCGCTGGGGCCGGGACAGAGACCAAGTTCAGAATCCAGTGTCTCAACTTGAGAGTCCTGTTTGTCCTGCTGCCTGGGTGCAGGCGCTCTGGCCCACCCAGCAGAAGCACCCGTGTGGGGGGTGGGGGGAGTGGGGCCTCACCTGGGACGCTCTGATGGGGACACGCGCCTTTGTTGGGACATGAGACCCGGGACCTGGACACAGAAGTGTGCAAAGTGCTTCACTGACTCCGGCCTGGGGCGGGGGCTGCCGGGCCCCTGGCCCAGGGATTTAGCCTTTCCTGCCTCAGACTTCCGCTTGCTGGGTGATTCTTCCGTGCCCTCTGGTGTCAGCTTGCATGTCACTTCCCCAGCAGGCCCTTGGCCCCCTTAAGGTGACCTCACCTTAG